>NC_088206.1:70663705-71023727 GCF_037126465.1 Ornithodoros turicata | reverse complement strand
CTCTGTAGTTCCTATTGGTTATTGTAAGCATGTGACCTCTCCTGCAGCGACCTCACTGGTGGAGACATCTGCTGTTACACGGCAGGACAAGTTTCGATGTTCCTAGTGCAGATTTTCTAAGCATCCGTTATCCTCTTTGCATTAAAACTCGGCACACAGATCTTGGAACCATCTTTGACATTTAACTGGCGTAACTTAAAGCAAAGCATTACAACCCCTTTGCAACTCTTCCCTGTTAAGTGTATGCCCTTCCTAATCTTGCCTGCCTTTCCGTGATAATCTCCTGCGCTGTGAGGGAAGCAACCCCCAACCAATGTGTTCGGCTACAGAGAGCTGTTAGTATTGGTACAGTCTTTTAACGTTCTTTCTATCCATTTCGCCACCAGGTAATGCAAGCGTTTGTACGAGCAGAAAAGGCCAAGAAACCACCGGTGAGGGACATGTTCACGGACGTGTACAAAGACATGCCCTTGGAACTTCAGGAGCAGTGGGAACACCTGCAGCGCCACCTTCAACAGTACAAAGACCACTATCCACTGAACTTATATGCAGGATCTAAAGAACAGTAGCCCGCCTTTAGTCAGCCAGTTTAAGAATTCCACGAGCGTTGTCCGATTTTCTCAGCTCGCACACCTGGTGGAATGCCGATGGAATGCCGGTGGTGCCGCTCTTAAAGTCGTACACCGTCAGAGGAAGCTGCGGACAATGCTGTACTGTACTGCACAGACATAAATGTTGATCACGGCTGAGTCGTTAATGTTTGCACGTGAGGATTGTTGCTGGTGTTGTTGGAGAGGATTGTTGCTGCTTATAGTTTCTGTGACAGCTGTTATCTTGGCCACATGCTGTTGATGTTACTGTGGCTCCTGACTATGGGGTAACTGTTTCTTGTGACAGAAAGCATACTTCTTTTTTTTGTTTTTTGTATTTAGACCACGGAAGTGCTGGGGAAACGAAACACGTTTTTATAACTCTAGTCCCTGCTGTGCTTTTTTCTTCCTTTGCGTTTAATTTTGGGTACGGCACTACGGCTACACTTCTGTTTCTGTCACCCGTTTCTTTTGTGTGTGTGTATTGACCAAATACATGCGTGGAAGCAACTGTACGTCGTGTTACAGTTTTTTTTTTTTCTCGTAAATTTGGAAGCCCCTGTTACGATGGTGTCATACCGGTTATACCGGTGTGCCAAACTTGGAATCCCCTGTTAAGTGGTGTCATACCGGTTATACCGGTGTGCCAGTTAAGAAATCGCTTCAAGATTCGTTGACGAAGAGCACCAGTTTCCTTCTTAATGCATTACATTATCGTAGTAGCTGATGACATTTTCTGTCGTTTTCAATTGAGGACTGTTTGTACCGTTGAATAGTCTTGTCTTCAAAGTGCTGACTATGTACCAACGAACCATAATAGTAGATGAAATCATAATATTAATGGTCATAGAGACAGGATCATGTGCAGCAAACTACAGACCGATGGGCTGAAATCCAACACGCTGCAGATGAGATGAGATTAAGATATCGAGAGTCCCAGTGGGAAGTCAAAAGGGAAACTCTGCCCCAAAAATTTCCCATTGCGACCTCAACTTCCTATTGAATTAAAAACAATTAAAAACCCCCAGTGCTGGGTAGGACAAGGACAGAGGATAAAAGGACAAGGACCGGCACTTTTATCCTCTGTCCTTGTCCTACCCAGCACTGGGGTTTTTTTTAATTGTTTTTAATTCAATAGGAACCAACCAGCCCAAACGCTTGCTCTGCTCAACTTCCTACTGCTGTAGCATTTGTGCTTGCAGATGGTTCCAGCACTCTTGTGTACGTTATATTTTTGTAGTGCACTTTTACACATTTACGATTAAAGGGTTTGTGACGCATTAACTGAAAGCTATGCCAGGTAAATGTAAAAGACTTTTGCTCGTGTCGATGCAGATCTGCATTCCAAGCTTTATAGCAAGAAAGGGGTAATACTAGACGCCTAGAAGATGGGCGCCAAGGACGGGAAAATAATTTTTTTGCCAGAGTACCCGGCAGTACGATACAATGCGTGCATTGCGTGTTGAACAACATCTACCAGAGTGTCACAACTCCTTTAAGTATTTTACCTCGTTACCTCATTTTGTTATGACCTTGTACTACATGGAGCCACCCTATTGCACGCTTGTGAACAATACAGTACTGACGTTCAATTCCCATCAAATTCAATACTGTTTCCCTGTGTGAAAACGTGGTGAATGGCATTGACTGTGACGCTCAGTTTCTGTGTCATATGGAAATACTTTCTCTACCAGCATTTCACATCCAATTAGCAATTGGATGTGAATTGGAATATTTAGTGCAGTATTCCCAGAGATAGACTTTACAGTTCTTATTTTTTTTTTGCCTGCAATTAAGCTCCTACTAGTTGCTTTATCAGATAACGAGGTGCCTGCTCGTTTTTACCGTTTAAATTAGAGCGGGAAAATTAGAATTTGTGCCAAGATTATGGTCCGATAGTAAGTAGCTATCGCGGGAGGCAAGAGCGTTTTTTTATCTTTCGATACAAAGCCAAAACAGTGACATACCATGTACTTAGTAATACACACGTGTGTAACATAACTAAATACATTCCACTTTATTTTGTTGATAATATACCCCTCATTTATATAATAGTAAACGTGGGGAAACTAGAAACAATAGACGATGTAACGCCGGTACATTCACTATCGCGTGTACTTGAAACACGTATGTACTAAATGTACCACAAATGTGCGATCGAAAGTAACGAAAATACTCAAACTGAGATTCTCAGTCAGTGATAAGTCCTTCTCGCATGTGAATGTGTTTGCAGTACGAAGGTGTATAAACTGAGTTGCATTTGTAAGCAAAGTTGCGGTTTCTAGTCTCTCCAATGTGATTCTTCAGCTGTGTTCGCCCTTTTTTTCCAGTATTTGCAGCTCGGAGTGTCTGTCTCTCTCTGTGTCTCGGATCTATTGAACAATAAAGTTAGTTTGCTCATGATTGCTCGTAAACGTGTCGTAAAATTTGCCAAATGTGAGGGACGCCATGGCAGTGAGCCGCGAATTTCTAAAATTTCGTAGACTTCAATGCAGTTTTCAGTGGACTTCAATGGAGTTTCATTGCCAGGGAAAATACTCTACTGTCTGCTCTATTGCTGCCAGTAAGGTGGTGAACATGTAATGTATTTAAAAAAAAAGTACAATAATGAACAGTCTCGCGGAGAGGACCGAAGTCCAACGGTGTCCAAAAATCTTTGGAGTGCGTTTAGGGCAGAGCGCTGGTGGCTGGATTTGGCCATAACTATAGGTGTGTCATTAAAGGAGCAGTGAAAGCTTCCTCCATGATTTTTTTCTTTTTTTGCTGCTGCTGGCAATGCGCGTACACAGCATGTAGCACCGCACTGTATCTGTAGCGGACGAATTTTCGGTGAGAAACGAGGTGTCGTTGACTGGGCATCCAATGCCGCAGCGCACCGCTAATGTCGTTTTTGTAAATTAAATATCTTGTGGTGAAAATATTTTGCGTGGTGGCTCATCAAAGACTACTTGATGAATAAAGCAGGGTTTCCAGTAATGCTGATTGATTGATTGAATTGATTTTTTTTTTCCCAGCAATTTAAGACAGGTGCAAGACTGCATGTGCGGGTGCTCTTCTGTGCAAATTTCTCGATATATATATATATAATCAACGACGGAGATAATAGGAAAAGCGGGTGTCCACGACAAGGAAACACGCTTCTGCGTTCCCCCTAGTGGGCTTTGCGATCGACACGATTTTTTGGTAATAAATCTTTAGATTTCGTGGTAGTGATGGACTTTTTCGACAGCTCGGCATTACCAGTAAAGAGATCCATGAATTCTGTAGAGACTAAAAACAAAACAAGAATGCATTAAGGAGACAAAATGCAAGATTTGGATGGTCCAACCTCCCTTCTCCGTAACACCTACACACTACTACAAAAACAACAACATCACGGTTACCGAAAGACCTTTCCAGTCATTCGCCACCTCTTTATTAGCGCACCTCGAATTTCTTTCCGCGTAAATTTTGCAGGTTCTCCACCCATCTTCCAGGATTTACGAACTTTTTGCCTTCTCGACGCGCGCCCTCCACCTGCTCATGAAGTACGGAATTCCGTAGGCCACCGTGAACGTGAAGAAGAAATACTGCATCACGGCCGCGGCGTACACCACGACGGTCTTCGACGGCATCGGCACGGACAGGAGGATTTTTCCAGCCGCCAGACCCGCTCCGCCGGCGAGGAGCTTTCCTGTCCAGGGCATCTTGCTCGCCCCTTCCAGGACGGACTTGCAGTCCGGCATTCGCAGCGCGAACCACAGCCCCAGCGGAGAAGCGATCTGCCGCATGACGCCGTACAACGCGTTCGTCGTGACCGTCACGTACTTCGGGTCGTTGCAGGCCTGCAGGGCGTAGTTCACCGTTTCGTTGGGGTCCGGGCCGATGGCGCTCATCAGTGTGAACACCGTCAGGGTAGTCGCTGTCACCACGGCACTGCAAGCCAGGTAGTGTCTGGGAGACCACGTCTCTACTTCGATCCTGGAGAAGATGTATCCATTGGCAACGCCGCAGACCGCTCCCAAGAGGCATTGGTGCGGGAAGTGAGCTGCGATGAAGGCTCTAGAAGCGCAAACGGTCATCATAAACGCGAAGTACGTTGGCCAAACGGCGGCGCAGAATCGCCCTTTAGATTTGCGGTCCTTCAGTTTACGCAGCGCGTACACTATGACGATGTACAGCACGGCGATGGATACCATGACGTGTCCGGAGGGTGAACCCGGTCCGGTTTCGCAGGACTGGTGCGTCTGTCGGAGTTCGATGCCGTCCTTGGAGAAGAGTTTCACCCACCAGAAAGGCCGGTGCTCGCGGAGAATCCATTTTAAATTGGTGTTCAGACATTCGGAGCACGCGGTTGCGAGGAGGACACGAAGACCCAAGTTCGTGTCCAATGCAAAGGCGACGGGAAATGCCCACACGTAGTATTTGGCTGGATCGGCGACGACGGAGACCAGTGCGAAAAAATTGTCGTAGCCTTCGCAGACGTCTTGAAGATGTCTGATGAGATTCGCTCCTGCGACATACCACGAGTCCATTTCGACTCGCGGACTTCCAATGAGCGATTTTTAGGGACAGTTAAGTGACTTTACTCTGATTTGCGTGCGAGGTGATGCAATTATTGGCGAAACGAACGACGGCCGACTCGCATTTTTGCAGACGATCGGAACGATCGGCGACCGGTGGTGTGATGTCGATGACGTAGCGTCGACTTCGTCGTTTTCTCTCGCGTGAAGTCAAATTCGTGAGCTCTCAAACAACAGATAGTATAAAAGCAAAAAAAAAAATGTCAATAGTAATTCTTATCCACCATAGCACCCAACTTGTAGGCCTATAAAAAAATCCCGAGAGTTTGGAATGAGATTTCGTACTCTTCGATACGATTTTTTGTCTCAAGCATACGCAGCTAACAACACGGTAAGCGTTTAACTGACGAAAATGTTACTGTCGCAAGTTAGCGAATAGCGCACAAAGCCACAGTTTGGGGGGTTCGAACCCGCACCTCCTTCACGTTTCATATGGTTGCAGCGTTCGTGTGCTCACGAAAGTTAACAAACAGGTTGTGAATACCCAAGGTGTAACAGCTGCTCACTTACAAGCTAATTATAAACCACCAGGTTGTGGTAAGTATCCAACGTAAGGTTCTGCTTGTTCGTCAGTAAAAAGTACCGATGACGTCAAGTCGCAGTGGCAGCGGCTAGTAGCGTACTGTACTGGTACCTGTGACAGAGTACAAACTGGGAACACAGTATTATTATTATAGTAACGAAAATCTCCAACCAAGGTACAGGACGGGGATACCCGACGTTTCGGAGCCAGTTCGGCTCCTTCCTCAGGGGTGACTGTAGTGGCCGTTGGCAGCAGCGTTCTTGCCGTGGTTCGAATTTCGTGATTCGCCTGATTGTTTTTCAGTCACGTGACGGAGGCCGCTGACGTATACGTCACCCCTGAGGAAGGAGCCGAACTGGCTCCGAAACGTCGGGTATCCCGTCCTGTACCTTGGTTGGAGATTTTCGTTACTATCATAGTTCTCACCCAACCAGACACACTTGTGTCGAATATGTTCACTTTCAAGTATTATTATTACATGCTATCAGGACTGCTAAGATACTGATACAGGAACAAAGCTTTTTATTACAATGATGAATAACGACAGCATATTTACAAAACCAAAAACAGAAACACATGACTGAGAGCCGCTCAATCACTGTCGCTTGCTGCACGCTTCCGCGAGTCCATCTGGCCCACCCGAATTTGGAACTTGTATTCCTGGTCGCAACCCATGTACGAGTCGCTCATGAAGTACAGGGTGTACGTGTGCTCCCCGGGGGAGGGCGCCACAAAGTCCAGCTTTACCTTTGCCTTTTGCTGCAGACTCAACCTCTTGATAGAAATTAGGGAGTTGCTCTTCGCCTCTCCAATGACGACCCACCATCCCTCTTCCCGTTCTGCGGGAAGAACGGCGCAATGACCGGTCCGACGACTTCGTCTTCCCTCTCCAGCTGGACGACTATGTTGACCGTCGACCCGTGTCGGATGTGCTCCTTTCGAGAATGTCGTACCTCAGCTCGATGTTGGGGTAGCGGTTGCAGAATTTTGCTACGTCCGCCATCTGGACCTCGTTCATCTGCAGCAACTTGTCTCGGTCCTTGTCGTCGATCTCCATGATGTCGAAGACTGTCTCGACCCCGTGTTCCTGGCACCGCTTTACAATCTCTGAGTTGAAGTGTGGGAGCTGCTTCAGGTAGGAGTCCTTGTTCCAGAGTGCCTGGGTGGACATCTGCGCCAACTCCATGCCGCGAGGGCGGGAGTGAGCCACCCGTTGGAACTGAGGACGTCCACACACGCCTGTACGAGACGTATCGCTTTTCCGAGGATGTCTTCCGTGTCGGACTGGAGCTCGGCCGAGAGTTGCATTCTTGACAGGTGGGCCTGCAGGAGAAGGTTTGTCTTGACGTGGGGGTCGCTGAATTTCGGGTTGGTCAGTTGTGCGGAAGCTTGTTGTAGAGCTGGCGGAGGATGTTTGTCTTCGTGTGGCGGATGGGAATGTTCTCGTACTCAGCCGCAGAGCTGATTGATCTCCAGCAGGCCCCTGATCTTTGTCTTGCGTTGAGCGACATGCTGAAGAGCTCGATGGTCGGTGTATTGATGTAGTAGTATGCAGCGATCATTCCGAGGTTGAGCGTGCGACGTCCATTTCGTCTTCAATGCTGATGCATTTGGACTGCTCAAGGTCGTTCAGAGTGTTCTCGACGAGGTCCGACAGGTGTCGGAGAGGTGTCGATGCGTCACGCCTTGGAGGTTGTAGTAGTTCGATTCCTGCGTCATCCGACGGTACAGGAAAGTCCAAGTGAGGTAGTCCACCGCATCTTGCTTGTTCTCAATAGTCTTGGTGACTATCTCGGCATTGAAGTGGTCGTGGAGACAGTGGTCCAGGTGACTCTCCACTGGAAGCGGTTCGTACAGGAACTTCTTGAAGAAGTCCTTCTTCGACGCCTGGCAGAGCAGAAGGCATTTGCCATCTTCGTCGAGGAGCGGACGGTTCGCGCGCCCGACCATCTGGAGGACGTCGGTCACTGGATAGTCTTCGTAGGCGTGTATTTTGCCATTATAAAACTGTGTGTCCATGATGATGACAAGGTGGGCGGAGAGAGAGAGCGCCCAGCCGAGACTCCGCGACACGACGACGATCTGTATCGCCCCGCTGTCGAAGAGTTGCTCGACGAGTCTTTGGTCGGCCGTGCTCAGGCCCTCGTGGAGGTACGCCACGCCACTGGTCAACGTCTCCTTCAACGTCTTGTCGGTGATCTTGTCCAAGAACGGCTTCAAGTCGTCCTCGGTGCAGTGGAGGAACTTTCCGGCTTCGCCCTCTGACGCGGAGTAGGTGAGGATCTCGATGGCCGTGAGCCGGGTCTGCTTGCGCGACGGAACAAACACGATGACGGGCTTGTTGGGAGAGTATCGGATGATGCCCTGATAAACTGGCTTGCTCATGGCCAGCAGACGCGATGCATTGTGGGTAATGTTGAATCCTGGATGTGCAGTTCGAGCAGCACCGGCCGAACGTTCGGGTGGAAGTTGAAGGTGGCGTTGGCGTTTGCGCCGAGCCACTGCGCCACGTCGCGCGCGTTGGCCAGCGAAGAGCTCAGCGCGATGATGCGTATCTGGCGCTCGATCTGCGACGAAATGTACCGCATTCGGGAGCAGATGACTTCGAGCACCGGTCCGTCATCACCGCCGGCAAGATGCAACTCGTCCACGATGAACAGGTTGATGTTCTGCACGTTCTTCCGCTGTTTCCAACGCCGCGACAGGACGTCCCACTTCTCCGGCGTGCTGATGATGATGTTGCCCTTCGCCAGTAGCTTCAGATCCGTGCCGGTCTCGCCGGTCAGGATGACCACCTTCTTGTTGAGGGCCAGGGAGAACTTCTGCGTCCAGTCGGTGTAGACGATTTCCGCGAGGGCCTCCTTGGGCGTCACGTAGACGCAACGGCCCTCCGGGATCTGCGAAAAGAGTCGCAGCATGGCGAACTCCGCGCATATGGTCTTCCCACTTCCGGTGGGGGCTCCAATGAAGACGTTGTCATCGCTACTGTAGACCGCGTTGAATACTTGCGTTTGGATCGGGTTGAAAAAGGGGAACTTGTCCTTGTAGAGTGCTTCAAACGATGGATTGCGAAGCGCAGACACCGGCAGGGGCTGCAGGTCCAGCAGTTCCGTCGGAGGTGGGTATTTTTCTGGCAGGATTAAGTGACGGAACGACACTGGAAGCTGAGTTTCTGACCCGATCCATCGGTCCGACACGATTCGGATGAAGTACTGCGGAGGGAGCGGTTCGAAGACGGGTACGAAAAACTTGACGAGGTGCTCGTCTTGAGCGAACTTGCTCTTGAGCAGGAAGTACTCGTGGTGAAGAATCACTTCACTGTCGACATCCTCAACGAGGATCCAGAATGCCTCGGATGTACCGTGCACTTTCTCGTCCCACTGGAAATCTGGTGTGATGGTGAGCTCGACGCGGAGCACAGACCTCGTGATTGGCTGTATGTGTGCAGACAGCTCCAGCTTCGGGAACTGGTGGACATAGCGGTGGACCAGCTTGCCCAGCTTTGGCATGCGGAGCAGCTCACCAATCTCGCTGACCCCCAAATCGTAGAGTCTGTCCCAGGGGAAGTTCTTCTTCTCGACCTTCTTGATGACCTCATCCGGAACCTTCCGGAACTGGCGAAGTGGGGTCATGGACTGCCACATGCGCTTGTCTATCATCTTGCAGAGGCTCAACGCTTTATCGGCGAGCTGGGCCCATCCACGGTGCAGAACGATCTCAAAGATTGCCCTCATGAGTCGAGCGGCGCTCTGCGTCACAAACACCATGTCCGCCATCAACGCGAGACCCTCCAGCTTGAGCTGCGATATGTACGCCTGCAGGAGACGTTCACTTTGCCGTTGGTTCTTCCATACTCTCCTTGATTGGAATCGGCACTCGTTCCATCAACTTCTGGAGCTCCAGTTTCTCTTCCTCGCGGATGTGATGTTCTTGAACTCTCTCCGAAGCGAAAAGACCCTGAAGAGCTCGATCTCGCTGACGTCGGCTTCAGCAGCTGGTTATAGGTGGCCATGTCTCATTGGTGCAGTAATAAGAACTCGCGATTCGGCCCAACTCTCCGTAGTCTGGAAGTTTGGCCAGACTTCTTGTCGAAGCGCAGGAGGTTGCTCTTGTCAAGCTGAGCTGCTGCAGTGTAGATCAAATCTGCCCGCCTCTGTTCAGGAGCGATTACTCTTGAGTTCGTCGTGTGAGATCCCGTATAGCGTCGGAGCACGAGCATCCGGATGTAGAGGTACGTGTAACCCAGCCAGGTGCACGCCTCCTTTCACTGTCTGGATGTTTCCGAGGAACAATCTTCCGCGTTCAGTGCGTCGGGCAGCTTGCCGATGAGCTGACTTTCGATCGGCAGCTGTTGTTTCAGCAACGACAGGTAATACTGGAGCTCACTGTGGTTCGTGATGAGTATGCCCTCGCCCTTGGTGTCGTACTGGGGACGTCCTGCTCGTCCGAGCATCTGAGGACGTCCAGTGCTCCGAGCTCCACCCAACGCCCCTTCTCGGGGGTTGTAGATTCTGCGTCCCTTTGATGATCACGGTGTGAGCCGGCAAGTCACTGCCCCAAGCCAGCGTCGCGGTTGACACCAACACTTGGATGTGACGGTCGGCAACAGGTCCTCGACCAGCGTTCTGTCAACGCGGCTCATGCCGGCGGTGGTGGATGCCGAACCCGTACGGGAGCAGGTCCCTCAGCTCTAGGTTTCTTAACCTGGTCCGCCTCGGTCCGCAGGACTTCCGTGGGACGCCGAGCCCTCCCGCAGGAAGTGTCCTAGCGTGTCCTTCTCCAGACACATGTCGCGGACGGCACGTGCGGTCTTACCGTCTCCTTGCGCGAGTGGACGAAGATGAGGATCTTTCTTTCCCGCGTTCTCCATCACCTTCTCGCAGAGGATCTCGTTCATGAGCTGGAACCTCTTGATGGCTTTTTTCTCGGTTATCCCGATGTACTGCTGCTCCAGCGGAACGGGCCGGGAAGCTGTTGTCGAAGTAAAGAGTCCGCGGGCGGTGTCGACGCGAAGGAAGTTTGCGACGTCGTCGTAGTTTGGCACGTGGCGCTGAGGGCCGACGAGCCTGACTCTTCCTGCGTCATCTCGATGTTGCGGATGGTTCGGGCCACGAGCGATTCGAGGACGGGTCCGCGCTCGTCGTGGAGGAGGTGGATTTTCGTCGAAGATCATCAGTCGTACCAGCTGCGTGTAGGGTACGTTCGCCTCCTTTACGGTGATGATGTCCCATTTCTCTGGAGTACACACGATGACCTGTAAAAAAAAATGTAAAGTAGGTTTGGAACAGGAAGGATTTATGTTGATTGAGGGACCAGACCCCGTTTTGTCCTCCAGGAGCATCAAGAACCGAAGGCCCGCAAAAGATATCGGGCAGAATATTGGAACGCGACAAAAATCGACTGAAGATTTGGGGCGCCGACGCGATCAAACTCCGCTTGACTGTTATTCAACCCAGAGGTCCGACCAGGTCAATGGGAGAGTGCTACTGGCTGAGTGCCATCTTCTAGCAAATGCATAGATCTTGTAAGCCTTGTGCAACAAACTGGACCTTGTTTATGCAAAAAAAATCTTTGTTGTCTTCGTTGTTAAAAAAGAACACATGGTTTTACCTTGTAGCTATGCAACTACCCACATTAAGACACCATGACATGGTATCAGTGTAGTGAAACACTGCAAAGGTGTCATTTCCCACCGAAAATTCACCTGCTATGGCCAAGGTGACGTATTAATCGTTCGCTGTTGTTCGGGTTGCAACGCTTTCTCCCACGTTTATCAAATAAAAGGGAAAGAGGGATTATTTTCATCGACTTGAACCTGCATGCTATGTTCTACAGCAAAGGGGGTATAGGTAGAAAATTGGCAGAGCAGATACTGCAACTCATCTGCTGCCAAAAACGAACATTTATGGAAGCGGCTCTGCCCTACTGTGTACACTTTGTGGAGTTTTTTTTTTTTTTACTCCTACGAACAGCAGGGCGTTGCCGCGATTCCGCGAATCCCAGCCGGCAACAGCGAGCTCACCTGCGTCGCGTTGATCTGTTCTCGCGTGAGCTGGTGATCCCCCGTTCAGCTCGGACACAGTGATGTTGTAAGAGTTGAGCCTGCTTGCTGAAAGTTCCCCACCATCTCCTGCACCAGAGACCTCATCGGGGCAATGTAGATTATCTTGAACTCCTCGCCGTTGATGAGCCGTCGGCGTTGATGTGCTTGCCGATCTCCCTCATCATGCACAGCAGGGCCACGTTGGTCTTCCCCGCGCCCGTCGGGGCGCACAAGCAGGAGGTTCTCGTCCATCTCCAGAGCCGCCTTGTAGAGCCGACTCTGAATCCGGTTTCAGGCTCCGAAAGCCTTCGAAAGCCGGCTGGGCATACTTCGGCAGCTTGTCGACCGAAACAGCGTCTCGTTTGTTTCAAACGGCTTTGGGCTTCAGGGCCGGAACGTGGATCTCCTCGTAGCCCTTGCGCTGCTTTCGGGAACGAGCCGTCCGGGAGCTGACAAATATTCGCTTTGTTCGCCATAAAATGGCTTCCGTGCTGGAACGCGAGGTCGTCGAGATCGAGCATCTTGCACTGGGACAGCTGCAGGGCTCCGTCTTCATCCGCGTCCATCGGCTCCAACTCGGCGTTGATGCGGGGCCTGGCGCAACCTGGGGGCGCGCCTCTCGCGTTCTTCCTGGACCGCGTCGTCCTTTTCCGTATTTTCCAGCTGCTGGAGGATGTGTTCCAGCTCTGGGTCCAGCATCATCTTCTCCCGCAGCTTTCGCCTTCTCCGCGGTTGCTCTGCGACACGCGAGCAACGTGCAGTACATGATCATCTGCCTGTGCTTGCGGAGTATCTTGATGAAGTCGAACTGGTTGAAGCCGAGGGAGCAGGACGAGCGGGATTTTCCACATCCCGATCGTCAACGGCGTCTTTAGGATGCTGAGTACTTCGCCCGCTTTTTGTCTGTGCGACTACTGGGTCGTCATAAAACTTGCTGAGCTACGCTGCAGCCAATAAGCGTTCGATCTCCCGAGGGTGAAGTCCCTGCGATCCCTTACCACTTGCTTCTTGTCCGACCTTTAGGTTGTCGCTTAAGTTGGTGTCGAGGTGTGCGTCCTCGCCTTCATTTCGTCGTTTGAATCATCTTCACGGACTTCACCAACAATGTCGTCGTCATCTTCGTCGGATTCTTCAAACTGAACGTTCACACCGTACGTTTCGTCGATGTTTTCGTCGACAACCGCTTGTTTCTCGTCGACTCCAAAGTCCGTGATCTTTTTGCAGAGGTTGACCAACAGCGCAAAACGCTCTTTCCGCTACGGGAACCAAGGAGAGCTTTCCGTTTTCTCTACGTCTCTCGGTTTCTTTCGTCGGTCTGTTTTCAAAACAGCCAAGACTTCGTCTGCTGCGCCACATAATATGTCGCGCGGTTGGTCCCCCAACGCTTCCTGGATGAAGCTGAGCAAGACTTCGTACGTCTGCTTTCGTTTCGGACGTTTTAGGTCGTACAGGATACCGACGACGTCTTCGACGCCGTCCGAGAGGAGCGACTGGCCCTTCAATTTCGACGCATCGTACTTAACTTCGTCGGACTTCTTCTGTTTCTTGGTCTTCTTTTCATCTTGTTTCGCCGGTTTCGTGCGTTGATACCGATCTCCCATGCGAGAGCCGTCCAATTTACCGACGAGCGAGATGACTTCACCCGGTAGCCTCATCTCGGGGTCTTCTTTCAATCAAACGTGTGTCTGCTTGTAAAACGAGATTGGAATTCGCTTTGTACTCGTATTGTAGCGAACGAGCAGCAGCATCCGCCATTTTTCCAAACGCATGTCATACGACGCGAACCATCCGAAATGTTTAGTCTTGTTTTTAGTCTGCGTCGTAGGAGGCGCTAGTGAAAATGGAACATTTTAAATTTTAGTCTAATTATAGCTAAGTTACTGATAAAATCTATGTTGATTCAACACATGGATAAACTTTTTGTGCATTAAAAATTGTTAAATTTGCATGTTGAAATATAGTTTGCAGACGATGCTTTTGACGCACGCACAGCGCTAACCAAAGGCAGTCTCCCCCGGCATAGACCACGTGGGTCCATCCTTTTTTGCTTCGACCAAGGCGGCGCGAAGATGGATGCGTTGACGAAAGCGTTAGTGTACGATTATCTGAGTTCAGTTGACAAATCCTTGGCTTCGAAGTACAGAAGAAATTGAAGATCGAACCCCTGAAGGGCTCGTTTCCCACTTTGGGCAGAGATCGTCAGGAGTCACGTAAATGCGATGCACAACGCAGAAGTTGCGGCTGCCAAGCCACAACACGAGGTGAGCTCTCTGATGAGACCTCAGATAGCGAAGACGCGCCGAAGAAAGCGAACGCTTTCGCTAAACTTCAGGCTCTTAGTAATGGCCAGGTGGGCGAAAACGTCGCCCGCTTTGCAGAAGTCGAAGGCGGCAGAGGAATCGTCCAGCGACTCCGAAGAAGAAGAACCGGAAACCAAGCCCCGCCGCGAAATCGCCGGCCGGGCAAGCGAAAACGCCAGTGAAACGTGCAAAGCCCGAGTCCAGCGCGTCCTCGAGTTCGGGAATCCGACGACGCGCCCCGCCGCCATCGAAGAAACCGGCTTTGACACCCGTTTAAAAAAACGCCCTCGAAAGTTCTTCCCGCGAAAAAACAAGATTCAAGCAGTAGTTCTGATTCAGAAGAAGACGACCCAAAAAACAAAGCGGCGTTGAAGAAACCAGCACCGAACAGGGCGAAGCAGCCACTGAGGATCGCCCTCAAGGTAAACCAGGACGCTGACAGCTCCGATTTCTGAAGACGAAGACGCGAAGCCGGCACCAGCTCCCAAGAAGGCTCCGCAGCCCGCGAAGAAGCCGGCTCAGGCCAAGGCAGACGACAGTGATTCGTCTGATAGTTCGGATGAGGAGGATGCTAAGCCGGCACAGCCGAAAGTCGCAAAGAAGGTGCCACAAAAAGAAAGAGGAAAGTTCGAGTTCAGATGACAGCGAGGAAGAGCCTCCCAAGAAACCGGCACCCCTAAGCCGCAACAAGCCGCAAAGAAAACGGAAGATAGTTCGAGCTCGGATTCTGACGAGGGACGAGACACCTGCTCCGAAAGGCCGTCTGCCGTGAAGGCAAAGGTATCGCCACAGAAGAAGGCAGCTGTGCCGCCTCAAAAAAAAAGGCAGAGTCATCAAGTTCCGAAAGCGATTCTGACGATGAGCCACAGGCCAAGGCACCAGCGAAGCAGACGCCAGCTAAGAAAACGCCAGCAAAGCAGAAACCCGTTAGGAGCTTCAAAGACGCCAGCTAAGGCTCCCACAGAAAAAGGAATCCTTCTTCCGACAGCAGTAGTGAAGAGGACGAAAAGCCTCCGGCAAAAAAGCCCGTCGGCGCTCAAACTCCGGCAAAGACTCCGCGAAGAAGCTGCCGAGTCGTCCTCTCAGAGAGCAGCAGTGAGGACGAGAAACCGACTGGGAAAGTAGCAGCCGCAACTACCAAAGCCAGCGCCGAAGAAAGCGCCACAGAAAGATGAATCGTCGTCTGATAGTAGCGAAGACGAGACGCCAGCGGCTGCGACGCCGAAGCCAAAGCCGGGGACGAAGCCAGCAGCAAAAAAAGCGAATCGGCTTCCGACAGCAGCTTCCGAGGAAGAAAAGCCGCCCACAAAGAAACAGAAGCAGTCTACCCCCGCACCTCCAAAGAAGGAGTCCTCGTCCGAACGACAGCAGCAGCGACGAAGACGAGCCGGCCAAGAAAGCCAGTAGCCAAGCCGGCAGCCACGAAGCAGACGCCCAAGAAGGCGGACTCTTCGTCCGACAGCAGCGAGGAGGAGGAGGAGGAAAAGAAGCCGGTGGCCAAGCCAAGCCCTGCACCGGCTCAGAAGAAGCAAAAGAAGAAGAAGAAAAAAGATAGAGGCGACACGAATGCCGAGGGAGAAATGAACGGTGGCGGAGTCCAGAAGAAGCGGGCGAGTTCGCCGTTCCGGAGGGTGAAGTCCGAGAGCGTGAAGCTGGACCCGAAGTTGCAGGACAACTCCTTCGAGGCAAAGGCCGGAGCGAGGGGCTCCTGGGCGAGAAGGCCCACAGCGTCCTGAAGAACGTCAAGGGCCGAGACTTCAGGCACGAAAAGACGAAAAAGAAGCGCGGGACATACAGCGGCGGCGCCATCGACACTTCCGTAAACTCGATCAAGTTTGAGGATTGATTGATTGATGATTGTGTTGTTGTACAGAGCTGAATGCAATATCGGAACACTGTTTCACCTTATTCCACGTCGATTTTCATCATTACACATGCTGTTGTCGCATACTCCGGTTCGTTCTAATAAAATAGTGTCCGAGAGTTGGAACTGTAATTTTTTTATTGCATCTATATCTTTTATTGCATGAGTACAGACCAGTTTCTTCTGACTGCGGGGGGGGGGGTCGAGGTTAACAGATTTGTGTTAAGTCGTATTGGACAGTGTCAGAAAAACGTAATATGCATTTCGACATGTGGATTTTAAGCAGCTACTTAGTTGTATTACGCACCGAAGACTAAGCCTAACTAGAGCCTAATTTTTGTTTTTTTAATTTACGGATTCTATATCAAACTCTGTTGGTGGGAGTTGCTAACTTTTGTGACCAGTCTGAATTTTATTGTCCGCATAGTCTTTTGTTGAACACTATTTTTATAACGGTTAAACGACACAATTTTTTTTATTTTGCTCCGACACAACCTTCAACAATTCAGATACCGCAAACGTCAAACTCTAAAGAAAATACAAATATGTGCAGATACCATATATATATAATCATGGGTCAAAGCTACGTAACAGTGGTAAAATTCTATCAAAACTTGAGGACACGAATAACATTGAGAGCAGTTCCACAACAAATTGAGCTCTGCCGTTGGCAAAAAGACCGGTTTACTATGGCTGGTTTCCACGGGAAACCACACAATGGCTTATGGTTCTTCCGATACGAGATCATAACTTGACGCGTCCCAAAAACGGGTTCCGATAGGAGCCGAGATAAAGGTATCCGTCGTGTTCCAACACTTCGGACAGCATGCTAATCTTGTAGCTCGGCGAATGGAGGGATTGCACAATGTTGCCTTTCGCATCTAGTTCCACGACCAGCCCGTACTTGGGGTAGGTGTCGTACAGCACCCATGCGTTGTCGAACTGTTGGAAAGAGAAAAAAAAAGTGTTATTTCTCACTTTTTTTTTTTTCAGAATTACGAAATTTTGAAGCGGTTTTAATTAAAGGTATACACTCCGCAGGTATACAAAATGCACATTTTCCTGTCGCACTGTTCTACTCGCCAAAGGTGAAGGATTGCCAAAATATTGTTGGTGCTGGAAAGTGCAGAATATGTGCAGAGCGACAAAATATTGGTGCCCCGTGTCACAATATGGGATGCTTATACATTAATTTATTGTAGTAATGTCTAAATTCAGAGCACACTTCCATTTAGAACCCCGTGTTCAAAGCATGAAATATAACTAGAGCCTGAAGTTTAGGGTTGTACACGATTTTTCCCCGAATTTGCAACCCGAATTGGAGGTTGCCTCTTTAGGGCAAAACCCGATCTTTACCCTGCAAATTGCACTCACTGGGACGTCTGTAGGAATGCACCAACTTACTTGTTTGGCAGCAAATGCACTTACTATCACATGCAAATACTATCAAACTTACTACAGTTAGTTTGAGTAACTGAGCCAGATTTCTCTCCAAACTTGGCATACTGGAAGTTTTTTTGTGCCCAAATTCGCACAAACTTAGTGCACGTGTTTATTTACTCAATTTTGTTTACCCCCAAAATTTACAAAAAAATATTTCCTGATTTCCTGAAAACTTCCGGTTCAACTAAATATCACAGATTTCCTGCACCTGCAATGCAGCGCTGTGATACATAGGAAGGTTGTCACATATACTATCAAATTAATAAATGAAATAAATCTGTTTTTTCTTTGCCCACCAAACCAGAACGAAATGATCACCTGCGCCGCAAGCTGCTTGAGCGCGGCCGCTGGGTACAGCTTGATGACCTGCCGCAGCGCCGATCCGACCAGGTAGAGGAACCGGATGGTTGCCTTCTTGACGATCGGTAGCGGAGCTACCAGGTCGCCGATATGCGGAGCACTGCGCGGACGAGCCGTCGCGAACCCCACCCAGTATCCTCCGCGCTTGCTTGGCCGGATGTTGTCTGGTTCGCCGGGCAGGTTGTCCACGAACACCTCGGTCTGACCCTTCTTGGGACCCTTGAGGTAGTACCTGGATATATATACGTACGTTCATATCTGACCCAGTCCCAGCAGTACTGCTGCTGTTACTTATACTGTGTTTGGATTGAGCTGTCAATGCAATCAATCTATAATCTGTCTCTTATCTAAAATTGTGGAATGGGCCAGTTGTGTACATGACTACAGTATGAAACCTGGAGCAAGAACGTGCATGCAGACAACAGAAACCGGGACAACACAAGCTCCTCTATCAACTTGTTTACTCTGACAATATAAACATTGAGAAACATGTAAACAAGTAAACAAGAGTAAGCAAGTTCATAGTGGAGCTTGTGTATATAGTCTCTGTTTTGTTGTCGGTGTGCATGTTTTTGCTCCAGGTTTAATCGTTATCTTTTCTCAGATTTACTAATGCGATAGCTAGTACTTGCACATATAACATAATGCTCCTGGTACTTGCAGAGCTGAGATACTAGTACAAGTTGTACTAGTATAAAAAAATACGTTATAGTACTGGAACTTTAAACCACTGGTGTCCTTTGATACTTTAGACTTTAAAGCACCAGAGTATACCAATGGTATTGGTAACGGCACACCAGGTACCAATACTAGTAGAAATCATTACGCTTTGAAGTTTAAAGCATTCCAAGTTTTACTAGTACAGATAATGCGTTAGTACATATTAATACGTATTTATAGAGCATTATTGGTACAAAAATTAATAATTACTAGCGCTCACCTAAGTACTCTTCGCATGCACAGCTCAGCAACCAGGAGGCTCTGTTTGTCGTGAGACAGCTGAATGCCGTTGGGGAGGTGCAGGTCCTTCATGATAACCGTAGTCTTCTTCGTCTTGAGGTCGTACCTTAACACTCTGGAATATAAGACAGTTCACTGAACAAGAACGACGGAATTCCCAAGTTCCCTAACCGTCCGGTGTTCTCATGCTCCACGACCGTGTAGAGGATCTTCTTCAAGGGCCACCTGTTGCTGGCGTCGGTGATGTAGACGGCCCCGTCGTCGCCCAGTTCCAGGTCGTCTCCAAACACGAGCTTCTTCCCTTCGATCTCCGCGCCGCCCGGCAGCAGGTTCTGCGCCGTCCCTGCGTCATCAACAAAGAGTATAGACGCTCGAGCGTATAGACGCCGGGAGCAAAAGTTGGTAGACGCGTGTTACCCTTGTTGACGTCGACGACGTGCAGTCCGTAGTACGCGTCGATGACGTAGAGCTTTCCCTGCTTGTCGAAGCGCATGCCAAGCGGGCGTCCGCAGACTTCTTCCTCCCAGATGCCCTCTGCGGAGTAAGTTAATATTCGCTCGTTATTTGAAACGAGATTTAATTGGTTTTAATGGTGTTTAACGAGAGATATGCGTTGGATTTTTTTAGTGGGTAGTATTTAATGAGAGAGATACTGGTAAAGGTATTGATGGCAACGGTAATTACCGCATTCTTTTCCGAGCTTGGTCACCAAAGTGATCTTATCGCCAGTTATCTTGTATATATGTCCTCCCTCTGTTCCTGTGTAAATGCTTCCTGCAGAGGATGTGGAAGAAAGTAAAAAGAAAAAAAAAAAAGAATGAATTATATTTCACTGTGGACTTTCTTTTAATTAATGGGGTGACGTTATATGTACCCTTGTAGACAGGTAGGGACTCTGGGCCCTTCAGCTGTCCCTTGAAGAGAAATTCTACGTTGTCCAGCCTTTCGTTTCGTTCTAGGGGCCCCACAAATTCGGGCAAAGTGAGTCTGGAAAGTAATTGAGAACATGGAGCTTAAAAATAGAGGGCGATTCAAAGATGAACTTTACGATTGTCTCTGTGTCTTCTGCTATGTCTGCTTGTCCATTGACGGTTAATCTGGTCACTATAAGTCTCGTTTTGTGCTTTGATTTGAGAGAACTTGTAGGGGTCTGGATATAAACACAACAACAATTAATAACTTTTATTTTGTGATGATTATATTGGGGAGTTTCACCTGATAAAGCGACTAAGACGAGTACAATTTCTCAGCTACACGTATTTCTATGAGCAACACGCCGATACATTTCTGGGCTGACCATACCACGTTCGCGATTTAGAAATGGTTAGCCGGATATATGTGGTAGTATTGGTTTGAAACGTTTCTAAGTCGCTAAAAACTACCTCGGAAGCATTTACAATACTAGTTCAACTCATTTGCCACAGAGAGGTCGACGTCTCTGGAAGGGGTCGAAAGTATCTACTTACGTGTTCGCCTGTGGCTCGAAGTCCAGTTGCATCGGCAGGAAAGGTAACGCCACGAAAAAAAGTAACAAATACAGAAAAGCTTTCAGCATTGCCTTGAGAATCATAGTTGTAACTTTTCAAGACTTGCCACTTCGAAAAGCTTATACCCGGCGTTGTTATCACGAAGCAGAAGTCGCTTGCGGGAGCAGACGACCTTGAACTCGAGTAACCTAGCAGACGACGTTATCGTTTGAATCTGATGCGATGAAGGGGACAAAAATGATCGAATTTTTAGCGGTATTTGGCCACGTACCTTTAACCCGAAGTGCGTCGCTAACAAATACAGGAAAATTTTGCCTGTGTTGTACGCGGAAGTTTGTTCAGTGGCCCTTACGATGCACAAAGGCGCCGCGGGCGTGAAGACAGGTTCCCGCGTCCCGGTCGGGTGGGCCGGTTTGCGCTGATGAGAACGATTATATAATCGTTCTGAGTTTCGGACAGGTAGCGCTGCTTTGCGAGTTGCGATCGTGACCGTCTGCGCAGGAATCTACGATAGCAGAAGACTTTAAATTTGCCGCCATTTTTTTTTACTGCGCGACGTTGAGGGTCGCCTCAAGCGGTACTGCGATTCACATCAGACCCCCCTCTGCTGCCTTTCCTTAATTTCTCTCTCTGTTATTTCAGCTCACATGTGGGCAGTGGCATTTACAACGTAACTAATTGGCAATTGGTTTGTCTTCTGTGCCTTTGACCATTTAATATGTTCAGCTTAGTAGACACAAACTTGTTTGTATGTTTCGCGGTCGTTTTGTACTTAGACATCGCGAACTAGCTGACGAAGTAGATGAAGACAATGACACCAAAAACTATACTTTAATAGGTTTTAATTGTATTCAGTACAATTTTTTTCTACTTGCTCCTTCATGTGTATAAAAGCTTTGGCATTTGTTTGCTATGTTGTCGACATGGTAGTGTTCATATGTAAGGCAACTGGATGTAGATGGAATGTAAAATAACACACGTCACATTTTAGCACACGATTTTAAGTTCGATCATCCAAGTGAAAAAAAAAGTAGAGAAGCAGAGTACTATACAATCATTTGCAGATTGGTGTAAAAAGTATTTAGTATTTCAGTAAGTATTTCATAACAATACCGCTCAATTTGTCTTCGAAGTACAATTGCTTTTGTGCTTCTGACAAGCGATTCCCAAACATTAATAATGCAGCACAACAAATCTAAAAACAAGGAAATGGTGCAACAATGCCAACAACGTACATGAAAGCAAGCCTAAAATTCGAAACTATATGATAAGTGATTTACGTTGTGTAGTGATTATGATATAGTCCTCATATATTACGTAGTCATGTCTTGCAAAACTAAGCTTTGAACTTCAAATATTCATCACTGTTTCTATAAATCAACGTCGACATGCTATCAACACAAAAAACACATACCAACATATTTTTCAACACTAGAACTACGTAACGCGGTGCGACACTCAACATATGTAGACCCACAAGTTCCCTGGTACCAAAGACATTAACAATCTTTTCGTTGATGTAGTCCAAACGCAAGATCGCATATAAAAAGTAAAAGCGAATAGTTTCCATATAGTCTCAGCTGATCAGTTCATTTGGACCTGGTAGTTAGTTACTGTTGAGGAGTGGGGGTAGGGTGTCGCCCCTGGCAATGAAACTCCCCAATCATAATCATATAATATTAATATAATATGATATAATAATCACATAACTCCCCAATCATCATCTGTTGAGGAGGATGAGAAGCAACCGCTACAAGACGGTCACATAAAACTATCTCAACAGTGTTTGGAGGAGGAGGGGGGTACACAGAGTTTCACTGAACATACCACACATTTAAAAAAAACTATTTTCCAACCATTTTCTTCCAGCCATTACCACTATACATAGTAGGGAATGTATCTGTAACGGAATGTGGTAAATTCAACATGCACTTTCTGTTTCCGGCAAAGAAAACGTTACGTTGACTTGGCAAATTTTCGAGGTCAGTTCGCAAAATTCTATTTCATGCGGCTGAAAATTGATCAGGGTTCTCTGACTATTTTCGGGGGGGGGGGGGGGGGGGGGGGGGGGGGGGGTAGCACGTTTTCTAATAGAACTTTGTGACGCGTTGGGTGAAACAAACACATGTATGCTGCACCCTAACAGATTCTTAAATTTAAAAAAATGTAGTACTAGTCTCAACAAAAAAATGTGCGCGTTTCAGAGGACGCTGAATTGAGAAACGACGGGCGCACCGTATTGACGCCCTCTCTACCTCGGCACCACTTTGTAGCAAAAAAAACACGTTTCAACAGAACAAAATGCCCATTATTTCTTCGTCATTATTAGGCATAGTCTTCGTTAGACCTTAACCCGTCCCAGGTAGTTGTTGCGGAAGGAACCCAGGTAGAGGTATCCGTCGTGTTCGAGGACCTCGGATATGAGAGAGATTTTCCCAGAAGGAGAGTGCAGGCTCTGGACTACTTCGCCGTTCTTGTTGACTTCTACGATGAGTCCGTACTTGGGCAGGGTTTCGTACACGACCCAAGCGTTTTCCAGCTGCAGCAAATGAGCAAACCTTTAGTAAGTATACAAAGTGTCCGGAGATAAAAACCTTCAGTTCTTTCTCATCGTCTTCCGACGGGAAGAGACCCTGTTTCTGCAGCAAACCCAATTTTTTGGTTGAACACAGCCCCGGCCAGCACTGGGTGAACCCCCCGGTTTTCGGGCATCCGTCCAAACCTAAAATTTAACTTTTGTCCGCTCTAGTAGAGAGGAACGAGGCGCACCCCAGCTGAAGTTGACTGTTTCATTTTCGGCGCGACATAAGACGGGAAATCTCACTTTGCTGCTGCTGATTTTGAAAATATATTGCACGGGGTGGCCCGACTGATCGCTTCATCAATCAAACACAGTCCCGTAATTTCCTTCCTCTTTTTTAAAGTTATCCAAACGGAACTTCTAAGGCCGTAAGTATGTTTATCAGTTTCTACTCCGAAGCTCACAACAACTATGCTAGAAGCAGAGCGTCGAACCGAATCCGAAATCAACCGTAATTTTTAGGTGGAACTGAACCGCAATTACTAACGCCATCTTGGAGCTGAACCGGAATGGAACCAGTCTAAAAACTTTGGTTACCGGTTCGGGTTGGTGTGGGGTGGGGGGTAATGTGAGGATACGAGCGGTCTGTGGAAGGGATCAAAGGGGTCCCTGTTGGTCGAAAAACAGAAATAAATGCATAAAAAAACTAAGAGACCTTGTATCATTTCTAGCGGCTACCCGTAATTTTGTAGCATATTAGAACCTCGAACCGGTTCCGAAACAAGTTAACCGAACCGATATACGTGAACTGCGGAGATGAACCGGAATCGAACCTTTATGGCTAGGGCCTGACTTTTTCGGGTTTTATTTTTGGCCAAATTCGGGGCGTAAATATCGGGCGATATTTTTCATTCGAAAATTTGGGTGTATTCGTGTTAAATCCCGTTACGGCATATTCTGTCGTCAGAAATTCGGATGTATTCGGGTGATTTTTTTTTTAAATAAAACTTTGTCTGAACATGGAACTAATGTTTGGCAATGTTATCAAACTTTACTTTAATGCACGCTTATGAGTGTGCCACGCGACCCGGATGTTTTCGGGTAGATTCGGGTTAAACCCGAATTTTACAGATTTCGTTCGGGGGGTAAATATCGGGCGGATACGGGTTTAACCCTAAAAAGTCGGGCCCTATTTATGGCTGAAACCCGCTTCCGAAACAAACCGAAAAAAAAAAAAAAAACCTTTCGGTTAGACGCTCCGGTTAGAAGCGACAACAGCAATCCAGGCAACCGACTTCCGAGACACACCCCCTGCTCCCCGCGCGGAGCAGTCTTTGCTCCAACGCACCCAGATTTCTCCAAAGTTATCGCTACCACAGCCAACAACACCTAACATGGGTGACACTGAGCCGACCCGCGGATGCCGATACGATGATGGAGTGACAACATCAGCAGTGTACCTGAGCCGCAACGTCCTTGAGAGCAGGGGCGTCGTAGTAGCGAGTGACGTACTTCAAAGCTGAGCCCAGCAGGTAGAGAAAACGCACGAGAGATTTTCTGACCAAGGGAAATTCCCCGAGGCGGTCGGCAACTATGGGGCTGTCTCTCGACCGGCCGCAAGCGAAGGCGAGCCAGTAGCCGCCGCTCTTGCTCCGACGGATGTTGTCCACCTCTCCCGGTAGCTTGTCGGCAAAGACGTCCAGGTCCCCTTCCCTCTCGCCCTTTATGTGGTACCTGCGGTTACAAAATTACGTAACCCGGCCAGTTCGGACGTGTAGAACAAGAACGCTGCGTTTGTTACACTGTTACAGCATTGAGATGTCAATTACGAAGAATGCGATGGAATCTTTATTAGTGCCCCCTTTCGTGTACCTCTTTACAAACGATTTAAAAGAGATTCCAAATAAACTCAAATTGGATATGAGTAGTGTAATACATTAGATGAGCTGAAACTGTAAAGACTGGACAAGCAAAAAAAAAAATTGTTTGGTGCTAAATAACGACAAACTACTGAAATAGCTGCAAAGTGTATATATTACCCAGTGATGGCCAGTAGTTAACTACATGTAGTTAAACTACCTGATTGTAGATACGAAGGCAGAAAAAGTAGGCGATGTCAAGTTGCCGGTGGTGAGTAAATCAAAGAGTAATATTAAACGGTAGGTTTCCTACCGTTTAATATTACTACCTGATTGTAGTTAAAAAGTAGTTAACTACTTGCAGAAATGCAGTGGCAACTACTAGTTAAACTACTATTTTAAGTAGTTAACTACAGTAGCTAGGTTACTGAAAGCGCCAACTACTTCTGATTGTGCCGCAAGCTTTACGGCACGATTGTGCTTCCGACTTTTACCTCGAGCTACTTGTTTGATGAGGACGGAGGTGCAGAGCAATTGTGTCGTGCATGTGTACGAAATCTTCACTTTTAAAGTTTGTCTAGTGAAGCCTCATTTGCTGTGAAATAATTCTGCAACTTAGTTTATCACATAGTCACAGAAACAATCCCGCCGCAAGCTTTGTATTTGATGACCGTAGTAATGGCTTGAGACTAAGTTTATTACTGCTTGTGATTCATATTTAGGTGTCCAAGAACACTACAAGGGATTGGTGTTGGTGGACAACGTTAAGTAGTTATAGATGTAGTTAAACTACATTGCAGTAGTTAAAAACGTAGTTTTAACTACTCCCTTGAAAAGTAGTAGTTGAACTACTAGTTAAACTACTCAATCACAAAGTAGTTATAGTTAAACTACTGTACAAGCAGTTAGTGGCCATCACTGATATTACCAAATATTGCTTGAAAAATCGAGACTTTCAACAGTTTTGTCGCAGCTGACGCAGTGACATGCATTCTAGGTAGAGAGAGAACAAACAATACCTTAGAACCCTCTTCTTGGTGAGCTCGGAGAAGAGAACGCTCTTGTTGTCGTAACTCAGCTCAATTCCGTTAGGGGTGTACAGGTCCTCCAGCAACACCGTTACCTTTTTGGTTGCCGGGTTGTACTTGAGGAGCCTGCCAGGGAGATAGAGGAAAATCTTGCAAATTTAATTAAACGTAACCATTCACTTATTTTCAGCTCTCGATAGCAAGAAAAAGGGGCTGGATAACGACGTGGGTAAGTGGGTACTTCTCCGTCCGTAGGTCAATGTTTTAAGCAACTGGAGCAACGGTCTCCATTTAAAGCGAGGCACCAAAGCACTACAGTAAGTTTGAAATTTCTAGTCAGTTTACTGATAATTTTGCAATCGAGCGTGTTTAGAAAAGATCCAGGACAGGCTACGTAAGTCTTAAAGTAGTACAGAAGTCATTTTTAACACCCAGTCTTCTTCCTATAAAACTGTTAAGTTTGCCAGTAAGATGCACCATACGAAGTAATTTGCACCACAGAGTCATAATTATCGCAGAAATTGAATTTAAAATACGCCGCAAAAAGCGACCGTGCGCAACGGTGGTGAAGAGCAGTACCAGCCTGTGATCTGCCTGGAACCTCGCGCTGACGGTATAAGGAGAACGCTCGCTGATTGGCCTAGAAAAATGTTGTCTGCTACTCCGCTGTCGTCTGCTACTCGGCTGTTCGGGGTTCTGATAAAGCCTTTCTCCTTGCTCGGTAATGCTTCGGGCGCTCCTTGTATCCCCAATTCTCCGGGAAAACTGGCAAAACAGGTTTACGGCGGCAAAGGGACAAGGCGCTGACCTCCACTGACCGGCAAACCAGAACGAGTCTCCTTATGCCGTCATCGGTGACGTGCCATCATACCTCCTCATCCTCGTTATAGCTGGAGTGGCGAGTTAAGGGTGAAGGCGCGGAGCTATGTTTATGTGAGTTTTTTTCTGGGAAACAAATTGCACACATCAAAACCTTTCGCGCTATTCGGTATAATGACACACACACTTTCATCAGATGTCTTAATCTGAAAATTTTTTGGATGGCCCTCTGTACTCCTTTAAGCGGCCCACTCGAGGCAGAATGAGGTTCAAGGCTTTGAAGTTTTGTTCGTCTTCTGCTTCCATTACCTTCCAGAGTTTTCATGCTCCATGATAGAGTAGACGATCTTGTTGAGGGGCCACTTGCCGCTCGTCTCTGTGAAGTAGATGCTCCCGTCCGTATCGTCGATCACGAGATCGTTTCCGAAGAGGAACGGCTTGTTTCCCACTTCAACGCCTCCCGGCACTAACGGACTCACAAAACCTGGAACGGAACGGCTCGGAGAGGTTATCGAAAGGGTGAAGCATCACGCTGTAAAACGTTTAGCAACGGCGTACGTACCAGTCTTAACATCGACAACGTTGATTCCGTAGTAAGCGTCCATGACGAAAAGTCTTCCGCTTTTGTCAAACCGAAGCCCAAGTGGCCGACCACAGACTTCCTCTTCCCAACGACCACCTAAATGTCAACGTTTTGTCAACGTTGTTTCACAAAAGTTGGACGAAGACGTGCGATGAATTTTGAGGAAGTATTGGAGAAAATTGCTTAACGATTTGAAGAGCAAAGTGGGACAAAGATCCTGCATGAACCGAGAGCTGAAAGGCGGGCGTGTTGGTGTGGGTCCATATTTCAAAACGGGGGAGAGCACAAAAAAATAGACGACAGTTTGGGCTTGTTTGCGTCGTTTGCTGTTTTTCGTCGTCTGCTCGCCTTTTTGGAATATGGATCCCAAATGAAGTTTTCTTATGACAAACAGTTCAACAAGTTGTACATACATATAGTGAACCCTCGTTAATATGACCCCCGATAATCTGACATACGCGCTTTACGACCATACTCCTCGGGAACAATGGAGTGAAACCTCTGCAAATCCCCCCGTTAATATGACAATTCTGCATTATGACCAAAATTTTCGGGAACGACCATGGTCATAATAACGAGGGTTCACTGTATATAGTTTTTTTTTTACTCACCACATTTTTTGCCAAGCTTGGCCACAGTCTCGGTGCTTCTTGTACTTCCAGTGGTCCTCACAATGTACCCACCGATCGTCCCCGTGTAAATAAATCCTGTCAAAAAGGAAGCGCACTAAGTTATAACACTTCCGAGTGATTAATACAAACTTTAATTTGAGAGGTTACAATTACACACACCATTGTGGACATCCATGGATTCTGGCCCATAAACCACATCCTTCAGCAGGTATTCTACGTCGTCAAGTTTCGTGTTTTGTGCTAAAGGACCCTCAAACTTTGGAAGCGTCGACCTAAATTGACAGCGCGTGATTGAAAGAACATGGTCAGCGCTGCAGACGACAAAGCGCGTAAACATGCACCGTGCACACAATAATGAATCTTACGTACACGAATGCTTTAGGTTCAAAAGCCAAAGGAACCGGTAAAAACGGCAAGGCAATGAGGAAAATGGTGAAGTAAAGGAAGACCTTGAGGAGAAATCGCAAAACCATCCTTGTTGCCTTCTGTTATGAATGTCTACCTGAAACAGAAGCAAACGTCTCCTGAACACACTGACGCCACGCACGCACTGCAGCGTGTTTCTTGAGAACTTCCACGTAAGTATCGGACGATAAGTGTCAAAGTCGTCCGACACACACTTGATAGCTGAACCACGCTTTCAAGTCTGACACAAAAACTGATATAGCACTTGCGGAGCAGCGGATATTTGTTTCGAAACGAAGAATTACGACATTTCACGAGCGTGAATAAAATATTACTTCGAAAATTAAGCCCAACAACTCACGTAAAATTTTGTAAAATCATCTACAGCGCATCAGACATCAACACCAAAACAATGTCCCTTTCCTTTCCCGAAACAACTCCCTTTCCCAAGTCATATTCTCCTCCTCGGCCTTCAAAGCCACGCGGCGGCCATGCCAGCCACGCTGCGGACGCCGCGCTGGCGGTGGTCGATTGTTTCTGTTTCTGGGTTTTATTACGCAATCGCAATTCTGATTTTCGTTTCACGTATCCGGAAATAGAAACTGCGCGTATCTTTCTGTTGCTCGAACTTCGCCTCGCTGAAGACGCCTGGTATAAAGCGAAGGAGGGGGGAACAAATAGCAGAAGCAGCAGCTCTCTGGGGGTTTCGGTTCTATATCATAGCGGTGTGGGCCCACGAAGAATTGTGGAATTATTACAAGGTATGCGCACTGCGGGTCATGTCACCGAATGATCGAACCAGCAGGAAAAGAAAAGAAAAAGCAAACAAAAATTGCCATTCAAAATGAAAATAAGCAGCAAGCAAATGTACAAAGTAAAGCAAAAAAAAAAAAAAAACATGCCGGATTTCCGCGAGAGTTTCCTCAGATATGAGAGCGCGAAATCTCCCTTCTTTGCCTGTGCGCTGCTATTTCAGCGGACATGTCGGAAATGGAAACTCGCTAAACTCAAGCCAGGGGCGCCGCTAGGCAATTCTTAAGGGGGGGGGGGGGGGGGCAAGATCTCCGACCCAAGCGCCACTACACAGTCCCCATCATTTCAGATCGTGCTGCTTATGCGGGAACTTTCAGAGATGTGCAGCCTGGACCACGTCGGTAGGGTTGTGGCAAAGTCACGAAGAAAAAAAAGGTGCGAGCCAGTGTCCCCCTCAACGGGGTCCATGTCGCGTCCATAGTGCGCGCGTAGACGCGGTGTATTCAAAACAATCCACAAGAATCCAGCTGTCATAACACTAGTTTTTACTCCCTTTTTCGCAACAGGCTCTCGCGGGCTCAACACAACAGCAAAACAACGCGTAGCGGATTAACAAAATTTCGACCCGCTGTTCCAATAGGCGCCTTCTATAACGCGTTACAATAACTGGCGTTGCTAGCAACAAGATAACACACAAACAAGAGCATAACAACCGGCCGTCCCCCCCTTCACTTGTGCTTCCAAAAGAAATCCCGGAACCGGGTTCGAATCTTCCCCATCGGTTTGTCCGCCGTTTTCTTCTCCGCTATGGCATCGTCGCAGGGAGATCCACCTGGTCCACCGTCAACCTCGTTCCCTTCTCCAGGATCGCCGTCTACGCCCGGTTGAGACGGGGTCACAACCTGGCCACTCTTCCGTACCGGAGAGTTACCGCCCGGAGCGTCGTCTTCGGCCTCTTTAGTGTCGGCCGTGTCGCCGTGAGCACACTCTTCGACGTCCGGAACTTGTTCGTCGCCTTCCTCTTGCCTACCGGACTCGACGGGCGAGTTGCCGGGAACGTCTTCTGGGTTCAGACGACTTGTACTCATCAAGGTCTCCATGCTGACAGACTGTGGCAGGCGTTGGGGCTCGCCGTCTTGCTGTTCGCCTCCCATGTCGTAGAAGGAGATGGAGTCTCGGTCGAACATAGTAGAGTTCTGGAGGCTCTCCGTGGTCCAGTGAGGCTTCAACGAAGGTTTCACGGGCTGGTCATCGATATACAACGCGCTGAAGTCCGCGTCTGAACGCGTGCACTGATCCTCTTCTTCCGTATGCTCTGCAAGTATTGAACAATGCTTGAGAATTGCTTCGTAAAGGCAAGGCTTCCATATATTACCGAAGGGCAGAGAGACACAGGTAATGGCGGACTCAGATCGTAATGTACGTGTAAATTTTACCGCGACTCCAGCAGATGGTCGCAGCAGACTGCGACCAGTTTAATTCCAGTTGTTGGAATCAAAAATGAGCGCCACAAACAGAGTCAACAGAGTCTGTTCCATTGTTCTAAGGGTTAGTCGGGTAAGGGTTGTTTAAGGTAAGACAATATTACTACCCACCTCCACCAGAAGGCAAGGTGAGTTCTCCAGACTTCACAAGAAAGTTCTGCCACACGTTGCCCTCCGTAGTGACGCTTGACTCTTCATCCTCGACAGGGTCTTCAGCGCCCAGGATAGACCACGGGCTCTCCTCCGCCTTACGGCCCGCGACCCGTTTCGTCGGGTCCTCAGACTGCGCGTACGTCCACCAAGGGCAGTCGTAAATCAGACCTGGAGCAGTGTCTTTCTCGACTACGACTTCTGGAGGCGCAGGTACGCGGTGCTTGCGGTCGGCGTTCTGCCAGCTGTTCCTGTTTTCAGGATATCGGTCGTCCCCCTGTTTAGACGTTCCGGACTTTAAACGACGCTTTAACTCGTACTCCTCTTCTTCGCTTTCCAGGACGTACTCTACGCTCTCTTCTACAAAACATGGAATGATGTCCCTGTCTCGTTCTTCTTTGATATTACGAGGACTCAGTGACCCCTTCTGCAAAACAACATCCTCCATACCTTCCACATTTTGCGTGATTTTAAGTACAGTCTCGCCTCTTTGCGAACTGTTCATATCCTCACACGTTGAACAGAAGCTCTGCGACGTTTCAGCCTCGTCAACTCCACTTCCATCGGCACGAAAGGACTTGTGCTCGGAGGCTTCGGAAGCGTCGATCTTCACGTCTCCCGCGCCGCACGTCTCGTTCAGAGTGTCAGTGCTTTGTCCTTCGGACTTGACGGGAGAGACATCAGCGGGTTTCAGAACCGGCGCGCAGGACTCCGTCGGTGAAGATCCTTCGTGTCTTTCCAGGATATTGTCAGGATCATCTTCGGAATCGGACGGTACCGGTACGACCTTGCTCCTGTAGTCTGCGACGAGACTATCCAGATGCTCCTTCAGAGTGGACGTGTCTTCGGCGAAGTTGATTAGAATCATCTCGCTGTTCGTCGAGATCCGTTCTTCCTGTTCTGGAGGAATGCTTTCCGAATCGAACTGAACTGTTGCAGTGATTTCTCCTTCCGAAATGCTGACTTGGTTCAGGGACCCGTCGTCGTCAGCGTGCGCAGCGTCCTTCTCGGGACTCCTGATGGGACTGCAGTCCTTCAAGAAGACGTCTAGGTCGTCCAGGAGAAGCTTGGTAGACGTAGTCGCATCGCAGCGCTGGACATCACAGCTTCTCTGGACGTCATCCTCGTGGGGTGACGAGATCAGGCTGTCCAGGTACATCTCTGAACCACTTGTGGTGGGCGGCTCTTCTGAAAACGAAGTGTGCGAATAACTCATCCCCGAGCTCGTCGCAGTCTTGTGCTCGTCTTGGACGAGATTCCTTGAGCCAAGCTCCGGCTTCACGCCCTCCTCCGCTCTCTGTTTCTCGCCATCCTGAATTTCCTCTTTGCTCGTTTCGGATACAAGAGGACCTACTTCACACTCTGGGCTCTCGGGAAAGTCCGTCTGAACACTTCTGGAACTCCTTCCGTCGATGGAGAAGTCTTCGGACTCCGAGAACATCGGCGTGCCATCGTGGCTCGTGGACTCCGACGTAAATCGCTCGTCCGAGAGGTTCACCGTGATGACCCGGTCACCTTCGTCCTCGGACAGACTTCCGGCGAGCTGAGTGAACGCGTCTTTCACTTTTTCTCCGCTTTCTCCGACGACATAAGTCGTGTCGAGGTTGTCGAAGTCCTCCGAAACTTTGTCGTCGCCAGCTCCAAGTTTCGACGGCATATCTTCATTCTTGGGCGAGCATGACGCCTTGTCCTCGACCGTAGCGTTGCTCACTGGCTCTTGAGCCTCTCCAGGCTTCGCCGCGGAATCTGCCTTTTCAGGGCTGCTGGCTTCAGAGTCGGCTCGCGTCACAATTATGTTGGAGCCCACGATCTCTGCTCGATACCGGACTCTCTTCTCGGGTTTTCTTTGTTCCTTCGGAGCGGGGGTCGCCGCAGGAATACTCATAACCACCGAAGGAATTGTCTTGTCTCCAAGGTCAAGCTTGCTTCCAGTGTTAAAGTCCTTTAAAACTGTGGAGCTGTAGACTCGAGGACTATTTCGAAAGGGTGGCCCCCTGTTAAACGTTTTCGATCCAAACGCAGGGGGCCGTTCCGCTGGTTTGGGCGTCGACGGCGTTATCTTGGCTGGCTTCTTAGGCTTAGCTCCCAAGCTGTCAGTCTCTGGTACTTCGGGTACTTTCTTGGCTGGTGCCGTTTGTTTCTTGGGGTCCTTCTTCGGCAAGGTCGGTGATGAAAATTCGCTGTCCGACATACCGAATGCTCTCGCTGCAAACGGTAAGACGGTTTCTCTTTGCCTTGGCTGGAAGGCGGGAGGGGTTGTCCTTGTAGGTCCGGACGACGTGGACGCAGAAATAGGCGACGGGCTCTTCGTGGTTGAGGTGCTGGAACCAGTCTTGGAAGGCGTACCGGCCAGGAAAGGAGGCAGGTGGATGTGACTGGACGGCGGCTTAGCCTCCTTACGGGGGATCCTAGGGTTATCCCTTGGTCGAAACGGACCGCGGTAGGGCGGTTGTTTAGTGTCTGCCAACGCTGCGCTGCTCCAGGGAGGTCTTGGAACAGGACTGTTTTGTTGCATCTGTTTCCTTCGCCTGCTCTGCGACCGCGGTGCAGGCCTTCGCCCGCGGTCCCAGCCGAGGTCGAAGCCCCGGGACCGACCAAAAGGGTCTGTAGGGAAAATCCTTGAGCTGCCCATTTTAGATCCGTCCGGGATATACCGGTAGAAGGTGCATCCGTTCCACTCGAACTGTACAATCTTGGCGTCCTTCTTTGGAGGTACGGCGGTCGATGAGGTCGAAGGACCTCCTTCGCTGGCTGCTGGTGGCAGAAACGGCGCAGGCACGAAAAAAGGCGACCCGAGGGGTGGGTACCGCCACAGGGGCGCCGTCGAGGCCCGTCCTGTCCACAAGGGCGGGATGCGGGCGGGAGTGTCACGGCGACGTTTAGAAGGGCCGCTGAGTCTCATGGGGCAGAACGTCGCTGGTGGGGGATCGCAAGCAGGAGGCCTCGCGGGAAAGACGTTCTGGAAACTACGTTTCTAGCGACTGTTCAATGCGGAGACTCCAAGGCTCCTGCTGCGTGGGCCGAGAACGGGGCACCGACTGACACATTCTTTTCTCCTCGTCGTCGTCCTCTTCGTTCCAAGGGCCGCGTGCGCTCTCGCGAAAGAAGCCTGCTCAGGGCGCCACTGTCGTCTGCATATACAACCTGACCCCATAGCATAGAGGCAGCAGACGAAGCGTAGTGCAGCAGTTCCAAAGACGTGTGCTGTAAAAGCCACAGAAAAAGTAAAAGAATCCCCTGCGGCAAAGTTTCGTCCGTCAGTTGGCCGTGTGGACAATGGCCATCACTTGAGGTGTCCTGAACCATACTTGAGGGAAGAAGAAAATCCTGATGTGCGTGTGCGAATTTTACCAACGCCATCGTCATCGTGGTCTAGCCCGAGCTACCCGACACCGGCCGTTAAAGAAGAAGAAGAAGAAAGTTCATCGGACTATAATCGTACTGCGGTGATCTAGTTCACCAAAACCCAAAACAACAGGAATGAGAGGTGGCGCCCTGTCCCGCGAGGAAAGTGAAGCTGCAATTGTGACGTCACCGCTTGTTTTCCGGTTTTTGTTTTACAGCTCTCTGCATAGCCCTTTGAAGGCTATGGGAGTTTCGGAATTCTAGGATAGATGCGCCAAGTAAAGCCAAGCGCAAAGTATGCGCAGTAAAGTATGCGCAAAGTAACGTTCGAAAAGCCTTCTAATTAGCATTTTCAGGTAACGCGACACTTGGAAATATTCAAAGAATCCAGGACGCATCCGTTATTCATGTACTATATCCATATGTCACTCGCCCCGGGCTTTTCTCCTAGGTACCGGTCTCGTGCTCCCACAATCCGGTAGTGGCACATGTCCGAGTTCACTTGAATAATGGCAGTTGAAGAAAAGGTATCAGCAGTGTGATTCTTACCCACATCCTCCGATTTTCGGTGAAAGGTGCCTCATCTAGCACTAGTGCTCTCCAAGTATCCTAGGTACAAGACTCGCAAGAATTACTCTGGTCAGCATATGCAGCATGCAAGGGCGATCGTGCTGCTTTGCACGAAGACCACCAAATGTGTTCTCAATGACGATCGTATCAGTCAATCAATCAATCAATCCTGTAAATATCCCAGAACGGACATTCGGACGTCCCATGTACATCCTTTTTAGGTCCGTTTTATGTGTGAGAGAAGGGCAGAATGAGACAGAAAAACAGTGTCATTGTAGCGCCCAGACATGTCCCGTGCGGACATTAGCGAATCAAAATGGGCAGTGCAGATGACGTATATAGGCTTTTTACATTTCTGTCGGTTTTGTTTTGCATGGCCAACGTAATGCTGACATAATTTACGCACTTCTACATTTCTCTAAAAAGGCTATACTATTACTACACGTATGCGGGCCGTACCTGTTTACTTTTGTCCAAGATGTCCGTGATAGATCCTATCGGGACGTTCCCCCGCGCGCCATATCGCGCACTCGGCAGCGCTTAGCTATTCAGGCGGACCCGGAGCTTAAAAGAACGCGTCCGCCGGATGTACGCTGGGGACTGTGGACATTCGCATCTATCCTGTACATCCGACGGACGTTCGGTGTTGTTGGGGGTTGTTGCCTTCTACTGCAGTGTGCCTGCTTCTGCCATTCAAGATTAAACTGTCTACTCGTGATGGAGATCCTGCGGTTGATGTGCCGCGGATTCAGGCGGACGGAATCCTCCATGCCTCCATATTATGACATATAGTCGGTAATAATGTCGTGGGTTTGAGGTGAACAGGGGTTGTCGACAATCACTGGTACATTCCTTTCATGTTCCATGTCGTATTGCCAACTGTAGGATGGGACAAGCGAAACCTTGTCACATCCTTGTCCTGCATGTCCTTGCCACATCCGTTACGTACAGCGAAAAGAAGCCTGTCCCACGTACAGGACTCCTGTAGCGCGCGGTTCGTTCGCTGACTTAGATGGTGCGAACCCCCTGTTTCTGCAGCTGCTGGTTACCCTCCCAATACATAAGGGGCTCTGAGGACTCCTCGTATAAGACTCCACGGACTCCACTCCCTATGCCCTTTCACGCGTGAATCAGTAGGACTTTTCTTCCTTTTTTTAAATACAGCATACAGTATAATAACTATTAGAACAGCACAGATGCCGTTTTCGCGCGTGGATGACACGGCTGGACGGATATTCTTCTGCAACAGAATATCTTACTACTAGTAGAAAAAGATAAAACATTCAAAACTACTGTGTTTACTATGATACAAACCTTCATGCAAGCTTCTGTTGACCGCGTACTTGACTCAGTCTCAACATACCCAGATTACTACTGCAGTAGACGACTAATTCGTTACAATAGACCTCTACCTGTTTGTATAAACAAATGACGTCATAGTGTTCGACAGCGCCACGAATTTGGTAGAGCTGAACTACGTTCAAAGCTAGTGAAGAATAAGGTCGCGGCCGAAAGCCACGGTCTTGAGGGGATTACGATGGTCTCTGAAAGGGATGCGACCTTCGGTCCTGCTTTTCTTTCAATAGGAGGCAGCGAACAATTGCCCATTCGTGGAACCCAGGTCTCCCCTTCCGATCTGTTTCGGTCTGTCTACCAACGTCATGATGACGTTTGTCGGGTAGAGGTTTATTCGTTACTTAATTATATGTTTTCATGAAATTGTGAGAGCTATCTCATCTCTATCGCTCTTACGAACGACATATGACGACTGAAGATAAGGAATCGCTCCGCAAACTGTGTTGATAGCCGATTTAATCCATAATCTGAACAGCATCAGTTGCGGTTGCCAGAGGCTTGCTTCGTAATGCTCGTATATATTCTGTGCAGATTGCTGGGCGGCAATGACTTGCACTGAAGTAACGCGGAATCGACCAGTCGACTTGTAGTCCCATGTCCCATATTCTTCTGCATGTCTAGTCCTCTTTGAAGGCGACATGGAGGGTCTGCAGTTCTATAGGCTTGTATAGTTCTGTGATAGTCTATAAGCTTATATGATATCGTTGCCTTTCCGCAAATCTTTTCCTTGCCGTATACCCTTGAGGCTCTGTGATTGTCACATTTTCCTCCAAGGTCGACATCGCATCAACATGCGTGTGATGGAGCCTTCATGTGGACCTCTACCGCTGGCTAACGCCATTGTTCAATATAATCCGCGTTTACGATGCTGACAGCCAAACTAAGTTCTGCAAGAAGCTTTGAAACGCTATAGGAACTGATAGGCGTTCCCTGTAGTGCTTTTGTACCGTTTCCATTAAGCATCACTTCTGGGATGTCTGACTTGGTCAGACCGTTTCAGAAGTCCTGCGGGGCATCTATGAAGGTAAAAAGGAACGTTGTTGCCATCGCTGTCTGTGACGGTGTCTGCCGTATCCTTGGGGAAACATCGCAAAATTTTATAACCGTTTCCGAGTAGAGGACGGCGTTTCAATCACGTGACTTCAGGAACGTGTAATGCGTTTTACTCATTCGCGTCTAGTCGCTTTGAGCTATTTGTACGGCAAAATAATTTGAAGATTGACGCCGATATTCTAATTCGTCTGCAAGCTTTCAGGATGCCGAAGTGATACGTTGCGAGTGCACAATGAGCGTATTTTTGGTAGAGCGAATATTGTGTATATGCAACCAGTCGTCTTCACGTGGAAGGTATGACGTTTGACATGGATGAAGGCTCACGGTCGTTAGTTCCTTCTGGAGAAAGTGGTTTCTTCTGGTATGCTGGACATGAAATGGACAGAGACGTTGGGGATTAAGCTTGTACAGGCTACGTTTTTTTTTTAAAAAGAGGAAACTAGAACGGCCAAAAGAGCCACACACCGTGACTTCCTCTGGCAGCATGTCCGTAAGCCCCCCGGAAAGCAATGTCTGAGGGTTGTACAACAGCTAACCCCTAGGGTTGAGTAAAAGCCCCAGTTTCCAAGGGGGCTGCGAGAGGGGCAGTCGCCCAGGATGCCTTTCCCAGCGGTGGCGGTGGACGGCAGGGGTCCAGGGAGCCCCCGAGGGAGGGCTTGGGTAGCAAAGCGGGCGTCGAAAGCATTTTTCACTGTAGAATTTAGAATGGGCTATGGTCATACTGCCCCAGGCGGAGGTTGGCATGAGGACGGATCTCCGCTACATCTCAGCTGCAGCGATGTTATATACCGTGGCAGAGAGACACCCTCTAAAGCAAGGGTTATCAACCGGTGGGGAATTCCCACCTGGAGGGGATTTAGGGATTATCACTAAGACACAACGTAACATTCGCCTCCCGTAGGCCCTTGCGAGCACTCTGCGTACTATACCATTGCCCCTTGCCAGGAACGCCCCGATGGTATGTCATGAGGACCTCTGGTTGCGCACGGTACTGGAAGGGCTATCTAGCGGTAAGGTCGGTCGCCACAAACGGTACTTTCGAGAAATTCACAAGAAGCAGTAAAACACCTCGAAAGGCGTACACGAAGCAAAAAAGGTTGGGAACCACTGTTCTAGAGCCTTTCTTCTATAGTCTCTCACTCTACACGACTTCTATTACGTATTTAGAATTGCGGAATAGACCTCTCCCTGTTTATAAACAAATGACGTCATGGTGTTCGATAGGGCCACCAATATGGTAGAGTTGAACTACGCTCGAAGCTAGGGGGCGAACAAGGTCGCGCCCGAAAGCCACGGTCTTGAGGGGATTACGATGGTCCCCTGAAAGGGACGCAACCTTCGGTCCTACTTTTCTTTCAGTAGACCTCTACCCGAGAAACGTCATCATGACGTTGGTAGACAGACTGAAACCGAAACAAATCGGAAGGGGAGGGCTGGGTGTTCCACGAATGGGCACTTGTTCGCTGCCTCCTATTGAAACAAAACCATTGCAATCCCCTCAAAACCGTGGCTTTCGCGCGCGACCTTGTTCGCCCGTGTAGTTCAACTCTACCAAATTGGTGGCGCTGTGGAACACTATGACGTCATTTCTTTACGAGCAGGAACAGGTCTATAGGAGGCAGCGAACAAGTGTCCATTCGTGGAACCCAGCCCTCCCCTTCCGGTTTTGTTTCGGTTTCAGTTTGTCTACCAACGTCATGACGACGTTTCTCGGGTAGGGGTCTCTTGTCACGAGAACACTCAATGCGCTGCAATACAATAAGGTATACATATACATCGTTTTCCAGCCAGCCTCACCCCCAGCGCTCTTGCAGCCCGCCCAAGCCAGCAATGAGGAAAGCGATATGGGGAAGCATACGACCCGTGTGCTTTCCTTCTCTCTGACTTGGGCGGTAAACAGCTTTCAACGTGCTCCCCTAGCTATAGACGGCGCTGCGCTTTCAATGTGGCGGCGTCCACGGGAAAACGGTGCATAGATCCACGTCCATGATCCGTCTATCGTCAGAGAGTAGTTCGCTCTCCGAACGTCAGAGGGTGGACAATCAGCCAGATCGAAAGCAAGAGTTCGTGTACCAGGGGAGATATCAACCCTGACGCAGAAGAATGTTGTGACGGGCGAACCGCTTCCATAAACGTCGTCGACTTGCGGTCGATGTCTTCTGTCATCAGTGAGAGCGCCGGAGGGCATAGGTACTCTCAAACTGTTCTTACTGCGTTCATCCGGCGTGTTCCCATTGATCGAATGGCTTCTGTAAACAACGAATAATATGAGCCCACAAGGGTGCCCTACCGTATGTCGGTCCATAGACGATAGCCTAACCAGACGAACGCATTGCATTCGTCTGGATATGTCCTGGCCACAGGTCATTGCAAGCGCTACTGTGGCTACCACCGGCTTCCCATGCGGCTGATGGTGGCTCATCTCCATGACTATGGCCATTGAATGCGTGGCTGTGATTGGTGAACTTCTAGTGAGTGCGTGGGCATGGCACCAGGGCACGTCGCGTGGCGGTCACACGTTATTCACTGATGGTTTCGGTCACCCCTGGTGTGAGTAAGCGACACACAGTCCTTCCAAAGGTCGGGAACTCACCTTTCATCGTTAAGTTGGTTCTCTGTTCGGCCACCAGGCTCAGTCCAGAGAACCTTGGGCGTCGATCCCTTTCTAGGATGGTACTGCAACCAATGGTCCGGACGGCGTCCACAATCGCATCGTATTGGTTGACGATCAGGATGGATCAAAATCGTTTTCGAACCTGTCCTCATGATTCCGGTTGTCCTGCTGCGGCCTTCTTCACAGACAGTGACGCTGGTTGAGGGTAAAACCATTTTTAGCATCATTTTAGCAGTAACCATCAAAACCTGAAGTCAGGATGAGCTTAACGTCAGAGCTACGTGTATTAAACGCGGTAACATTTCCTAACGCACTTTTGAAGCCTCGGTAAACCCTCGTCGCGCAGTTTGGCTGTAGCCTGAACCCCCCCCCCCTTCTGGCTACGCCACTAGCCAGATAGTACAGTGACTTCTGTGGGAAATCGTTACTGACGACCCTTGACGAGTTCCGAGTAGAGCTGTGGGAAATTTCACGCCATAGCAGACCTAAACAGCCCCAAATAAGATGAGAATTTTGTCGTTCCTCTTTCAGGACCTCGCAGAAACGCAACCACGTGACAGCACGGGCAGCCATTTTGGGGCAGTCATTGTGGGCACTTTTGGCCCATAGAAATACGTGTCGCTCTCCCTCGTTGCTTTATCAGGTACCGAGGTACGATACTTTGTGCCAAGACTTTGATCATCGAAAAGTCAGCAGATATCGCACTAGCCAAAGAAACAACTGTCTGTCCCTGGACACCCTGTACGTCACGGAAACCGAGCTGAAAGTGTGCTCACGCCTCAACTGACGTTAATGTCCTTTAATCAATCTACATCGTCAGCGCCATCGACAAAGCTCACCTAGCACACCGCCAGCACCTTGACAGCTCCGATTCCTCCGTCCTCCGGTATCACCGTTGTGCCATGCAATGTCACTGCTGTGTTCCTAGGAAAGGCTTAGCGTTGTGGTCATGCCGGGTAACCTTTTTAATAAGGCAGCCCAACGAGAAGTACGCTTCGAACCAGCGACTCGTTCGTGACCTCCGTATTCGTCTTGATGATGATGATGGTGGTGATGATGATATTGGGACTTATGGGATGAAAGATGATTATGTCGATTGCACTTAGCCGACAAGTGCTTCGCCTAACGGGCCCGCGGTTGTGACATATCGTCACGCGTGAATTTACCATTGCTTGAAGAACTAGTAGTTCGATATCCATACTTAGAACCCTGAGATTGAGGGGAAAGAGGACGCACGCGACACGATCGCACACTAACTGAATGATTACAAAGACTGACTAAATGTGCGTCCTGGGCCGACTATGGGCGACTTCTAAGGGAACTGTGCCCGACATATTTCTGACAGCGTCCGAGGAAAATCCAGAAAAGACATCAGAAAGCACAGCCGGCACCGGGATTCGAATCCGGGTCCAGAACTCCCAGTCCCGACGTGACATGGCCAGAGCGCTAACCACTGAGTCACGCGATCTGGTCATCACTGTAGTTATATCACGGCTCTGTAGGTAAACCCAAGCCAGTCAGCCTTGTGGATAGTTGTCACCGTCCGGGGGAAGAACTTTCACTTCTGCAGGCGTCAACTTTTCTCACGTGGGGTTTACTCTGCGATGGGGCTTCCAATGTCAACAGAAGTCGTCTATAGGGAATTTTTGTTCGCAGGGTTCTCGTAAACGTCGCTAAATTTCTACACGAAACAGGTACAGGCGTGTTCCCCTCGAGTTTATCTAGGGAATGACATATTTTTTGAAGGCCTCATACTATCCACCGATTTTTGGCGAATTAAATTAAGTTTGACAAATTTTCAATCCATGGGAGATACAACAAAATCGCTTCTCTCGGCACGCCCGCCCGCGATATTTGGCCCGAAATGATGTCATTAATGATGTCATAAATGATGTCAGTAACAGTCGGGGAATTGATTACAATCAACAAATTTGACAAGCTTACTGCAGTTTTCCGGATCCCTGCGAATGAAAATAATGGCTTCGTCGTTTGCTATCATGTCCTGCAATTAGCTGGCGCAGATTACGGTACTTCCTTAAAGCGCGGGAAAACAGTTTTGCGACGGTGCAGCCAACTCTCTCCGGAAGCGAACATAACCGTACGAGTCCGCCTTTAATTCGAAACAGGGTACACTTCGATTATTTCAACGCATCCCTGCAGTTATATCTGTACTGTAAAGATCACAGCAGAACATATCGGATACAATACGTGATATTTCGAGACAATTAATTTATTGAGAAACGATTACCGCCCAAGGAACATTATCTCCACAACGTTATATCCACCGTATAAACGCTCGACTGATGTTGTCCTAGTCATACTTATTCTTCATCAATCTTCGCCAAGCAGGCTTCAGCACTTCGGGCGAAAACCCTTTCACTTTTCTCCACCAGTCTACAGCGGCTTTCACCAGCCGCTCCTCCGGCGTCGCCTTCTTCACAACGACGACCCCCAACCCGCTCAACTCGGATGCGACCTGAGATTTCCTGGCAACCATCTCCTTGCGAAAAATCGGGGACTCGTCGGCGTCGCTGTCAGACTCGCTGTCACGCGATGTACACGCACTGTCTCCAGCCTCAATGGCTCCACGATCCCTTCTGGGCTTACCGGAAGACGTCGCCGTTTGGCCAGACGGCAGACCCACCGTCAAGCTCAGCCTGGCGGGTTTTAAGATCTCCGTCGGCAACCCCCGCATTGTCTTCCACCACGAGGACACATTCTTGAACAGTTTCGCGTGTCGGATGTCCTTAAGGGTACTGATGTCTAGCTGACGGACTTCCCGGAGACTTCTTGGCAGATGAAGCATGGTCATTGCCGGATGTCTGGGGCCTGCTTCACAGCAGGCTTCTGGACTGCCTTCTAAAGAAGAAGGCGCTGTTCCGGAAGATGTTCCTGTAGATGACGTGTCCGCGGTGGACCTGGTCTGCATGGACAATGGTAATTCCTGGGTTTACGACGCGTGACAACCAGGTCTGCGTGGAGGATCATTATTACATTGAATATATACGCAGCGGGCATCTCCATAAGTGAGGTTGACGCGGGAGAGGTCAGATACTTAGGAAAACCAATAGGAATGCCCGAGACTCTCGCTCATGTGGTGTCAGAGCTCGACACCGAATAGCATTTTCATGTTGAAGTGTCTGTTAATTACGACATGTAGAAAAACAATTTTCAATACTTTCAAATATTTTCCCAAGTTCTAATTCCCAATATTTTGTCATTACAATGCGTGCATGATGTGATAAGCCACACTGACCAGAGCGTGACTGTGGTGTCCCCACTGGACCTTGATGATGACGGTCGTGTGGCCATCGCTATGAATAAAGATTCTAGGTATGATGGCCTGTGTATGGTGAACTAGCCTGTGGTAGGAGCAGGACATGACATTTTTGCGACGAGGATGGGACAGCCCGTGACAACCCGTTTAATCCATTCATGCAGCTTCGATAAAGATCGCATGGCACGGTCAAGGCAGTCCTAACACGTTCGCGATGTAGGACCTTCTTTCACGTAAAAATGTCTTCTGTAATGATGTTACCAGCGCAGCACGTAACGAAACAGGCTCAGACGTCCTTCTTAAAAGTGTCTTACCAATGGCTCCTTGCGTAGCTTTTGGCCCACTGGAGGACCATCCCCCGAAGCGGATGATTGAAGGCATAGAATAGCGGGACTGGAGGAATCAGTTGGCCATGAAGTAAGCACGCTGTCTGGATCAGTTCCTTGTCCGTCGATCGACAGCCGTTCCGTAGTTGGTCCCTCGTATGAAGAGGTTTCGTTCATGGTGAGGACGCTGTCGTAGAACTTTCTCAGCAAGAGCAACCCAAGCTCGTGCCCTCAGTATAGGTCTGTGATGCTCCACTTCAGCTTCTTTTCCTCGAACAACGCCTCGGAGGCGTTGCCTCGAAGGATTTCGAGCCACGATGGAGTCACGGGCGTGACCGGATCTTCAAGCAAGGACTGCAAGGACTGAGACTGGGCTTGCAAAAATGGTGCACTCTTTACGCACAGGTCATCATGATTTTTCTTAGATGTAAGAATAATATGAACCTCTGTACACCCGCACAATCCTCAGCGTCCGTCTCCAGCAAAAGATATGACGGGGTTGCACACTTTGCTTCCCCCCTCCCCTGGAAAAAAATCTTGGGAACGTCCATGTCGATACCTGAAACAGAATATCGGTAAACATTGATTGTAACAACGAGTAGAACCATCTACAGTTCATTGATACATATATCGCTAATGTAGCAGATTATATCGATATCCGCGGCAGAAGTATCGATATTTTGCAGATAGGGTGCGTCACGAGAAACTGGCCCAAATGGGGAAGAGGCTGTCATCAGAGGTGGAGAGGGTGACACCGAGAGGAGGGTAGGAAAAAGCGGCCGCAGGAAAAATGGAACTCCGCAGGACGCTCGAAAATTTTTGCATTTTCCAATTTTTTGTACTGGAACGCAGAAGCTCGCTGCGATTTCGATTTTTGCGGATTAGAGACCGCGAGGTTAAACAATTAGCTTCATTAATTAGGGATATTAATTATGCATATCGGATAATAACTATATATGTAGCAACTCTTTCGAAGGAAAAATAAACGAATTTAAGAAAATTTGGTCGGTTTCTTGTGGCGCGCCGCGTAAATCGTATTTTTATAACATCGACATCATGCGTCACGTCTAGAAAAACGTCATCATGACGTTGACGGACAGACTGAAACCGAAACAAATTGGAAGGTCGCGTGCCCTTTCAGAGACCCCCAGAGACATCGTAATTACCCCAAGGTCGTGGCTTTCAGGCGCGATCTTGTTCGCCCCTAGCTTTGAGGGTAGTTCAACTCTACCAAATTGGTGGCGCTGTAGAACACTGTGACCTCATTTGTTTACAAGCAGGGAGAAGTCTATTGAGCAGCCCGATTTTACCCGCTTCATTTACATATTCGATTGCACATTAGCCTGCTCCCGTTGTTGCGAACGCAAGTTTTGAAGTCTGGGTTCACTTCAGAAGAGTAGTGAGCTCCAAGCACACGGATATCATCACCTTTTTTTTTTTTTTTTCAATATAACAACAAGCGGAAGACGAAGAACAAAGCTCTGGCGTTGATGGCGGTTCGGGCCATCATTCTTGGTTGTTGACATCATTCACCTGCAGGGATTTTCCCAGGATTTTCACCTCGGGCGTGGGCGGGAGGGTGGCTTACCCTAGCGATCCGTTGTCCCGAAGGTCTATCGTTTGCATTTCTGGCAGGTTTTCTTTTTAATCCTACCACTGACTATGGTCTGATGTTTTCCATGGGCTTTTCGGCAGACTTTCCAGACGAATGTGGGCACAGTTCCCCCTGAAGTCTTCCCAGGACGCATACTAACACCCCTGTCCCCCACTCCTTCCTGCTGTCCTCTCTCCATCTGTTCACATCTGTACGCCGCTATAGCCACAGTTGCTTCGCGGCGCTAACACAAATTCAAACAAACAAGCAGTTTTTTTTTTAATGGTGTTGCAAGATATTTGGGGAGCTGAGAAAATCCCTGATTCTCAGTAGAGGTTACCGACAAGTGCTTGCATTTCGTTCCCATGTTCTACGGCATTATTCGTTCCCTTCGTCTGCTAACATTGGGCGCAATAAGCCAAAATGGCCGCCGCTACCGTCGCTGTCCTGCCCGCTGTTCCTCCTACAGGAGACCAAAATAGAGAAAGATGCTTAGAAGATTATCGCAAAAAGTTAACGGAACACAAGGAAATCGAAAGCAGGCTCAAAGAAAGTAAGAATCCAAGTTTTCAGTTACTTAAAAACACCACTAGCCCACTGTCATGGGCTGGCGATTCCAAATGCTGCTGAATCATTTTGGCAGCTCTGCCGTGAATACCGGCTCCGCTGGCCACCGAGTCTCGCAAAAACTGTATTTGAATGTGCGGTAGTAGGTCTGGGGAAAAAAATTCGCAAAAGCGTTATCAAGAAAGTTTACAATCTCATAACGTTTTGCTATTCCTTCCCAATCTAGTGCGGGAACAGATTAAGGAATTAAATAAACAGTACGAAAAATCGGAAAATGACCTGAAAGCTCTGCAGAGTGTTGGTCAGGTAAGTGGCGATGTTGACTGCAAAAATAACTATCGTTTACCTTTCGTAACGTTTAAATTTCAGATTGTTGGCGAGGTTCTGAAACAGCTCACGGAGGAAAAATGTACGTTACGTTTTTTCCGTTGTACGTTCGTAGAAATCAATTTTTATGTTTTATGTTAAACATGCAGTCATCGTAAAGGCGACAAACGGACCGAGATACGTCGTCGGATGTCGTCGTCAACTCGACAAGGCAAAGTTAAAGCCGGGCACTCGTGTTGCTCTGGATATGACGACGCTCACAATCATGAGGTAACCATGTCACTACGTCGAATCAATCAGGTTATGACATCGTGTCGACGTCTCTTCCGACCTAGGTACCTGCCTCGTGAAGTGGACCCGCTGGTGTACAACATGTCCCACGAAGATCCTGGCGATATATCTTACTCCATGATCGGCGGTCTCGGCGAACAGATCCGCGAACTCCGAGAGGTTAGCAGACGACGTTACCTCGGGTCATGCTTTGTCTGCTTTGAACATCGCTAAAAATAATATCCATCCCAGGGTTACACAGCAAAGGACATTTAAAGATTAAGGCCTTTAAAGAAAAGGGGAAGGTTTCAAAGCAAAAGGACAACACAGAAGCGGGGGAAGTTTTTCGGGACGTTCTCTGGATTTAAGGACAGCAAAAGTGCCGTCTGCTGCAACCACCACTAATGTTCTGCCGTTAGATAGTTACAGAACGTACCAGTCACACTCTTGTCTTATTTATACCGATATCTCTTTTACCAAACCGTTCCCGTTGTGTACAGGTGATTGAATTGCCGCTGTTAAACCCCGAGCTGTTCCAGCGTGTGGGCATCACCCCTCCTAAAGGATGTCTCCTCTACGGCCCCCCAGGAACTGGGAAAACCCTACTGGCTCGGGCCGTGGCCAGCCAGATTGAGGCTAATTTCCTCAAGGCACGTAATGCTTCACCTTAAAATTTGCGATAATTTTACTGTACAAAAATTTCCATAGTTCCATTGCTGTTTTCGCTGAATATTGGGAACTCTGCTCGCTGCCTCTTCCAGGTGGTGTCCAGTGCCATCGTGGACAAGTACATCGGCGAGAGTGCCCGACTCATCCGCGAGATGTTCAACTACGCTCGCGATCATCAGCCCTGCGTCATCTTCATGGACGAGATTGACGCTATTGGTCGGTGCATGTTTTTCGTAGTTGTAGTCTCCATAGTCGCAACAAGGAACCAAGTCTCATTGCTTCCGCAATAGGCGGACGCCGTTTCTCGGAAGGAACGTCAGCGGACAGAGAAATCCAGCGGACACTCATGGAAGTACGTCAGCGTTTGTCAACTGCTTTCTCAAAAAAGTCAGGAGTAAAAAAAAGAAAAAAGTACACTATGAAAACTGATGTGTGGAAAAATTATGGCATACTTGAGCACTACAGTTAGTTACATTCTACAGTACTTGTGCTAAAGATAACTAATCACAGCTACAAACTACTTTCCAAAAAGAGTAACCCTTTACTGCAACTGCTTACTGTAAAAAGGTACAAGTTTATACACTTACGAGTCACTCGTAACATAGATACTACCCAAATACGGGCATAAAAAAACCCCGTTACCCTTAGCTGCTCCGGCTGATTGGCACACAGGTAGTCTTGCACCTAGTGGGAGTGTATACTTTGAGCTTACTGAACTGTACAAGGTTCCCAGAATTATTCCCAGGGAGTTCCTGGACGAAGATGTTCATTTACACCTAATATAGGTTTGTCATAAATTAGACTGTTTCTAATTACTCTATGAGGTAACCAAACACGATCGCATGTTTCAGCACTCAGATTAGTCATGAAAAAAAAAGGCCCTGTGTTAAGATTGCCGTCTTGAAAGGTCTATGAACTAATGATGCAAAACTATAGATAGTCCTATGGGAACGTACTATCGACAGTAGTTTTACAAAACTATCGATAGTCAATTTATCGATAGTTAATTTATCGATAGTTTTGCGTAACTACTACTCACATTGCAGGCAGAGCCGTAAAAAAACTAGAGGTTATCTGCAGCCACCATGTGATAATGCACTTACGTTTGTTCTGTTTGTTCAGCATGTGTTTGTTTCCTGTGCAGCTCCTGAACCAGATGGACGGCTTTGACTCCTTGGGTCAAGTGAAGATCATCATGGCTACGAACCGGCCGGACACCCTGGACCCGGCCTTGTTGAGGCCAGGTCGTCTCGACAGGAAAATTGGTAACGCTTCCATTTCAGGTCCAGTAATAGTCCAGAACACAAGATCCGTGGGACATCCAGTACGGACGTCCGACGTACGTTCGCGACGGGATGACGATTGCAAGTTATGAGTAACCTCACAGCTCGTATAAACAGTCACTGTAAAATACAGTTAAATTGATTTCTTGCACTGCAGTGCACAGTCCTGAGATGTGCACTGATTTTGAGATTAGATCCGTATTCGACTGGGAGTTCAGTGTAGATGCAAGTGTAGTGCATGCATGTAGATGAAAACAAGACAAGTTTGCATCCAGTTTCTGTTTCACAGCAACATAAACCATGAATATGAAAGATTAACCATGATGAAAGTATAAACCATGAAATAGGTTCTACATTTATGGGGATAAGAAAAGATGATAAATTTCAACAGGGAAAAGCCGTCTGCATCTGATAAATGTCTTGCACCATATTCCTATCATTTAATCTTGCTGGTATACCTTTTTAGGCATATGGATCCAATTAAGTCTATCGTTAATTAATGCCGATGACACAATGATAGTAGCAAACTCTGCCTCCAGTGTTTCATAGCTTTCTCACCTGCCAGTAAAAAAAAAAAAAAAGATGAAAACATTGAGGACAGTTTTCTTACGTGGCATTCCTCCGATTAACGATTTTTTACAATGATCGCGCAATTTCTAATTACAGAAATCCCGTTGCCCAACGAACAAGCTAGGCTGGAGATTCTAAAGATCCATGCCGCTCCCATAACGAAACACGGAGATGTCGGTGAGCAAGGATACATATACACTTTTCAACACTTTAGAAAATGTGAAAGAAAGGAAGAAAAACGAAATCGTGTAAATTGAACATTCGTAGATTGGGAAGCCGTCGTGAAGCTCTCCGACGGATTCAACGGGGCGGACCTCCGGAACGTCTGCACCGAAGCAGGTGAGAAGCAGTACTTGGTGACTCCGATATATACAGGGTGTTTCACCTAATACGATACAAGAATCGTATATTATAAAATATTCTTGTCTGAACTATACTTATATCTCGGGGGATATTTTTGCCTTTTCTTCAGGGCACTTTCATCAAATTTAATTTGTGGTAAATTGAATTTTCCCAATTGATCTCTGAAATGTGCAAAGTCAGCCTCACATTCTTTTACAGAAACGGAAAGTGCACGTTGGATTTGTCCCATTGCATTTCAAAATACATTTACTACTTCAGTAATAGTAGCTTAAAAAAAAGAAAACAAAACCAGTCATTTCTCCGCTTTCGGGTGCTCCGAATTCATCTCGAAACCTACCGCGAAGTAAACGGCGTTGACCCGATAATATTCGAGAAAGTAATAAGATTTTTTTTTAACACATTGAGCAAAACACCTTGTATATGTGGTTCATTGCATGGTGCTCACCTGTACTGCACGCAGCAGTATCGAGCAAATAACAGTCTTTACCACCAAAGCAGACATGTTTCTAACCGATCGACAGACGCCAGTGTCAAGTTTTTGTTTTCCCTCTCGCTCAGGAATGTTTGCCATACGTGCCGAGAGGGAATACGTGGTGGAGGAAGACTTCATGAAGGCAGTTCGAAAAGTGGCCGATAACAAGAAATTGGAGTCCAAGCTGGATTACAAGCCAGTCTAATCCTTTTTTTTTTCTTAACGTGTTTTTTTTTTTAAAGCAGTACTAATAAATCTCAACTTCACTTTCCTTCGAGACTTCTCTTTTTAATTAACGTACAATTTGCTGGGTGGTGTCAAAGGCAGTCACCAAGTTAGTGAAATGGGGATACATTTTGTCCTCTGTGGAGTGATGCAGTAGACTCAGTACCGCACACTTTGAAACAAGTAGTTAGTCAGGCTTTTATTGTTAACACTCACATACGAGCACTTCACACGCAGTCTCCCACAAAACAAAACGATGCTAATTCGAACAAAAAAAAAATTCTACCTTTAAACCAAAAAAATGCCTCAAAACACTTATTTCCTGAGAAATTAATCGCACCTAGAAATTACAGAATCGAGCATTTTTTTACAAATTTTTGGTGCCACTAGAGAAAAATAAAAAGAAAAAAGATAGAAAAAAATTGATTGATTGATTGAAACCTAATGACGCGCTCAGTTCCACCCAGACGGCTCAACTCACTTATGACACAAAAATTCGAAGCACATCCGCATCATCCCTTTTTTTTTCGAAGAGTCCAGAGGATCAGTGGTTGCGCTCCTTCCAAAACAAATTTAATCCTTAAAACCGAGCAGCGTGAAGCGTTCCTCAAATGCGTCGTCCACACGCTCGCTGGTCAACGTAAATATTTATACAGTCCTTTTTTTTTTTCACGTAACCAAAATTTGTGTTCTAGACGATCATCTCAAGTTCTCGGGCGTAGCCGATGGTTTGTACCGCGAGGTCTTCGGCTGCTATGTTGTCGTCCGTGTGTTTTACTTCTGTGCTGAAGTTGAACTTGTTGTTGGTCTGAGACCAGTTCCTCTGCAGAAAAACGACGGGCTAATTACTGGCGCGTTAACGTAATTAATGGTATACGCATTTTAATAAGCAGAAAGAATGGTATATGTACATAGCTCCTGAAGTTTTACGGTTTAACCCGATTCTTTCCCGAATTTGCGCCCCAAATTACGGGTTCCCTCGTTAGGGTGAAAACCAGATTTTTTACCTGGCAAATTTTCCTCACCGAGACATCTGTAGGAATACACGATAACTTGTTTAGCACCAAATCCAGTTACTTCACCATCTGTACCAAACCAGTTACAGTTAAGCTTAGTTTGAGTAACTGAGCCCGATTTCTCCACGAATTTTTGTAAATTGGACATTTTTTTTTCACCCGAATTCGCGAACATTCTAAATTAGAATGCCAACATACTAAATTCGCGAATTTAGAGCGCGTGTTTATTTGCCGGATTTTAATCGCCCCCCCCCCCCCAAATTCAGAAAAAATATTTCCCGAAAAAATATTTAAAAAGTATTTATTTAAAAATATTTAAAATATAACCCGAAAACTTCAGGTTCTAAGTATACACTAGATGCTAAACTAGAATATTTCCTAGAATATAAACTAGAATAAAAAAATATTTCCCCAAAAAATATTTATTTAAAAATATTTAAAATATAACCCGAAAAACTTCAGGCTCTAAGTATACACTGGATGCTAAACTAGAGCAAATGCCTCGATGGCACAGGCTAGAGGCGTACCTTTTTGGCGTAAGGATCTAATTGCTTGGAAGCCTCGAGGAAAAGCATGCGCGCCACTTCGGGTGCCGAAATCCGCTCGTAGGCCTTTTCGACACAGCTGGCCATCTCGTCCCGGACAGTGTCCAGGAGAATGTCCATGAAGAACGTGTAGCTCGGCGCGGGAACGTTGCCCTTGGACAGGAAAACCTGAAGGAGCACTCAATCCCATTAGCCACCTGACTCTGCCCAACCTATAACCCCCAACCTTGTTGTAGCTGCCCTCCATGAGAAACTGCTCCATGGACACAGGATGGCTGATGTAAACGTTGCTCTGAATTTCTTTGGCAGGCAGAAGTTCTAATTCCTGCGGGGGGGCACGACACACGGCGTCAGTAAAAGGTCGCGAAAGAAAAATTGCGGGAAATTTACCGTGTGAAATTCTGCTACTCTGTTCTGAGACAAAAGGCACAACAAGTTGATACCCAACAGCTGGTACTTGTACGACGACTCTGGCAAGTCATCCCTGTGGGCAGAAGCAGAGTCAAGTGCGTTCCGCGTGAAACGGTAACAGAGATGTACTCACTGGTAGTCGAGGTAGTAGCACTTCAGCTGAGCCATGTACCTCTCGAAAGAGGCAATATCGCGCGTAGCGATACTCCATTGTGCTCCTACTTCCAAGATGTCGCCTGAAAAAAAGAAAAAAATTACAAAAGTAGGAAGTTAATCTATGAAGTTGCATATTAAGCGCTACGATGTACCACCACAAGCAGCGGTTAATGTAGCGCTTACGGGCAACGAGCAGCTCCCTCTTTGTAACCGCTGTATTCGTTGTGGGAAGAAAAGGCAACTGTGTTAGGGCGACCTGAAAAATGACGAAGAATACTCAATTTTGCATCATCCGAGGACAAACTCGGATTCAAATAATGCAGTGACACAGCGGTTTGGCCAGTTAGGCTTAGAGTCGGTGCCGGTTTTTATGCCTTCACCGCTGATTCTTCGAAATTGTCGCGGTTAGGAAGCAGCGGTTACCTTTAGCTTGGACAGTAGTTCGCCGCACTTTTCGAGGTTTTGATTCTTTTTACTCCACTCTTGCATTAAGAGCTGGTAATTCGCCACAACTTCGTCTAGAAGCGCCATGTCAAAAAGAACCTGGCGATTGAGTTGAGCTACTAGTTTCGTACTGCACAAAAATAGAGTGCAGATGTATATAAAGCAACGGATCATTAAAAATTATCTATCAAAAGAGACTGCGATCAAAAGTATAAAACATGATTTGTAACGTCTTTTACAAACTTATGACGCATTAGTGACACTAGTGGTCTGCGAACATATGATGGTTTCGGTTTCGATTTCTCTGGCTTTCCGCAAGCAAGATGTGTGCACCATTGCTGTGTGCGACACGCTTCTTTTATTGCCTCACTCACTTGCGTCAGTGCCCCGTTCATTGAACAGCAAGTTAGTGCCCGTCTACTTGTAGCTGTAGCTGAACGACACCTTTTAATTACGACCTAGAAGGTACATGTATGTACAGAGACAGGCATATGCAACGCTGTTAGGCTGTGAGATACTTCCGTCCAAGGTGCTTAGCCTTCTCTTCAAAAACAGACGACTTGATTGGACTATTGTGCTCGTAGAAAGGGTTTAAGGCGTACTGAAATGAGATAGGATTCTTTTCTCAAAAGTCTGTCAATGGAACAAACGAACAGGACCGGCTTTGAACCAGTGGCATACCTTGACGTAAAGCTCGTAAATATCAGTAAAGAAGTTCTTGATACCATCTTCGTTCTTGACATCGTGCAACATGAGAAGCCTCATGCCTATAGATATTGTTAGGGAGGTTTCTGTGGTACGGATACAACAGCGACATGCAAAGCAGTAACATCGCAGTAAGGATACGGTTTGCTGTGACAAATGCTGACACAAACCACTCGTTGAACTTGTCGACAACTTTGAGGTACATGTTGTTGGTTGTCCACATGCATTCGTCAACAAGATCCAACGCTGCATGTGCGATGAATTGGCTCAGATACCTGTGATCCTCCTGCGACAAACGTATTACAAGCCGATAAGATAGATTGTAGACACGTATGCGTACGTCAAGAAGCCGCAGAGTAATCGGGTAGCTTGTACAATTAACGAAAAGCGGGATTCAAAGCAATCATAAGTGGCCAATACCTTGTTAATTTGCTTGCTCGATGGATGAAATTCCATCTCAAATACTGGGTTATCGTTATGTCCCACTATCACAAAATAGTAAGAACCGGACATGATCAAAGAAAGCAACAGCTTGCGCCTACTGTGCGGAGATTAGACTCTACATTGACCTAAAAAAGCGAGAAATTAAGTAGCAATTAACTCAATGTACATGGAAACCCGCCTCTAAAAACGCCATCTGCCAAAACTTAAGAGCTATTCAGGCCCTCCGTCCCGGTTTGCTGTTCATGTGTATCCTTGCGCGCTATATGAACACAAAAAATGTATTAAAAGAAAATGTATGCAAATGTAGAAATTTGTAACATTTTCTCGAATGTGAATGGCACCGATAAAATAGCAGGGGACGACACGAGACTCAAATGAACAAACATAATTCCAAGTCAATGCAGGAACTACATTGGACCTCGCACACGCGTCTCGAGGCAGATGGGTACAATAGCGAGTAAAATACCCTGCTGCTGCTGTTGCGAATGTGTAGAAGTCAGTAAAGTCGGAACAAAAACAGAAATGGCGGAAAATCTTGGGGGTGCGTGTTTTCCGTCTCGATGTTGCAACCCAGCAATCGTAAAAGAACTCCAAGACGACGACAATTTCCCTACGTTGTCCTCAGACGAACAGGTAACGTCCTGCTCATACCCAAACGCCGGTACCTGTCATATTTGAACATGCGCGGAGCACATTTACGGTCATGCAGACGAGACGACTGCAATACTCGATAACAGTGAAGGGGCGCAGATTAGTCCCTGTTCCTTGTCTGCAATTTTTCATATTTTCAACCATAAGCAGAACTTGCGAAATTAATTGGATATCATTGTATATGTATTATTTATCATCATTCAAAAACTGACAAAACGAGGCGAAACCCAATAATTTGGAGCCTGTCTGCTAACGTGCATGGCTACATTGCCGATTTATGGGTACACCGGGTACATAGCGAAACGTGGGTACGCGGCAGGTACGTGGATGAACACTCACACAAGATACGCAAATCTGCTACCTTATTAACAGACGACACAGTATTTCAGGATTGACTGTTTTTGATATCGCAAACCATGTCAGCTGGGTGGTTAATGCAACATGTTAAGGGTACTACATATTTGCTCGGTGATGTACCAAAGCAGTACCTCATGCCTGTCCTTGCAGAAAAAGGTTGAGAGTTCTGTGATGCCTTGTTTTGAATATGCTCGAGCCATGTCAAGATTGGAAGGCGAGTAAGTATCTTGAAGTAGGACATATCTATTATTTTACGAATATTTATTAATATTTATCAATAAAAATGAATTTTTTTGCAGCTTTCCGATACTCAATCGAGAACGCCACGTGCCCTTTCTGGTGAAAGGGCTCCGTAACCTCCCAGAAGCGTACCAGGTACAAAATTGTGTCCCCGACAGCTTGTTGACGACTGCTTTCATACATTCCGCGTTCTGTGCCACCATTGCAGGAGCTCGATCCGAGTCGAACCTGGCTCTGCTATTGGATATTACACAGTTTAGAGTTACTAGACGCCCCAGTGTTTGCAGAGACCAAATCTAAGTATGCATTTCTGAACGCACTCGATATTCCCATTTCTCTTGGACATTATTTGCTATTTCATTTCAGTGTGGCCAAATTCCTGGCAACGTGCCAACATCCCGACGGTGGTTTTAGCGGTGAGTTGCTTTGGCGAAGACACTGGCATATTTTTTTAGCAATATGTAATATTTGCAATGAGTGATTTTGTTTTATATTTTTTCTTTGTCTACCTGCCTTTGGGTGCATAGGTGGTCCATTTCAACAAGCACACTTGGCTCCAACTTATGCGGCTGTTAATGCTCTTTGCATCCTGGGCACCGAAGAAGCTTACAATGTAATCGACAGGTAGACTGTGCAATGTTCTTTGACTACTGTACTCTTGCTTACATACAACCCTCACCATTATGGGTACACCCTAAGAGAAACTGTCCACGTGAACTAGCAGTCCATATCAGGGTACAGGCAGTACCCATGGATTGAAACACGGCACCTAATGACCAAAATAAAATTTGGATTGTGCCCAATTTTCAAATATCCAAATGCTCAGATATGGAAACCGAATGTCCAAACCCCAAAAGCCAGAATTAAAATTTTGCGCCGTCCAAATTTCCTAACGTCCAAAATGTCCCAAGGTCGAAACCTAACGCCCAGAGCTGTAATGCCCAATTTGAAAAGTAGGCTGTGCCAAATTTTACCAATGCCAAATTTTTGCTGAAACGAATGCCGCATACGAAATTATCCGTTACAAGTACAATTTTAATGCCAAGTTTTAGGCACAGTACCATACCTTGCTTCTGTTCTGCAGGCAAAAATTGCTGAAGTTCCTAAAAAGTGTCAAACAACCCGACGGTTCTTTCATCATGCACCAGGGTGGCGAGGCAGATGTCAGGTAGGTGTTTTACTTAACGCTTTTTAGTTTCGTTGATTGTAACGTTCGGCTCTAACCTTGCAGCTTTTGTTTCTTTTTTTCATTATTTTCTTTTGCTTCATAATTGTCAAAAAATAATGAAATACAAAAAGATTTGTGAATTAGTTTTGCAAGTAAAAGGATTCATTTCAACTTGCTGTAAATTTGTTTTGTGTTCAGTAAAATCTCTCTTTATATAGGGGAACATACTGTGCCCTGGCCGTTGCCAAGTTGACCAATATTGACACAGACGACCTGTTTGAAGGAACAGCTGAGTGGGTTAAAAAGTAAGCCGCTCCTCCTCCTCCTCAAACATTGTTTCTTGTATAACTAGTGCCTTCTCATTGCACTGGAGCAGTCTCGACTTGGCTTGGCTTGGCTAGGCTTACCTTCGCTCAATTTGAGCCAGACCTGACTTGGCTTAGCTAGACTTGGCTTAGCTAGACTTGGCTTGGACATCGCTGGTACCATTTACACGAAACAAGATCTGATTGGCAGATCTCACGGGAAAACAAGGGAAAGGGAAGAAAGCAGACGACAAACACACACAATCTCAAACACAGCAGACTCTTTAATGAACCAAAAAGCCAGAGCCATATAAATCAGCCACCTCCAGCAGCACAGGCAGCCACTTGTAGTCACAGGCTCTTTGTGTTCAAGAACAGAAGGCCTGCAATGCCTCTTCTTCATCATTTGCAACGTGGCCATTTTGAGTCTGCCTCATCCGCCGCGGCAGACGATTTCAACCGCAGGCTTCCTGTGGCTACCAGTGGCTGCCTATGCGGCTGGTGGCGGCTCGTTTCTGTTGCTGCAGCCACCGAAAGCATGGTCCTGATTGGTGGACTCAAAAACTATGTCCCACCTAGGGTTGCCACCAGGCCGATATTATACCGGCACGGCCGGTTATTTGCTTCTTCTGCCGGTTGCCGGTAGGAAGGTGATACCGGCAGCCTTTTGCTGGTATTTGTGGCTCAAGACCTTTCATAAGGGCTTTTGCGGGGTTTTCCCTTCAACATTCCACTACAGCTCGAATAAATCTGGAGCACAGACCACACTCCGCAGTCACCAGTCGTTTTCTTAGTTATTCATTATTATGATTATTCATTGTTATTATTATTATCATCGTTATTCATTACGTCTTGTTTTCGGAGGGTACAAGAACAGTGATTGTGCAAAGCTGTTGGTGGTTGTATCGAGCCAGCTGGAACGTTCCTCACCCACTTTCCCTTTCCCACGAGCCTTTCCTCCTCTCCCTCAGCCGGTATTTTTCACTCCGAAAGGTGGCAACCCTAGTCCCACCACATCAGGCTTTATTTATGTGGGGAGTGTTATGTTGGGACACCGAGGGAAGGCTTTCAGTCGGCACAATTTTGTTTCCAACAGGTGCCAAACGTACGAAGGTGGTTTCGGTGGGGTACCCGGAATGGAGGCGCACGGAGGTTACACGTTTTGTGGTTACGCGTCATTAGTGTTATTGGAACAGGAATCCAACTGTGATCTCAAGAGGCTATTGGTAAGTCAACACTCTAGTACTGTTGCTGCGTAACTGCTGTCGACAGATGGACTCTTTTTTTTTTTTTATTATTATTATTATTTCTTGTGTAGTTCTCCTGAACTCTCTGTACTGTCACGGTCGTAGGTGCCGTTCTAGTGTACACCTTTTGACTTTTTTTGGTAGTTGTCCTGAACTAATTGCAGTACTGTTCTCCAAACTAATATGAAATAGAATAATACTACACTAAAAAAAAATTGACAGCTTCTTTTGGACGTTCTGCTGCACATGTTTGTGCACATGTGTCTCTCTCTCTCTCAGCCCTCCTCCTTTTCTTCTCCCCCCTCAAATGTTACGGACGGACCTACATGGCTGTCAATGTTGGATGCCTATCCCTATAGCTAGCTAACGTTTGAGAAAGAGGGTTGAGTCGTAATTTCAAGTTAAGGGACGCTTGATCGCGGATCAACCCTTATCCAGCGTTGGTAAAACTGGTCTTTAATGTATTACTGTTACTACTACTACTACTATTACTACACTCCTAGTAATAGCAGTACTCCGTTTGCTTCAGAGGTGGCTGACAAACCGCCAGATGCGCTTCGAAGGTGGTTTCCAGGGGCGTACCAACAAACTAGTGGATGGCTGCTACTCCTTCTGGCAGGGCGGCGTCTTCCCCCTCATACACAAGGTCCTCTTTGCCCTCGGTGAGCGAGGTTAACGACGTATAATCAGAGCTGACCAGTGTTGCCAGAGTGCTTCGTCTTATTGCCCAGGCAACGAAGCGCTGAGCATGGAGAACTGGATGTTTGACCAGGAAGCCCTGCAGGAGTACATCCTGATCTGCTGCCAGGACACGTCGGGAGGTCTCGTGGACAAACCAGGAAAGTACGTTCGTGGGCGCGCAGAACATGTGTTTTGAACGTGTGGCGAAAAGCGTGTTTTTTCTGTATGTTGCAATGTGCAGGCCGAGGGACTACTATCACACCTGCTACCTGCTGAGCGGTCTCACGGTGGCCCAACACTTTGGAGGAGGCATCCTGGGAACGAGCAAAGTGGTGGGAAGTCGGCAGAATGAACTGGTAAGCGGAAGTTACGACCGTCGCGTTGATGTTCTTGCGCGGTAAATTTAGTGGCCAGTCTTGGGGAGTGACTAGTTACAGTAAACCAGTTACTTTAATTGTGAGTTAGTCAGCCTATTAGCTACCACCTTTGGTGGAAGTTGCTGTAAAATGCAACTGATTCAGTCGCTCAGGTAGTACCATATTTTCTTTGTTTTTAAATCCCACAGCCAGTTAGTCTTTCGGAAAAGCAACTTCCCCACACATCAGTTTCACCCGTTGAAAGCCTTTTTACTGTGGGAAGAGATGTGTTTGGATTCGCTGGATGGATTCGCAATTTGGAATGCTTACTTGCGATAACCTCAAAAAACTACTTAAGTGTAACAGGCATGTGATGTGATTGCAATTAGACATTACAAGTGCTAAAATAAAGTCTTTAAGATTCTTTCAGTTGGATTTTAATTATCAAAAGGCAACCGTAAAGTAACTATGTTACTTCAAAACTGTAGCTCTTACTAGTTACATTTAAAAAGTAACCTTAATTGTGAGCGAGTTACCATTTTCACCGGGAACTGTAACTATGTAAAAGTTGCTTTTTCCGTAGTGGCTAATTCACGACCGGCATATTCTGTCCGCATCAAGGAATCAGGTTCTTTGACGACCAACTACGCCCTTCTGGGCACAAACGCCAGGTCTGTGTCTTTTGTTGCAGGTCACGATTCATCCCGTCTACAACATCGGCATGGAGAACACTGTCCAGGCGCTCAAACACTTCGGTGCCCTGCCCGTGCCCTCTTCACCTGTCGATTCCTGATGCCGGCCCTAAGTTTTTGCCTGGGAACAACCCCTCGTTTTGTAAGAGAACACCCCTCTGGCACAAGGGAGGGGCGTCTGTCTCACCCGCAAGCGCGCGTGCGCTTTGAGAAGTCATATTGATTTTAATCATTATTTAAAGAGGAATGTGTACAAAATGAAATTAAGTCTCTTATCTGACTTGCTTCGCAGTCTCTCGTTTTGATGTTCGGAGATTCGGTGGAGCATACGCAATTTAAATAAAAATTTTCTAGGTGATCCCTTTTTTTCTGCGGTGTTTTGTTTTTTAAACATTTTAGTTTGTGTGTTGCACTGTCTTTTAAAAAAACCTAATATCTTCCGCTTCGTTGACTGCCTCTTGCTCCAGGTGAATTCACCTATATCGATACCATGAAAAATATGCGCTCGTTTATGTTTATCCTCTCTGTGGGAGGTAGCAAATTAAGGCTTAACTCCGAACTTGTGACCAGACGCTAGATTTTATTTTCCATCAGATTTTACTCTTATAAAGGTTATATCCTGTGAAATCTCAAATCTTCGAAGGGTTTCAAAACTGAGCATCAAACTCAATCAATAGTTATACGAACTTTCTGCTTGAAACGAACACATTATGTGCATATATCTAAACGTTTTTTTTTTTTTTTTGCAGTTTTCGGCAAATGCCGAAAATGCAGAACCCTAAATATAGGTAGAAAGTAAAAATAATAATAAAGGTAAAAAGGTAATCAGCTGCACATAGTGAGAATATAAGAAACTCCAACTAAGCCTGGCATTATATAATTTTTTTCGAATTTAACGAAATTTTTGGGCGATCACCTTTCAACAGGGATGCTATCCAGCCCACTGTATTTGCTTCTTGCTATTTTTTTTTCTCTGTCTGTGAACAATTTTTGAAAAAATTCTCCACTTTTGCTTGATCGATTTGATTTGAGGGTCATTTGGCACACGTCGCAGCCGTATAATCATAAAGTAATAGTACTAAAAATGTAATCATGTGGTTACATATAGAGTTAATAGTTATAAATAATAAATGTGTAAGAGGCACAACTTTCCTTGGACTTGCCCAGCAACTGCCTACAGCTTTATTCTTTTGTACCACTGACCACTGCCTGTATCGGACATTTGTCAAAGCGGGGAAAACCTGAAGTGTCGAAAATTTGCAAAGGCGTTCAACGTCGTTTCAGCCCACAGCTGCCCTACCTTGCCTGAATGTAGAACCTGTTTTCTGGGCTAATGACAAAGCTTACATGTACAGCTCTTGTTCTGTTATGCAACACCCAAATACAGCATCTGAATTTTCAGCATACAAGGCAATAGATGCAACAGAAATACACTAATAAGCAGTTTTCCTTACAGACAAAAAACACTAATAAGCATTTAGCCTGAAAGTGAAACTATAGTCCTATAGTCACAGCCTATCAAGCTTCCACTCGTATAACACCTTGGCATCAAGAATGCCTCGAATAACATTACGTCTGCCTTCCACAGCCTGGAAACCCAGACATTGAACTTTACAAGGTCACCATTGTTGCCAAACCTATTATTCTTTCTCCCCCTGCCTCGGACAGACAATTCCAAGGCCTTCCCACCTCATCATCATCCATTCTTATCTCAAAGTATAATCAACACATCTACACGAAAAGGTGGTCGAAACTAAGGGCTCCTTTATCGCCTACTCTATTGTGTCCACTGCCGCCGTCGCAAATGAATCACCGCCGAGGAGCTTTTTTATCGTTTCTTTTGAGCCAACGCGGTCAACTGCCCTAAAATGGAGAGGCCAAGTCTACAGGTTTCCCCGCCTACCATATACGCGAGACGTATAGTGCTGGTGCCCGCTTGCGACTTTGTCTCCGTCCTACGTCCAGCCACTTGCTGCTTCACCTTGACAGACGGGCGGTTTTCTTGTTTGTTTTTTCGGCGCGTACGGCCCAGCGCGCACGCAAGCTGCGGCACCAACGGCGCATCATCGACGAACCACGGCGAAAGGCAAGTTACACGGCTTGTTCGCTCGGCAGACGGGTTTAATACCGTGTTTCATTTGCATAGATCGTGAAGTATTTCCACACCCTAACGGGTATTAACTCGATCCACGCGCGTGCGCTTGTGGATGCATGAGTCATATATCGGAACACCCTCGTTCCAGTTTCGCGTTCTCAACACGGCACGCGGAAGCGTTTTGACCAATCGGCTAGTTGAGTTTTATCTGTTTTGGTGATACGCGCTGTGACAACGTGGTGGTTTTCGTTCGCAAACAGGTGAAACAGCGTATCTTCTTCTTATCTGTTGTTGTGATACGCGGCGTTGAAAAACAGGAAGTTTTCCACAGGGAATTAACCGCGCTGTTCCAACCAAATGCGGAACTTAATTCTGTTTATCGTTTGCCTGCCTACCGTCTGTCAAATTCTGTCGAGCTTGGCAGAATTCTGTAGGTTTCTTGAAACACGACATACTTTGGCTTTCTGTCTGATCGAAGCCGAATAGCCGAATATTTCGAACATTCAACGCTCACTCATCCCAGCAGAAGTGTTGGAAAATCAAATCGACCGCCCTCATTGGCTGCGCATTGTCACGTGACGCATTTGCTTTCGCTTCACTGGCTAGCCTTGTTTGTCTGTCTGTTTTCCGGCACTGTAGAATTTATAGTGGCAGTCATTTTGTAGTGGCGTGTTTCTGTGCTAGTTGTGTTTCCTGTGGAAGGGCGTAATTTCCAGTGACAGCTGCGTTTCCTATGTTCTCTGCGCAGTTGAGGATGTGAGTACTGGATCTCTGCGTACGTTTTGACGCCAGTGTAAGAATATTACCCTCATATTTGCTGAAGACACAATGAGGTTCAGTGTCAGCTTCGCTTCGACATTCCTCACATTACGTCTTGATGCGGTTGCGTAATTTGTCAGGCCCCTTGCTACAAAGGCGGCTCGAATTACAATACCGCATTGGTTGCTTGTACTACTGTCAGTGTCTTTGCGTGTTCTTTCTGATGAGCAGAGGCCCGGCCCGGTGGTTGCCGGCGGTGAGTCACACGATATGCATGGGCGTTTGGAATGCGTTCGGTTTGTAATCACCTTGCTCGTAAATTAACACTGCCTGTTAGGCACTGCTTTTTGCAGTGAAATAACCGTAGGTAACGAACCTAAACCGGGGGGGCAAAGAACTCTAGGGGTTGCCGACCGCTTGTTTCGATCGAGATTGCTTTTTCTTTTTGTTTTTAACTGTTACTTCTGCTCCGACGTGCGCTAAAATAAGCACTTCATGGCTGAGGAATGGTAGCAGAAGACAAGCGATATAAAAGTCAGACTCGTCGGTGTTTATCTTCTGTGTTGGAATTGTTGGAATGTTTGGTTTGTAAGTCTGAACACGTGTGAAAGTAAAGAGCGTGTAACTCACATAAAATGACAAAATGTGCCATCGTGATGTGTCTGGTCCAAGTGACAACTTGATCGCGTTTGTCTTTTAGTTCAAGCTGTTGTTTCGACTTTGTTTATCGTCTTTGCTGTACAGTGAAACTGCAATATATGTAGTTCTGTTTTTGTTTATCCGAGAATGACTATATGTTTTAGCGCGTGATGCATATAAAAAGAAGGCTGATGTGTCCGACAGATCAAAGTCTGGATTTGTCGTCCGCTTCATTAACGGCCCACCATGTCTCAACTGGATCAAATGAGAGCGCAGTTTCAAGAACGGCACAACATGAGGAGTGGCTTGCCGAGGCCAACAAAGAGCAGTATACCGGCTCCTACTTCGAGGCTCCCTACTGTAGCTGCTTCGCGAGGGGGAAGCGATGTTCGTGACGGCCCCCTAAATGGGATTTCAGCGACGCATATTACATCGAAGAACCATGGTACGTTCTAATGTCGTTCGCTGTTTTCTAAGATCGAGCCAATTTTAAGTTTAATGTTGTGTACAAACCCACTGTTGATGAATAATCCTCGTGTTGCTGTGCTTAAAGGAGTACAGAGGGCCATCCAAAAAAATTTCAGGTTAAGACATCTGATGAAAGTGTGTGTGTCATTATACCGAATAGCGGGAAAGGTTTTGATGTGTGCAATTTGTTTCCCGGAAAAAAACTCACATAAACATAGCTCCGCGCGTTCACCCTCAACTCGCCACTCCAGCTATAACGAGGATGAGGAGGTATGATGCCACGTGACCGATGACGGTATAAGGGACTCGTTCTGGTTCGCCGGTCAGTGGGGGTCAGCGCCTTGTCCCTTTGCCGCCGTAAACCTGTTTTGCCAGTTCTCCCGGAGAATTGGGGATAGAAGGAGCGGCCGAAGCATTACCGAGCAAGGAGAAAGGCTTTATCAGGACCCCGAACAGCGGAGTAGCAGACAACATTTCTCTAGGCCAATCAGCGAGCGTTCACCTTATAGCGTCAGCGCGAGGTTCCAGGCAGATCACAGGCTGGTACTGCTCTTCACCACCGTTGCGCACGGTCGCTTTTTGCGGCGTATTTTAAATTCAATTCCTGCGATAATTATGACTCTGTGGTGTAAATTACTTCGCATGGTGCATCTTACTGGCCTACTGAACAGTTTTATGGGAAGAAAACTGGGTGTTAAAAATGACTTCTGTGCTACTTTAAGGGGTTGGTTCTGCGACCCGCTTAGGGATTTAACCGTTATCGGAAAGTCCGTAGATGAATGTTCACGTGATTCACGCATTAAAGGAGATGTTTTGTTGAGGGCCTGTTGGATAATTTACTATAAAAAAAAATGACACTGGCAGGTGATCCAGTAGCCGCCAACAAGATTGCTGTCAGAAATGGCATTTCACATACTGGATCTGCAAAGCTCAACGGACACACGAAGGCACCAGCATCAGTGGCGCCACCACAACCTCGAGCTGGGGGAGGAGGAGTGCTCACAACGATGACGACTGCTCAACTGAGGAATCTGGCAATCTCACGCCAGACCAATGGGAGTGCTGCAAACACGGTTCGTGCTGTTGCATCTCGACAACACTGAATGTCTTGTTGACATGAGGATGAAAGATGTCCACATATACGGGGTGTCCTCCTCGTGCAATGTCCACTACTCTTTTGACGGTCAAACTTATGGCGACTATGAAAATAATTTTTCAATTTTTGTTTGACAAAAGAGGTGCCTCTGAACACACAATCAGGTTCTCTTAACTGAATTTGACTGAACTTAACTGAACTGAGTAGATGCGGGAAATGGGAGAAAAAGCCGTACAAAACAGCTTTTTTGTACCTCGTTTCATACCCTGACACCCTGTATATTTAGAGCCTGTAGTTTTAGGGATTAACCCGATTCTTCCACGAATTTGCGAGCCAAATTGAAGGTTGCCTCTTTAGGGTGATCTTTTAAGGGCGATTTAGGGTGCCGGGTAAAAATTGGGTGGAACCCGAGAGGCATTCGCTCTCACTTGTTTGGTAGTAAACGCAGTTACACCACCATTTCTACCGAAGCAGTTCAGTTAGTCTGAGTAACTGAGCCTGATTTCTCCCCGAATTTAGCCTACTGGAAGCTTCTCCACCTGAATTTGCATGAATTTAGAGCGTACATTTTTACTCCCTGAATTTAGAAGAAAAAAAATTTCCCAAAAACTTCAGGCTCTCTATATATATTCCTTCTACATGTTTGTCGTTTCCAGGGTGTGCCTTCAAATAAGGTGGCTCCAAGGGCAGTCGCATCAAACATTACAAAGCCTGCGTACAGGAAGCCTCTTGCCCCAGCACAGAGGAAACCAGTGGAACCTGCAGTGAGAACCAAAGCGCCCGAACCAGCGAAAAAGGTGGTTCATCTTGTGGATGAATTCATGTTCCAGACAGTTGCCTTGGGAATTTGTGACACCTAGCACATCTTAAAACATGTTTTACAGATTACAGCGATTACACCTTCCCAGCCCCCAGCCTCATCTGTGCGAAAGCCTGTTTCTGCTTCCAAGGTACTGCTCGAATTATTCCTTAATTTTGTTTAATTTGGCAAAGGAATCGCGTGTGAAGATAATCAAGTTATACTCCGTAGAAGTCGGATTGCTTTTGTTTCGTTATACTTGTGTGTGCGGATGAAACACCTTGTTGAACAAAAGCAGTGCAGAAAGAGTTTCGTGAATACAGGTAGGCTGGTGGACAACTGCATGATTACAATAAACCTGAACAATGGACAAAATAATTCAATTATATTTTTAATTTATATTTAATATATACTTTTAATATATTTGATATATATTGTTATTATATTGCTATACGTGCAGCCAAAGAACTCCGGCTATTTTTTCCTAATATATAGTATATATATATTTAATGTATATTTTAATACATATTTGTATTTGTATATTTTATTTAATTTAAGTTGATGTAGTTGAAGATAGACCAGAAGCCAGGAGTCATGTTTAATAGAAGGATAGCACTGGCTTACATAACAAGTAACAAAATTTGTCTGGACGTTTCGACGTCTATGCAGACGTCATCATCAGCAAATGCTTATGATATCATGCTGATGATGACGTCTGCATAGACGTCGAAACGTCCAGACACATTTTGTTATTTGTTATGTAAGCCAGTGCTGTCCTTCTATTAAACATGACTCCTGGCTTCTGGTCTATCTTCAATTTAATTTAAGTGGAAGCATTTCATTACCAAAATCTGACAAGCACTACCCGATACCCACGGTACCGCCACCGTGGTGGGTACCTGCTGGTACGATCACCCATACTGCGGCACAGAAATCTCGAAACTACCCTCTCAACTTTCAACTACTTCTCTTCTTATTTCTTTTAGCCTTCAACTTTGACTTCGAGAAGCGCGCCCGTCCCCAGGACCACATCCGCGAAAGGAACCGACCAGAAGGGGGCCTCAAAAGCGGTTCTTCCAGCGGAACGACCGCTGGGTCCCAACCAGGAGAGGTGCGACATCTGCGGCCGCGGTTTCGACAAAGACCGCATCGAGAAACACAGGGGAATCTGCAAGAAGGCTGCCTCCAAGAAGGTGAAGGTGTTCGACGCGACCAAGATGAGGACGAAGGGAACGGAGGTGGAAGCCTACGTCAAGCGTGGTCTCCACAAGAAGCAAGTTCCCGTAAGTAGTATATATATATAGGGCCTGACTTTTTAAGGTTAAACCCGTATCCGCCCGATATTTACCCCTCGAACGAAATCTGTAAAATTCTGGTTTAACCCGAATCTACCCGAAAGCATCCGGGTCGCGTGGCACACTCATAAGCGTGCATTAAAATAAAGTTTGATAACATTGCTAAACATTAGTTCCATGTTAAGACAAATTTTTATTAAACAAAAAAAATCACCCGAATACACCCGAATTCCTGACGACGGAATATGCCGTAACAGGATTTAACCCGAATACACCCGAATTTTCAAATGAAAAATATCACCCGATATTTACCCCCCGAATTTGGCCAAAAATAAAACCCGAAAAAGTCAGGCCCTATATATATAGCGAATGATAAAATGGCATAAATATGGGAAAAGCTCCATGCTGAAAAAGCCTAAGCTGGGCACACACACACACACAAAAAGATATAGCGGTGGGGTATTTAACGTTGAATTCTGCAGGAAAGGAATATAGAGATGGAAATGAAAATATTTTCGTTATCTTTACGAAACGGAAACCGAAACGGTAGAAAAAAACAAAAAATCAGTTGAGGAAATAGAAATAGTTACCGAAAATCGTTTGGAAGCGGGAAAAGAAAATTGAATTTCTTATATGAATGTAATGTAATATCTCATATAATGTACATATGAATCTCTTCTCAATTTCTTATGTAACGGAAACAGTAGCACTTAATTTGTGTAACATAACGAGGATGAGTACCACGGTTGGTTACCAGTAACGATAAACGTTAAATACCGAAATTCTGTAGGAAATGACAATCTATTGAAACACTGACTTTCATTTGAGAACAACTTGTTTTTGCATTTTAGTGCCCCTTTAAATCGAACTTGTTGAGAAAAAAATGCTCTGACTTGTTATCTTCGGTGCCCATTCATTTTCCCTTAAGCAATCTGAGAGCACATCCTGTTTTCTATGTTAATATCTCAAATAACTGTGCTCTGGTACCTTGTTTATTGCACCATATGAACGCACTCAGCCAGAACCATCACATTGACATTTTTTTGCCTTATTCGTCATTTACGTCATCTCTTTTTAACACTAATGTGCAGTCACATTAACCAGTACTGTTCCTATACTTTCCCTATGTTTGCTTTATATTCTTGAGGTTTTGTTTTTGCTTTTGTTTTGCTTTGTTTTGCTTCTGGCATGTTTAACTTGTCATTGATTTTGTTGGTGCACCATCCGGTAGACCTCACGGTTATTGATGGGCACCTTTCGATATAAACTATTACTATCATCATCATTGTTATTATCGCCATTTGTACCAAACTGCCACAGCTAGTTTGAGTAACTGAGCCGCCTGATTTCTCCCCGACTTTAGCACACTGGAAGTTTTGTCACCCGAATTTAGAGCTCACGTTTATTTACCCAATTTTTACGCCCCCACATTTAGAAAAAATATTTCCTGAAAACTTCAGACTTCCACTTATAAAGCCCACTTCTCAAAAACGATACTTCTGCCAGAGGCAAGAGGAGCAAGGAACGAATCACTGTTAATGGTGTGCGCAAGCGTCCCTTCACGTTGACTACACAGCCAAGGAAAAGGCTGCGATTCAATATTTATCTGTCAATGCATCAAGCCTTCATTCAGAGCAGCTCCCTCTAGTTTTCGAACAAATCTTTGGTGCCCTCCGAGTTTGAATTAATGGGATTGCACCGTACACGGTCGCGTTGAAAAGTCCGTGCATGTTCTAAAAGTCTCTGGTGGAAAAAAATTAATCCGCGGAGTGTGACGTTGCTCTGGTCGTACCTGTCTTGTCACGTAAAGCCGCGAATTTTCGCGAATTATCCGCAGTGCAGTACCAGACACAACGCAGTGTAGTACGATATTTGAAATGTTGTTCAAACTAGGGATGTGCCAATCGAATGCTCTAATCCTAGGCAGGGATTCGAGATTCGGGAAATCGAGTCCGCCAACCACGTTTGTTTGTTACTTTTTTCAAATTTGTGCCTCCGCAGGTCACGGGTGTTTCTTGTTTGTTTACATTGCTCTAGACTGAAAGAGTTCAGGCAGGAACTGTTACATTACAAGTTTAAAAGTAACATGGTTTTGTTTTTGATAGTTGCTTTAGCTTTATGGAAATAATAATTCAGACTCGAGAATTTATGTATTCCTTGTAGTCGTTGAACAGCATGTTAGATGAATTATGATTAAGAAGAATTGTACGGGTATATTTTCTCCTGAAACTGCACCATTATACGATTTATTTTTTCATTAAACAAATGTATCATATTCTGCTTCAAAACACCTTTAAAGTCGAAGGTTTTTTTCTGGCTTGTTATGGGGGGGCTCTTTTTACAGAAAGGACTCGAAAGATTCAAGATTTGTAAAAGGTTCGTGGATTCGCAGAACCTTCCTTGGAATCTGATCTGGTTTCGGATTCATGAAATTCTTGATTCGTCCCATCTCTAGTACAGACACTAACCCACCCGGTAAAAATTGTTCTGCCGCAGGTGAAGAAATCCAACTGGCGAGCGCAACACGAAGAGTTCATCGCCACTGTGCGTCAGGCCAAGCAGGTCCAGGAACACCTGGCAGCCGGAGGGAAGCTGTCCGACCTGCCTCCGCCTCCGCCGTCATCCAACCCGGACTACGTGCCCTGCCCCCACTGCGGTCGCAAGTTTAACGAATCCGCGGCAGAGAGGCACATTCCCCGTTGCAAGGAGATGTCCACGCGTAAACCTGCATCTGCTGCCGCCTCTCGAAAGTGAGGAACGGGATGATTTCTGTGGGGGAGATGTTCCGCTGAGCAATGCTGCTGCTGCTACGTTGAACAATTTGGACTTGTTCCTTGTCTCGTAGCCACGTATGGGGTGGCGTCCCAAGGGGCGTGTCAACGGCGGAGGATAGCTGCCTCGGCTGTGCTAACTTCTGATCGGGGTTCAATGAACGGAAGCCTATAATATATTTGGAGGCAATAGCTTTCGGCGAAATTTTGCGGAATTGGCTACGTCTCGCGGAACCGTCTGTTCTTTTTTTTTTTTGCGGAGTATTCAATATCTTACAGAATTCTGTAAGGATTTCGCCGAGGATATCGCGGAGCAGCTTGTCAACATCTAATGTTTTCGATGTTCATATAAATGTGTTTTGAGAGAACGAAATGCACATTTTAGCGGCAGTTAGGCTTAGCCTAGGCGGATATGAGCTGGAGCAACACAAGATGAAGCGATGGGAAAACATGAGTGAACGTAGTCCAAGTATGTTGCGCATTCATGACAGATTTAATTTCCTCCATTTCAGGCCAAGCGGCTACAGGTAACCTTGGAAGTGAGTCAGCTGGCAGACAACGTTGATGAGCTATGGACCAAAGGGTGCGGGTGCAGCCCATGCTACTTGTCTTCCTATTTTACACAAAATGCCGTTGTTGATGACGCAAGCCGATACGTTGGCTTGTCTTGGCTTTACAAGTGGCCCAACAAATACGTTCAGATCACTGATCAATCGACCACTATACAAAGTAGCTGCCTGCGAAGGCGGCCACGGCGCCGATTAATTCTCGTATCATGTCGCCCTGGGTATCTTATCAGTTGAAGATTATGCCTACTGACCAAGCAGGATCTCTCTGCTGTCTCATATTGCCCTTGAGACACACACACTTTTGTCATCTTAATCTCTGTTTATTATGTGGGGCCAAATCACGGTTTTTGTCTTCCAACCTAAAGCATTCTGTAGCCCTTTGTTTGATGCTGCGGCTTCTTATTAAAGTTGTTTTTCCAAGTTCGTGCATGGTGGGTTGGGCGAGTTTGACTCACCTCGGTGTTCACCTGGTGTAGTATCTGCTTACTGAGAGGTTGTTAGTTTGAAACCAGTCATGGCAGTCAGCATGTTGGTGACATGGCACAGGTTGGGACATGTCTTCCACTGTAAGGGACGATATGGAGAAGGGCTGACGGTCAAAGGCAAGGTGACCGTCAAGCGGAGGTATTGCGTGTGGTGAACTTTATGGCAATATTCATTGCACGTTTGTATGTCATGTATTGAACACAATGCATACGTAGTGTGGTAATAGACACTAAGCTCGAGGACTTTCCTTTTGAATGCAATTTGTTCTCCCCATTTTCTTTTTCTCGCCCAACATTTTGCCTTCGCAGTTTGATATTCCTTGTGCACACTGCTCACGATTATGTTAAAGGAGCAGTGAAAACCATCTCAATTTATTGTATTTAGTTCCTTGTATCTCCTACCATCTCTTGTGCAAGAACGCAGCTGCCCTCTAGCGCCGCAAGGGAGGCCTCTGCTCCGCACACCCTCTAGAAATTCTTCCAATCTTTCAGAGAGCCTGTAAGAGAATGAGGGAGTCATAAGTAGCGCCGCGCGGTGTCCGTGGCGCGCGCGAGTTTTCGGTGAGATCTGATTTCGCCCGCAAGAAGATCGGGTGGCCGCATCGGTCGTGGTGACTGGTTTTCGAAAGCGCTTTTGTAAAAAATGCGCAACGATGACAACCGCGCTCGGCGAACGTCACCTTGCCGGGTTTATTCGCATGACGTCATCCGCAGGAGAGCGCCACTGCCGCTAACAGATTTGCCGCCATATAATGTTGGTCCTCAGGTTAATTTTGACTACGGAGGCCTTTACCACATTTTATTCACCACCGTACATTTGGTGTTTCTAAGTTATTGTACTGTGTGAATATTATGTGTACCAAAATCAAAGTAATTTCTATGTTTTCAACGTTAATAGTCCTCTAAATAGTGTAAAGGTCAGTAAGGGGATAACAGCTGTTATCCCCCTCTGTTATTTTAGTTTGTATCGACCTACGTTCCGAGTTTGGCAACAAGAGGGATAATAGCGCATAGAAAATGGGCTCCGCGAATACCGAAAGTCATCCGGCTGTGACGTCATGGTGAGCATCTCAACCAATGAGGCGGCGCCGCTCACGAGAGCCAATTGGAATTGGAATATCCGAAGCTCTCGCCCCTCTCAGGTTGAAGCTCGTGGTAAATTTGGTTTTTCGGTTTGTATCTGGCCAAGTACGACACCTACTAATGAAGGACCTATTTCGGAGTGCCGTAAACTCGACACCATATGCAGAATTGGTGGCTTGGTGGCTGCAAAAGCCTCCGCAAAAGATCAGCTTCACCTTCACGTTGATAAGCGTTAGGTGAAGTCCGCTTTTCAGGGCTGACATACAAAGAGCAAGTCGGCTTCACCGTACGCTTTCAAGAGTTGGGTAAAGCCGACTTGGTTTTTATATCCGAATCTTAACAACGGAAGATTGTCAAAAGTTGAGGCTAGTCCTGAGGCACTAGCATTAATAGTGTGTACGAAAAGCATTGAAGCTTCACTTTTTTTTATTAGGAACAAGCTTTTTTGTAGTGGACTACACTTCTTCAGGCACAAAAGCCTGTACCTTTTTGCACCTCGAGAGGTTGTTGCCTAATTAACCAAGTGAACCTTCAGTGCCTTTCGTATTGTCGTCTCGGTCCTAATAGTAAAAAAAAAAAAAAAAAAAAACACACACACACACAAAAAAAAAAAACGTCGAAGCTTTATTTGTTTTATTCGGTACAAGCGTCGTGTAGCGGACTGTATTTGCTCAGGAAGTCAGGTAGTGCTTGTGCTTCTGAACTAGACTCAACTTTTGACATTCTTCTGTTATCCCGATCTTGTAAAGCGAGCTTCACCACAACATCGCGAATGTTGGCTGAAGCTAACTTGCGTTTTTGCATTGCGGCTTTGTAAAGCGGGCTTTACCAACGTTTGGCAAGCGCTAGGTGAGGCCAACTTGCTGTTTGTATCTCAATTTTGTTTGTGAGCGTGGGGTGCAGCCGACTTGCAGAATAGTGCAGTGACCGAAAGAATGCCGGTTGGGGGTTTCCAAAGGTTAAAGTTGACGGATGCAGGTACAGGTCCCGACAAAAGTTTACGGAACACGCGAGCGGTATATTTTCTCCTCGGTACGACACCCTAGCGGCAAGCGGAAGCTGGCGAAATCAGGCCAGTTCACTGCCTCAGAGGGGTGGACGACTCTGGGACGACTGCGCTCTTAGCGACACACAGCGGTAGTTTCGGTATGATTACTGTTGTATGCGTTGTATGTGCCCGCAAAGTGAGTTGGATTTTACTGTTGTGCTCGCCAACAACACATGATTCAACGATTGTTGAGACAGGGAGCTCGCCGCTATCATCGTGATAACAAGGATGAATCATAGTGGCAACATTTTACGGCGGAAGCCATGATATGCAGACAAGAGAAAGAAAGGTATCTGGTAACAGTTGCTTTATTATGAACAACGCGTGACGAGCTGATAAACAATTGACGCTGATATTGATAATTGATTGATTGATAAACACGTTGTTACGAGCGCAACAGCTAAATCTAACTCACTTCGCGGGCACATACAACAGTAATCATACCGAAACTACCGCTGTGTGTCGCTAAGAGCGCAGTCGTCCACTCCTCTGAGGCAGTGAACTGGCCTGATTTCGACAGCTTCCGCTTGCCGCTAGGGTGTCGTACCGAGGAGAAAATACACCACTCGCGTGTTCCGTAAACTTTTGTCAGGACCTGTACAGGTGATACAAACTGACAACGGGTCTCATTTGGGGATATGTTAACCGATAATGAAACACGATTTGACGATAATGCAGTCAATGACGTGGAAGAAGTCACGCATAATTTCTTCGCAGACGACAGGATGCAAACGCAGACGACACTCAGGTCCAGTTCCTGGAAATGGAGCCACTTACCGGAGCTTCTACCATTCGTTATTACAAAGCCAATGATTGAAAATTGGAAGGCAAACAGGCAGCGAGTGCGTTCTCTTTAATCGAAGACAGACGGCAGGTAAGTTTTTGGTCCCCTCCCGTTATTATTTACAACACCGTACATCGTCACAGGTATTGTGAAGCATATGTCGATTTCTTTCTGGCTCTAAAACTTGCGTCCATAGAAATCGAATATATTTGTATGACAAAGGCATTATTTCGCGTGCGTGGCGTAGACGACGCTTTGACAACCACATCACGCACATCGTACGATGATTTGAGACGTCTATTCTCCTTTCGCTGGTAGACATCACTCGGAAGCGGAATACTAAGCAGACGGCGTGTTTGCAGACGACAATTTCTTCATGGTGCGCCACTGTGTTGTGTACGTATATTGTATGTGCTTTTGCTCTGTGTATATATGCAGAAATTTCGCTGGTAACAATATTACGCAGACGATGCCGCCGTATTGATGAAAGCGACACAATTTGCCCTAGTATTTCCCGGTGTAGCGATCCTAAGACGGCAATGGAGAACTCAATATTAGATACAAGCTGCGCGCAATGCCTGCATTGTTAAAATGTCTGCAGTGTCGTTTTAAAACTGATTCATTTCCCGTTTGAATCTCCGCTTATAACGCCTATCAGATTGAGTCATGAGTGACCCTTCCGGACAACATCACACGTCTTTTATTGCGAATTGCGTTTCGTACGGCACCCTTTATCAACATGGAGTAGTAGTGGGCATGAATCGTGACCATTTGCTCCAAGAAGCCCACATGGATAACACCCCCGCATGTCTCAGAATACAGTTCCCACGAACTTCCCAGCAGACGGCTGCATCTTGCTTTTCTTCGGCGGCGGGGAAGCCCTACGTCGCCATTCCATGGCGTGCTTCTTTCGATGAAAATGTAGAAATGTGTGTTTGTGTGTTCCAGCCTCGGGACAGATATTTTCCACCGTTCTTCTTTTTGTCTCTGGGGTGAAGTGATGCATCCAGGTTTCATCACATATGTGATGATAGATTGGAAATAATCCTCCCTCCCCCTCGTTTTGAAACCGGTTCAGCAGCTGCTCAGAGACTGTCATGCGCGCTCCCATTTTGCATATTACTTTGCGGAACAGTAAGCGTTCGTGAATGATTATCTCCACACTGCCGACACCAATATTACGCTGGGCTGCAATGTCCCAAACTGCTTACTCGCCGGTTCTCGAGGATGATGCATAATGTAAAACCCCGAGACTAGGTAACACGAAGGGACAGACACAACACATTATGCATCATCTTCACCAGCTCGCTTGCTTCCTATAGCCATGAGACTTCGTGTTGTGTCTGTCCCTTCGTGTTCCCTATGTCTCGGGGTTTTACATTATGCATCATCTTCACCAGCTCGCTTGCTTCCTATAGCCATTTTTTTCATTCTCGAGGATGGCTTGCTCAACTCATGCGATGTTTCACTGACGTCACTGCAGTCGGGCGAACGGGTCCATGTGGTTCATTTGTCACCATAATCCCGCGTTCCGCCGAACTACATGCACCGTTCGTACGCTCTTCCTCATGACATCGTTTGCTACCTGTACTGTGCCTGTAATTCTTCGCAAAATCTCTGCTGGTTTGACGTTCTCCTTCACAAGGAACGCGATTATGCATCGCTGTTCCACAGCTACAGACACATTGCTCGCCGCCATGACAGCTGCCACTGCTGCACTAATACCACCGAGGTACGACTTAGATAGAGAAAGCCTGCGCGCTCGTCGACGTGACGTGACGATTAAGAGTCAGCCAATCACCAGCCGTAACCAATCACGAACGTGCTTTCAGCGGTCGTGACCACGGAGAAGAACCACCGTCGTCTGCGAGTTGTGATTGAACGTCTCCGCGTAATAAATGGGAAAAACTTGTAAAAGAAGCGCAAAACGGTCTCAATCTTTCTCAAAACAGATTTTCTGGAAAACGTCTGCGCTTTTTGTCTAAACATTTAGGTCTGCAGGTTCCAGGTGAGCTACAATAATTTGCAGGCTCTTGGATTCGCAGAACGGCCGGTGAATCGCAGCAGCGGACGAATTCTGACTCTTAATTGAAAGAGGGTGAGGAAGCAATGAGCAGGCTTTCTACTTTCTCTATTGGCTGCTCGTGCCGCTGGCCCGAGAAAAATTTCGTCATTCGAAAGTTTTATTCAATTCAATTCAATATTCAATTACATTCACTCACTAATGTTTCTCGAACGACCCTTATATTCAGGCCGACGGTTCGGGATGGTCAACAAGAGATGCGAAGCCCCGGAAAAAACTGGAAATTTTGGGGAAAAAACAGTTTTTTTTTGTTTTTTTTCCCTCGTCTCCGGAAAAATTGCCCAAAATTTGCAGGCGACAAAATTCAAAAATGTAAGTTTTCGTGCCTTCGATGCGTTTCAACACGCCAACAGTGCCTTGGGTGCCTCTAATCCGCCGACAACCACCAACTTAGAGCTCCGTCTGGCTATTCCAAGCGATGGCCGTCGCGGTTCACATAATGTCGGAGTTCTGGTCGGAGTGGACGGGTTGTACCAATTACCTATCGCTGAGTAGACAGCAGTATCATGGGATGCTCTGTTCGGCATTTATGCCTAGAGGGTGAACACTACTCAGGTTTCTAGCTCATCGTATGCTGTGGCTTGGCCGGCAATGCTTCGACTCAGCAGTAACCGCGTTTGTTTCCATTGTTTCCAATTTTTCTGAAAAAAATACCCTCGATAAAAAACCGTTTTTTTTTCGAGCGATTCAAAATTTCCGGAAATTTTGCATCCCTATGGTCAAATCTATGTGAAAGGAGAAGTGAAAGCCCTCTCCCTCCTGAAAACCCTCACCCCATTACTCACTCACCCGCTGTTCACTCTTACGAGCTATTTGAAGGAGATAAGGTGATAAGGTGATTGATATGATCGTTGTTCTTGCGCACGAATGCACGCAAGAAAACAAATAATTTATCGACAGGCCTTCCACGCTTTTCAAAGAGGTTGTTTTTTTAATCCAATTCGGCAAAGCCTCGCCACTCCCTTGCCAGCCAGACCCCTTTCTCAAGAGCCAACAACGTCTTTGTCTCGACTCTACAACACCTTAGCAACGTCACGTACCCATTAGGGAGGGAAAAAAAATATATAACGAAAGCCTTAAACACAAAAGAGAAGCAGGAAGACAAAGGTTGCGCTCTCATTGAACCTGGGCAGAAGGTGAAAAAAAGAGAAAAAAAACGCCCTCTACCAGTTAATGGCTCCCTCTATCGGCAAACTCCAGGCTGCGTCTAAATACACAACACGGGAGGAAAAGTGACCTGCCTTAAGCAGCAGAGTACGAGAGCTCTCTTGATTGGCTTTGCTCTAGAGCATGTTTGTACTTACTCTGCTATCTTCTTCGGGTGTGATGACAGGACGTGAACTAATTGCTCGATTTAGATTAACTCCCATTAACTTATATTCGTTTAAAGTGAAACCAGGGATTTCCCTGCACCCCCCTGCATTTTTGATAACACCCCCTCCCCCCCCCCCCCCCTGAAATTTCTCAGGTGACCCCACCCAGCTCGGCCACCAACGCGTTCTGGTAGAGAGTCCGGCGCAGCGAATTACATCCTGTACTGTCAAACTTGGGCTGTAGGACCACAGCCACGCAGATGATCGTACCATGCATTTGTCTAATCTGTGTGCTGGGTATTCATTGAGCTTCGTGAGACAAGGTCTTTTTTTCTTTGTCGGTCGCGTGATTATGCATCTTAATGTGGAAATGCCGTTCATAATGAATCTGTATTCTAATGTACTGTGTGTTCTAACGTAATAACATGTACAAATAAAACGGGAAAGCTGCGCAGAGATGTCACCATTGTGCCACGATTCTTTCCGTGTCTAATACCCCTGACACACGGGCACATTCAGAACCTCTTATCTCAAGGCCTTTTGGAAATTCCACAAATGACACAGAAAACATTCACGCAGCACCGTTTCGGGCTCTCACCGGCATTGAACTTGTTGCCCTATCTACTAAAGCAGTTGAGATAAAAGGCCCTAAATGTGCCCGTGTGACAAGGGTATAAGAAAAATTCCTTAACTGGAATTTTCACCAAGCATACCCCCCCCCCCACCCCCCTGGAATGCTCGGCACCACCCCAGCAGTGAATTTCTGGGGAAATCACTGAGTGGAACACGGGCCCGTCATGTACCTGCTCGTCTGTGCCCTTTCTCTTCTATACCGTTGAGCATAGGTGGGGAAGTTACTTTTATTTTGTAGTGCACTACCGTTACTCACTACTACTTTTTCAAAAAGTAACGCCCTACGTTATTCGTTACTGTTGCGGTAGTTGGTCACGCGTTACTAACGCCGTTACTTCTGAAAAGTAAAGCCATTACTTTTGCATTACTTCACCAGTTGTCCTTATAATATGTACCATTGTTGGTTGAGTCACATAAGTTGGACACAAACAAGGGTCACGCGTGAACACAACTTACATGTACGATTTATTGCAACGCAGAAGTAGTTGGTGTTCAAAATTTTCATCTGTGAGCTTCGCCCGTTGGGCTGAGAGGACGCCTAATGACAGTGAGTGCTCCTTGTCAAGGTTGATAGAGACGGTGATCTTTTATCTCGCACAGACAAATCGAATAAGCAGCCAATCTCTTGGTGCTTTGTTGCTTATTCAGAGGGTAGAGGTTACTTTTCTTCCGCTTTTCCCTCGCATTCGTCCGAAGAATACCAGTGGGAGTGAAAAACAGAGGTGGTAAACAAAGGTGACATCTCAGCCAGGGTAGGTCAACAACCCTTCTTTTGCGGTCTTCGTGGGTGTCGATGCGACCTTCTTGTCAATGTTGAAGAATAATAGAAAAAAAAAAAAAATCGGGGATTTTGCCGGATTCTGCAGGCACGGTCCTCGCTCAAGCGCTTCCGGTCAAGCGATCCAACGAGTTAAGAGATCCATCGAGTCAGGAGATCCAACCGGTCACGTGACTGGCGACTCAAAAGATCCAAAGCGTCAAGAGTTCCAACCCGGTCAAGAGATCCAACGAGTCAAGAGATCCATCGAGTCAGGAGATCCAACCGGTCACGTGACAGGCGAGTCAAGAGATCCAACCGCTCAAGCTTTCAAATTTAGACGATGATTCAATGTTCCCGAACACGCAGTAACGCATAACGCCGTTACGCGTTAGTTAGTAAAAATGTAATGACGTTACGTTACTCATTACTTTTCTCCCAAATGTAATGCATTACCATATTTCACTACTCGAATGTAAAACGCGTTACCGGTAACGCACTACTTTGTAACGCGTTACTCCCCAACCTATGCCGTTGAGACAGATAGTAGTTTCGCCGACAAGGTGCTTCTGTGAAGAGGTGGCACAGCGCGTCCGTATATTTTCGTTAGAAACAAGGAGGCTCGGGGGAAAAGACAATGAGGCACTGATTCGCGTACTACCATCCGCATTACGTCGTGGCGGATTAAGTACACCCGCGAGAAGTTCTAGTAAGGAGAAGTACAAGAAAAAAAAAAGAAGAAGAAGAAGTAGCGCGACGAAACTGGACGGGGAGAAAAGACACGTACACGGAACGAGCGCTCGTTGAGTGTTGTGTGTGTGTTTTTTTTTTCCCTGTTCAAGGTGTACCAACTGCCTTAATACGTGCGAGCATAGTACTAAGTAGCCGTATGGTTCAGCCATCCCAGGAAGCAGCAGGTTGAAGTACTCAGAAGTAGGTTACGGTAGATCAAAAAGAAATACCTTGGGTAGTAATGAGCGATGGTAGTTCTTTTTCTTCTTCATTTCCAATACCGTGTTAGCGGTGCGAAGCAGTGGTAGTAGTAAGCATTATGAAGACTCGAGGGGGGAGGGGGGGCTAGTGACAGCTGAATGAAACCTTTTGTTTCCGTTTGTATGAGATGGATTGCGTGTTGGAGTAGTTAGCCCACCCCGCACGAAGGAATCTTTTAGAAAACTCACGAGGAAGTGAAAATGAGTGCGAAAAGGTGAAAGCTCTGTAACGTCCCCTTTGAAATGCAGCGCATCTACTGTAGCAAATGAACGGATGTCGCTCTAAGGGAGTGGTTAGTCTGCACTGAACTGAACGACTTTCCACGCCGAGGCTCGGTGATGAACCAGGTTCGAATCCGTCGGTGTCTGTGCTGTCGGTGCTGTCCGGGTGTTTTCTCTGAGTCATCTTTAGTAAGGCAAGTGTCGGTATACAACTCCCCTGAGTGTGAAGTCGGCCCGGGACGCACCACAATCAGCCCGAGCAATGTGCCGCCACACGAAGATCGGTAATGACGCGCCACCTAGCAACACCGAAGTGAAGCGAAATCTGTCTGATTCGAAACACTGGCGAACTATTAATCTCACTCTTTACTGTGATGAAAAACTCGCGGATAAAAAAAAAAGTGTGACGAAACACGTTATTGGCGTAAAGGGAGAAGCGTTACCTTCTGCAATAACATTAATTATAAAAAAAAAGGTTGTCTTCTGCTACCATACTTCTGCTAAGTAATATCGATGACACTAGGCTGAAGCAAAGTGAAGAAGGGGTAAGCTTGCGTGAAGGCTGCGACTATGTTGCTAGATCTCTAACATAAAATGTGTCGCTGTTATTGGTGTTGCTCAAAGGCATATGTGCTGTAGGATTATGATAAAGATAAACGAACTTCGTGCTCCCCGACTCACTACAGAATTCTTCGCAGCCAAGATCGCCGAGCCATGGTGCACCTTTTCCAAAACGACGTGCTCGGTAGGACAGCGCTTCAAACGAAAAAAAAAAAGAAAAAAGGAAAAAGGACTAACTAAGGTTATGAAGCATAACATCCATGCTGTCCCTCAAAGATAAAAGTAAACAAGAATTTGCACGTAGATCGATTTCTAAACAAAAGATCTTCCGCCGTTTATGATAAACTGCTTTCATGCGGGGACACCGTGGAGGCACGAATATTTCAGAAGAGAGAAAAAAAAAAAAAAGTAACGAAAAGCTCATGAATGATGCATGTCACAACTTGTCCCGAGTTGCAAGTGAGACATCGTCCCAGCGAACATTTTTTCCCCCTTTTCTCTTACGTAGATGTATCTCGTCTTGCATGTGAGCTCATATTTCCTCAGTTTATATTCTACTCAGAAAAGAAGACGGAAGGTATATCCGTTGTGTCGCGCTCGTTCCGCAAAATGTTGAAGATGCGTTTTTCATCAGTTGAAGTTGTTTGAAAGAAGTTCTGCTATACCTGCTGGGAATACATCATACTCTCGGTCCTTGTTGTAAAACGGCACTGTTCGCTTTCATGTGGATTCGTGTTGTTCCGTTCAATTCAATGAAAAAAAAAAAAAAAATGAAACCGTCTTGCTGGTCTATACGACACTTGTTTCTCCGCATACCTTATCTGTACAGGAAGAAAGCCAACATTACGAGTGCGCTAACAAGTCGACGTGGCGGACTGGTCTGCTGCACACGATTATACGTTATCTACGACAAACGACAACGGGGAAACAGCGAGAGTTATCTCAGCATTTGGAGAAGAAGAAGAAGTTTGAAGAGTGTTTTTTCGGCTACATGGAAGTACAAAGTATTTCTGATAGGTTCGCATTTTTCAATTGGTGCGTTTCGATTTTATGAGAGACACTGTAGAATATATAATTGAGGTAGCATGCAGTAAAACGTAGACCCCAGAAACAATAAAATCTAGTCCGTATTCCGGCCGAATAAGTAATATAAAGTCGAAAAAAAATCGTCGATCTGCCCTGTAAGGTATATTTTTCTGCAAACATTCGTTGTAGGTGTGAGGAACCAACTTTGCGGGCATTCTTTTTTTATTTTTGCTAACGCGTGCACGATAAACTTGCCTTATTTTTCGAGAGGTGTTCTTCGATTTTACGGGATGCGGTCAAATACAATGCAATATAATGGATAAAAATGAAATTCAACCCATATAGGTAAACAAAAATAGGCTTAACACAATCGCAAAAAAATCTCAATTTTGCCTGTTTGGTGCGTTCTTCTGCATAGGTCTGATGTACACACACACGCACACACACACACACAAGCCTTTCTTTCCGTGTTTTTTTACATCAAAATACGAAAGGACTATGCACAATCGCAAAACGTCGTCCATCTTGCCTGTTCGGTATTTTTCACTACATAGCTCTAGTGTAGACGAGGAAAGCCAGCATTACAGTCTTCGACCGATGCACTATACTATTACTACAGTATACCAGAACACACAAAAAATGACACTGAAGCTTTCTAAATTTAATACGTACAAGCTTTTTTGGACTTGATACTCTCTTTGTGTACCTGCCATACTATACAGAGGAAGAAGTGTGCACGATCAAAAAAAGAAAGAAGAATAAAAAAATAAAAGAAAACATATTACAGCGAATTCCGTACAGTCACCAACACTGGCCTGCAGAGGCCTTAAATAGGCGCGTCTCGCAATTACATGGAATGAACAATCTTCGCATTAGCCATAAGCCCTTGTGACGTTGACTGACAGCGGAAAAACAACTCCTGACATTGGGGATGCAATTTTCGGATTCATCGATTACACGAACAAGGAACGCTGCCGTCATTTCATCGCAGCTGGAATAGTCAGCTGGAACAGTCGGCTGGAATAGCTGGAATAGTACAAGCTACACGGGAAGTGTCTAACTAAATGGACTTTCGCAGCACGGCTATTTCTCAACTGTGGAAGCAAATATAAGCCGCAACGCTATATGTACAGCTAACTGAGTGTTTTTTTGCATATTAATATCGCGTAGTAAATGAGAGCCTATACCAGTTAGGCTTAAGCAGGTTGGTGCGTTCTATTCTTCCGCTACGACGCCCTCTGGTATCGCAGTCACAGCGCGCTCCACTTCGTCGTCTGCTACGAATGCGACCTCCCCAGTGCCACCTGCCGTCGCGTTCAGTAACACAGGTGGTAAGGTGACGTTGTGGGCGCCCAAGAACACGTATGGCGCTCCGGCTTTCGTGGAACAGACACAGACGGAGCGACACCCTGCGTCCAGATTGACGACCAGGCATTCGTCCGGGCAATCGGTCGGTGGAGGACACGGGTCACACTTGCAGACGGGGCAGCTTCCGCGCACCCAGCGGCGGGTGCAAGCTTCGCCTTCCCGCGGTTGGCAGCAGAATTTTCCCAGCACGTCCGAACAAGGAGCTGGGAACAATGACGTCATTAGTACGTTGCTCTCACTTATACTGTACACGACTGTAGCTTTTGTTCGGACTTGGAGAACAGAATAAATAAGGACTTACTTTCGCAGTTGCAAGCGAAGCAATCGCCCACAGGTTCAGGTTGACAGTATATGCCTTCCTGACAAGGCCTCAGGCGTACTGGACAGTCTTCAGACATAGTAACTGAAGGAACACATAAACCTCAGGTGCGTTTTGTTTTTCTATAAGCCAAAGTGCGGATGCGAAAAAATCTACTTACCGTTTCGCGACGGATCTCCTGAAACAAAAAAGTAGCGTTTATTAAATCCCATAATACATAACTTTAAAGATTGAGAGAAAAATACAGAGTGCAAACCTCCAGCGTCAACGCATTCTCTGTGCTTTGTATTTGCAAACCCAAAGGGATTCTATCCTGTGCAAAATGTTTGCATTTTTGTCCGACTGACTTGTCTAGTTTACATAACAACCTACATGAACAAACAGATAGACTCACTGCAAAGGCAATGACTGGAACATCCTTGCTCCGGCGTCTCACAGACGTAACCTTCTGGACAGCCAAACTCAATGTCCGTGCATGGCGGTTGTGCCAACGCTGTGAAGGACAGTACATAATTGTGACACCATAAAGGCAGTAGTTTACTTAACAAAATATCGCGCTATGTATTTATCGAATAAGTATGCACAATACAGAAGGCAAAATATCATGTTAGGCGTTTGACCGGGTTGACATCGCCCACGGAAACTTTCGCAGACGATACTCATCGAACAAAGGCCATGTAGTGTCGTCTGCGATGTTCCTCTACGCATGTTTCCGTGAACATTCCCATCCCGAGACGATTTGAAAATTATAGGAACAGGAATTAAATCAAATTAAGCATTTGCGACGTATGCGACTACAGAGAACATACGGTGCTGATTCAAATTTTAAATATCTCTACAACCCAACTAATAAGTACATAATAATAAAAAAAATCTCGTAATGATACATATAAGAGCACAAATAAAACTATCGTTAACTCAAATATCTGCAATAAATAATGTCTTACCCAGCCCCAGGAGCGTCATAAAAGCGCAGCATTGTTTCAGCATCTTCGTTCTTTCTCGCGGGCGGCCGGCTTCAGAATAAGAGACGGTATTCCTCAGACCCCCTCTCCCTTTCTCATCTAACGAGAGAGAGAGGGATAAAAGTATAGGCGTGTCAGCAATAGCCGAAACGTCATCTTATGATGCCAGACTTGTCGGAAAACGTCTCTCATCCCGTATAGTGGCCCAGACCCGCTGTGAAAAGTGCGCCTCGCATTGTTTTGTTCTCTTAATGTCACCGTATACAAGGACGTTGCTATGACGATATTAAGCGTATTTTCTTTTAACCGGAGAGACATGCAACAGTGTTACGTTTGACTATGAACTGACTACGGACAAAGAAACAGCGGGAACGGTTAATTTATGTTTTCTCTACGGTGCTTTCATTTAATGTCATATTTCACAATTATAATCACACGGATAGGTTTCCAGAATTGACGGGAGAACTGAATGTCCGACAGCAGCTGAATGATAAGAATTATCGGTGCAGCGAAACCTAGAATTGCAAGTAATGCCTATCACGAACGACAAAGTCAATTCGTAAATCAATCAATTGTTTTATGTCGAACATATTTCCCTCGCGCAGGAACACGGAGATAATAAATAAATCGAACAAATCATGAAACAACAACAGTCATTTCACCGCTCGAAGTGCGACATTACCCTGGGGGACAGTCAGCGGTGTTATAGTAGCCGTTCCTTTGACAATATGCGGATAGGTATTAAGTGGCCGCGAGAAAAGGTGGTGGTCCAGCTTCGCGTGATCTGCTGCCTTCGCCGGGATCAAACGTGTCAAGGCAGCTTCCGTAATGGCTAAATATACGCCTGAAGTACGGAATGGCCTTCCTCCACGACATTTCCTGTGGACGATGCAAGTAAAAAAAAAAACAAGACAAAAACAAAACAAAGAAGAGATAGGTCCGGCTTCGTGACTGACGTGACCGCCTCTATAAGAACCGTACGCGATTGAGGTTTATATTAAGCGTCGCTAGCCACTGCTCAAAGCAGCCCCCTTTTATGTGTGAGACACGTGTATGATCGCAGTAAGCGGTTAAAATGTGAATGGCAAAAAGTAAGCTACGAAAAAGTAAGCGCTTAAAAATGCTAAGAGTCGCAATACAAATGAATTTTAACAACTACGAGTGATGTGATGTGATGAGTGATAGAAGAAGGAAAAAAAAAGAAAAAAAAAGAAAATGGACAACGAGTGGCTGACAGCGTAGCCAACTGCTTGCCTGATTAATCTTTTCCCATACGGAAAGTTCGCTTATAGCGATGGACTTTTAACAAACGTAGCGACGTACACGCTTAAAACGGAGGTGGTGGTGGGGTGGTGACGGTGAAAGGTCTCGCCGTTGTCGGCCTCAGAGAGGTAGGCAGTATCACGACTAACGCCTTGGGGAATGTGCGTCCTGGGCCGACTTCTACGGGAACCGTGCCGACATATGTCTGAAAGCGTCTGAGGAAAACGGAGCTTCACGACGTAACACGATGAAGGCCAATCATTGCACGGAATCCCATCGTTATCACTCCTGATTTGTGGAAAGGTCCCAAACAACACCGAATATCCTCTGGACGTACGAATGGTGCCCTAACGGATTCGTACGTCCGATGGATATTCTCAGGATATCCGTCGGACGTACGAATTCGTTAGGACGCTATTCGTACGTCCAGAGGATATTCGGCGTTGTTGGGGGTGTGTGCGCCCCTTTTGTGACAATTAACTTGGCTGCACGATTGTCACAAAAAGGCGTACTGCCCTCGCGTGTGGCCAACAACGGTAAGCCAGTTTCGACATCCCCCCCTCCCCGGCCCCCTGTTTTAAGGTGACCCGGGTTCGAATCCGTGCGCCGGCTGTGGTGTTTATGGGTGTTTGTCTGGGTGTCCTCAGACGCTTTCAGACGAATGTCGGCGCAGTTCCTCGTGAAGTCGGCCCAGGACACACGATCTCTCTTAGTCGTGCGGCAAGCAGTTCCATCATTACCAGCACAGCCACCATCTGTTTAAACTTTTAAGAGCGTAGATTAGAAATTAGGAAGCGCCGTGAAATTGAATTGAATTCTTTCTCACAAAAAAAAAAGGGCAGAGAACCATAGAAGTTGCCAAATTTTAGGGTAAATTCAATTGTCCTTTGGCCAGGCGACAACAGAAGAAGGAATGAGACAGCGACGACACAATTGTGTACTAGTATTACAGTGGACTCTCGTTAATGTGACCCCCGATAATCTGACATACGCGCTTTACGACCATACTCCTGGGGAACAATGCAGTGAAGCCTCTGCAAATTCGCCCCCGTTAATATGGCAATTCTGCTCTATATGACCAAAATTTTCAGGAACGACCATGGTCATAATAACGAGTGTTCACTGTAACATTTCTGGCGGAATACAACACAGTCGAATACGAATACTTGCGAACCTCTTCGGGGTTGTAACACGATTCCCCCCCCTCCCCCGATTTCATCTCTCCCGGCACGATTCCCCCGGCACGAAACAATGAACGGGTTCATTTCCACCGCTCCCGATTCACCCGTCGCTTTTGCCCCGCCTTGGGTAGAGTGACCCATAAATGACATACAGGGCGTTTATTTTGATCCTTTATAGAATTTTTATTAAAAAATCTACGACAGCAGCAAATAGATGTATAGTTTTTGCGATCGAGTTATACGGCCAGCTGAACATCCCCTCGATGAAATAATGCAACTACAAGATCACTAATTACCTAAAATTATCTTAATTACCGTATTTTCACGCGTATTAGCCGCGGCTTATGCGCGATTTTTTTTCTCACGGGCGCCCTGCGGCTTATCCACCGGTGCGGCTTATCTGATTACTATTTTTCCTGGTATTTTCCCCACACGCCGATTTTAACGAAAGGGCCGACAGTGTCTCTGGAACAGCACTGCCCTGCCGATGCACGAACAGTGCGTAACAGGGACGGGTCCACATTCGAGTAGATTGATCTTCCTGGTGCATTCCCCCTTCTTCTGGAAGATCACTGACCCATCAGTCCACGAAAAACACCCGACAAGGGCACAATCCGATCTTGGTACTCCAGAACTGATCTCCTCTGTTGTACACTGTGCCGATCCCGGAGTATGGACCATAGGGTTTATGGACTTCTCTATGGTCTCCTTTGTCGCACAAATCAGTCGTCTCGTATTGCCCCGCGGCTTATCTGCGGGTGCGGCTTATCTGCCAGAAAATTTTCAAAACGTCCCAAAAAACGCGTCCTGCGGCTTATCTGCGGTGCGGCTTATACGCGTGAAATTACGGTAATACTCCTCTAAAACTCTCTAATTCGGGGATTTCGGGCGAGCGAGACAGCGGAATGAGATACTATCCTCGTTGAAAGCCATTCCACGTCTTAAGAAATCGGAAAACACACGCACGTGCGTTAACATATACATCCCCGAATTTCGATATGCAAACGAGTCGAAACTCACGTCAGAGGGCCACGTGACTTGGAGCGATGGCGGCGGTTGGAGTGCCGATCTGATAAACCGCTTTCCGGCCCAGAGAAGCCTCCGTCGGCGTAGATGATGCGATCTTGAGGCGCGCTTTTTTTTTTTCCGGTTTCGGCTCATTTGCATACCGAAATTCAGCGATGGATATTTAAACCGCGAACGCGATCTTTCCTGGATTTTTAAAAGATAGAATGTCTTTCAACGACGATTTTTCTCCCGTCCTGCTATCTCACTTTTGGGCCAAAATTCCCTAATTAAATAATTATATGTAATTAATCATCTTAATCATCAACAACGACAACTTTATTGCGAGATGATGAATGGCGAGTTTCACCGCCAGGGGGCGATACTTTATACTCCATTGCAGGCACGACCTACTAGATTATAACGACAATGTCAGGCGCACCCCTTGCGGTGGCGGTGGCGCTTCTGATCGTCCCAGTTATTGCTTCCTCAACTTCTACACTACACTCTTAAAAATGAACTTCACCGCATAGCACGCTCCTAGCCAACCATAATCTCGAATGATATCGTTATCTGCCCTGATTTGTTGAAAACGGTAGGCGTACGCCTTTTTTGTGACAATTATGAACGGCATAAGTGTCACAAAAAAAGGCGTACGCCTCCCGTTTTCAACAAATCAGGGCAGATAATGATATCATTCGAGATTATGGTTGGCTAGCAGCGTGCTATGCGGTGAAGTTCATTTTTAAGAGTGTACTTTGTACTTCAGCTTACCTTAGTATGTCTGTACAAGCGGTGGACGTTCCACAGATGTTTCATTCTGAGGTTGATTATCATCATCATTCTGCGCGTTTTCATAGGGGCTATCGCTGTCGTCTGCTACGGTAGTCGTACGGTGGTGGTGGTGGTGGTGGTGATAGGGCTTGCCGTTGTCGGCCTCACGTATGTGGGCAACGTCACGACTGACGCCCTGGGGGAATGTGCGTCCTGGGCCGACTTCTAAGGGAACTGTGCCGACATATGTCTGAAAGCGTCTGAGGAAAACCCAGGAAAAACCTCAGACAGCACAGCCGGCACCGGGATTCGAACCCGGGTACCTCCCAGTCGGTAGTCGTACACACGCTTCTGCGCGTTCAGAATTCAAATTTCCATCGTCCAATCGTGTTGTGCCGATCAGTAGCGCCCCTGGCGGATCGTGCGGACAGGCTCCTCTCATAGGGTTTTCTGATTGTGACATGGTCGTTGTAATCTAGTAGGCCGTGATTGCAGGTGGTGTTGCGGGGGAATGAAATAATGAGCCCCTTCACAATAAGGATGGAAGTACTATTGTATCCAGAAAGGTGAAGAGAGCTTTGAGGGCAGAGCGCTGGTGAGCTGGTTGTGGCCAGGGACCAAGCAATTGCCGAACCTTACTCAATAGACGATTTCAGAAATTGTATGGATGGCCCACCAGAGAGCGCTGTGTTGCGAAAGCCCCGCTGCACCTTGGGATTTAGTTTTCATGAGTCAGAGAGAAGAAGAAGAGCGCAAACGGTTTCGGTTTTCTCTCTCCTTCACCTCCCGCAACTTCGAGCAACAGGCAGACGAGCGCGAATGCAAACCATTTCCCACAACGCATTGCGCGATGCGAGTGACTTGGGCGACGGAGGGCCCCCGTGCGGAGCACAAGGGCAATATCTGAAATTGCCTATTACAGTTGACCTCTACCCGAGAAACGTCATCGTGACGTTGGTAGGTAGTCTGAAAAGGTCACTGAAAAGGTTAGCCAGCTGTATAGGACTCGAACCCAGATCTTCTGGATTACCGGTCCAGGGCTCTACCAATTAAGCTAAGCTAACACGCCTTCTCAGCGACTTCCAGGGTGCGTCATCTGAAGGGACAAACCAGTCACTCTCTCTCACTCACCCTCCTTTCTCTCTCACATTTTTGCACACTCATACACACATTGATACGACAGGGATCGACGCAAGCGGCAAATGTTGAACATGAGACAACTGATGTTCTGAAGCTGGCTAACCTTTTCAGTGACTTTCATCTTTCATCGTTAATTTCTTAGGAAGCTTGAGGTTTTGTATGTGATTGTCCCTTCTATGTTGTTCCAGCCTCAGAACACCAGTTCTCTCATGTTCAAATGACTCACGGCTCAAGTTTTAAGTAGACCACATAGGACGCAGGGTAGAGCTCTGTTTCCCTTCCCCAAAGTCCGCGCTCGGGGGAATCGAACAGATGACACAACACAGAGCACGACCCTATTTCATTTGCAACGAAGGAGTATCTTAGGGCATGTTCACACGGATTTACACGAAGATGATGGTTCTTGAAAAACAAGAGAAGCTTCTTATGATCCATGGAAGAGTCGTAAAGAGTTGGTAAAACCATTTCAAAAACCTGCTCGTTCCAAAAATATGGGGCCTACCTGCAAGCTAGGAGCTCCTCGGAACTTCCGCCGTGTAATACGAGCAATTTTTATCAAACTTAAATCAAAATTTATTTTCTGCATTTTCGATTACAATTCACCGCAACTACAACCGAAATATAAATTCTACATATTTAATGAAGCCCCAAAATTTGTCACGTTACGAACCCTTATCCACCACAAAAATACACTCCACGAGCGGGGCTTTAATACACACCATAAGTAATAACCTTGCACACAACAACAATACATAATACTTACAACACTTCTGGACCGTGTGAAGAGCAGTTTCGCAATAAAATAAAATAACAAATGTGGCAACAGCAAGATACAACACCGCCCACTTTTGCGCAACCACTGATTCGGATTACGGGATCGCTCCAACAAAGCAGCAACGCAACCCCATACCGAGCAACGTAATCTCATCGAAGAAAGATACACGCAGCGACATCTGGAGTGCGATGGTTTCGTTTCTCCGACTCCTCCAATATCTCGCCACATAAACGTTGCAGACGAAACCGAACAATTCGAAGCAGACGACAGAGCAGAGAAGACGTGGGAAGTGAGTTGATTAGTTTCGAGATGGGAGCAGGGCTGGGTGGGGTGGGGGATGAACTAAGCCTTTTTCTTCATTCTTTCCGGCAGAACGGTTCGGGATCCACATAACGCGATGATCGTCTGCGACCGCGCAGGCTAAGCCTAATCCTGCCTTCGAGCAATTTAATACCAGATGGGTGTTCGCGCCCTTCCGAGTATCCGATTAAAAGTTTAACACTTTTCTTCTTCCTCTTCGGTTATCGTTCGCGCCGAACTTCTTCCGTCTGCTTCGAACTGGAGCAGATGGCGAGATATGTTAGAAGAAAAAGAAGAAGAAGGAAAGTTACCCCGCAAAGTAGTTTTTGTTTCGTGTTCCTTCGCAGAAGGGTGTGAATCATTTATGCAAATTATTTGAGAACGGAGAATTCGTTAAACGAGGCAAAGAAGGAAACCACAGCTAGAAAGGAATATCAAAAATTGATAATTCATTAGTGTTGGGCGACCTTCACCCGGTAAGCTAAAAAAAATTATAAAAAATCTGTTTTTAAAAGAAATTTTGGTGCTCGCATTAAACGTTGCCTGACAAACCACAGCAACGTTTCCGACGCCTTATATATACACCAGATATAGTCACGTTTTAATAACCGTACATCGTTTTAGAAAGACTTCACTTCGGATAATCCGAACGTTGTGACCAACGTTAGCTGTGACTGGCACTGCCGTGAAAGCGCTGCATGTGGTGAAAATTTGGTTCGCGTGCTGTCGCCAGGCAACCATGATCATGAGTGACGTCACAACGGTTGGCCGGCGTCGGAGTCGGAGTCGGAGCCGGAGTTGGCCGGCATTGGAGTCTTGCTGTTCACGTGATGTAACTTTAAAGCGCGTTCCACCCTCAACACGAGTTGGTTAACGTCACCCACGAAATGGAATATAACTGCTCTCAAATGACCGCTTTGGGCTTTTAGTAGGTGCGTATGTGTACTCCGATTTCATGTTTTTTTTCTTTATAAGAACGGAAAGGGTAGACATATAAAATTTGCTGTCTATCAATTCCTGATATATTTCCACATTACAAGGCGACTAACATATTTTCACAACGGCTATAAAATTTAATAAAACCTGTTCAAAGAGGGACTAGAAAAAAAGGTGTATTTTTTCACTTTTGTGATGTCGCCGTAAAATACATACGGCGCATTTCAGAATTCTTTATTCGTTGTGTAATTCGTCTTGTCTTCCTCTTTACGATAAAACCACCCGCGTTAAAATCTTTGCCGTGGTTTCCCAGCAAAAGCATAAAATGCGTTCCGTAGGAAATACATTGGGACGGAGAGCTGGTAAGCCCTCTTAATAATGGTGTACGAAATTGATACACGTACGAGATACATTCTTTTACCCCCCCGCATTGAATTTATTGAGTTCACTATAGAGGACACTGAAAATCATTACTACAACAGTGACGACAGTAGTCAAGCACGCCAGAGACTGGCGTACTTTAGAGTCACTAAATAAGCTACGCTGAAGCGAAGCTTATTTAGTGACTCTAGCCTACTTGACTACTGCCGTCACTTACATTGTTGCCAGTCACGCACGTTCATACAGACGAACACACCCGAGGCGGGCGGCATCTTTCTTATGTAACGTAGTAGTACACTCAAAAATAGTATACACAAACTTTCTGCATTTATTTACTTTTATACTATAGCTTTCGCGTGGTGGACCGCGCTTCTTTAGATATGCCTGAAAAAACGAGAAGAAACGTAGAAAGTTTTGTGAGTGTGTTGTTTGACCTTCGAGGACCCGACTTTTCCGTCCTTGCTATTGCACCTATACTTGTAGTAGTACGCTCTATAAAGGGGTGGGGGGGGGGAAGAGTAAACGAGGAAGTAAGCGTATGTTCTATACACTCTTGAAACCTAACTTCTTCAGAAAGCCATCATCCCGAATGACACGATTCTCTCCCTCCGATTTGTCGAAAGCCGGAGACGTATACGCCTTTTTGTGACAGTGTCGCGAGTTACGATAATTGTAACAAAAGGGCGTACGCAGCGCTCTCTCCCACGAACCACGGAGTCATAATAAAGGTACCATTCTGTGCAGTGGTTGGCCTTGGGCGTGCTATGTGGTGAAGTACCGCTTTTAGGATTTTTCCTCAGACGCTTTCAGACATATACGTCGGCACAGTTCCCTTAGAAGTCGGTCTAGGACGCACATTCCTCCAGGGCGTCAGTCGTGTCGTTGCCCACATATGTGAGGCCTTTCACCGGCACCACCACCGTTTTAAGAGTGCTGTCCACTAGATTAGAGTATAGTTCAGAAAATCCCAGAGTGCATAGCGTCGCTTTGAACTGTGGGAGTTTACTAATACGAAACAAACGGGTGGGCCTCCAAACTGTTCCGATTTCAACACTGCCGGTCAATTGTGCACGACGTGTCATCGATTATCGTTCGTTCCCCCGCTCAGCAAGCGCCCAGGATGCAACGCGTGCGCAAAGAGCACCGGAAATTTCTGAACTCGTCTATTACTCCCCGAAATTTACAGTTTTTTTTTACATTTACAAATTTTAAATTTACAAATTTACCCTAAAAAAATTTGCTCCCGGGCACTGCAAACAGTTCCTAACCTCGAACAAACATGAGTGCATTTACTCCCGAGAGGAATTAGTGGTCGTGGCAATACATCTAACTCCGTCAACAGAGCCGTAGCGACGGGGGTGAGAGAGGGGCAACCGCCCCGGGCGCCCTTGCCAGAGAGCGCGCCGAACGGCAAGCCCTGGCAGGTTGGTTGGACAGTGTAAAGTAGGAATGGAGAGAATTTGAATTTACGGTCTCGACAATGTAAATGGGCGTTTTCTTTTCTTTGTTTACAAGGCTTCTGACGGCAGTGAGGGAAGGGGTGGGGGTTGGGGTTTAGCCGCTTCAAGTTAGCCCTGCCTCGGGCGCAAACTCGTCTCGCGACGGCTCTGTCCGTCAAGATCATTTTGCACACTTCAAGACGACCGCATAACAGTCTCTATATAATGCGCTCCTGCTAAAACATCCGGACATTGGCAACGATCCGCTTTCACAGTTCTTCTGGGTGACGACCGGTTTGGTCAGTCGTCTGGATGTCTCGTCGAGCAACTTGTGACGTCGACACGGGGCAATGTCTTGGGAGGCCTTTTTCGACAAAGTCTCGAGTGTGGAAAAGAGCAGCGTGGCTTCCATAGCCTGTTGTGAAGCCTAGCAGTTGACTTGATTCCAAGGTGTCCGCTTCGGCCTGAAACGGAACGAATGAGCATTTTTTTAAAGCATAGTTTTTTGCGTTATACAACAACAACAAATAAATGATGATGATGTACTGGGATGTTTCGCCGCTGAGGCGGCACTCTATCCCATGTTATATCTACGTGAATAGTGTTACGAGTAGTAGTTATATAACATCACTAGTGGTGTGCTTCATCAATCCACAACGCCTTCTATTTCTATAGACTGAACGTCAGATTGGTTTGGCTTGGCCCGATTACAAACAAAAAAAGAAAAAGAAAAAATACACACGTTGCCCGAACCCTGTTATCGAACTATTGTTAGAGTGAACTATTTTTTGTTAAAAGTTGAGCTCCAGACAAATCCCATAAATTGCCACGAGGCATAGCGGACGACACCTGAACACAGACGACCACAGAAAATAATGACGTCATTACCATTGACGTGTGCCATCGTAGTTCCAGCGCAGGACGCTGAGCGACGCACCACGCTGTCCTTGTATATGTACAGAATCCCTTAGCGGATGTTTCCTTCTAGTACTAACGGGTGCCGTGTATTAAACGGGCGATTATTCGCCGCATGACGGCGTTGCAGGGGTTAGGCACATGTCCGGTTCCGTCGTCTTTTCCAAGGGTGTGGCTCAGACTATTTCCTGTGGTACTGCTTCTGTGGATACGACGGTCCTGTTCTCTTGAAAATGCACTACCATCTGTTGACTCTTGGGTTTCCTGAGCGCCGTCTCCGTCTGAAACCGCCGGCAGTTAGTGCTCACCAAGAGGAGAATGATCGCTGCAAACATGACGAACACCACCTGTAAATAAACGCTTCCTGCTTAGTATATGGTTACTTCCAGTGACTGCACTGGTGCAGAAATTGAAGTTAGTCACGAGTGTTGTACGTAACAATGACAACTGCAAGGAACAAAGCGAGATATCGGTCGCAGGAATGCACAGAGAGCAACATATTCGACCTCGTTCAGGTCATTCCCGCGCACAGATTCCGTGTTTTGTGGCGATTTAGCGGTAAATGCGAGAGAAATGCGTTAGCCATTAACCGCCTTTCCCGTTCCATACTCGACTTCCGGTTATCCACTTCCGGTCTAAACTAAACTTCCGGTTCCACACTTTCAATTACTATATGTAAGTCCATTTAATTAACCATTAATTAGACTCAATTACTTTCAGTTACCCTTTAATTGGCTATTAATTACCGAAGGCTAGCTGAGGTAATTTTGAATTTTAGTTTAATTCCCTTTAATTACATTTACTTGCTTTAATTACTCTCAATTTCTCTATAATTGACCTTAATTACATTTAATTACCTCCGGTGACCCGCGGTTACCTTCGGCAAACTTTAATATCATTTTATCTTACTCTTAATTGCATATATCTCACGTTTATTACCTTTAAGCTCAGCTTTCTTGCTTTAATTACCTGTAATTACCTTAAATTACTCTTACCTCTTACTCTTAATTACCTTCAACAGCTTCAGTTTAATATCATTTACCTTCATTTACATTTACCCTCTTACCTCCACTTTACATCTCCACTTATACCTCTGTCTCGGTGAGGCATCACCATCTCATACACACACACGCGCGCGCGCACACGCACGCACGCACGCACGCACGCACACATACAGTTTTTTCCATTTTGACACTCCTAATGGTAACGCATTAAAAGCGGCCCCTGAGTATCACGAACAACGTAAATAACGCGTGCTAAGTTCAGGAAACAGCCTCGGTGGCTCAGTCGGTAGCGTGTCCGCCTGCTGATCCCAAGGTCGCGGGTTCAATACCGGTCGAAGACGGCGACAACTTTGTGGTGGAAGGGTACAAGTTGTGCAGACACGCGTCTTTCGCGAGGGACGTTAAATGTGGTCTGTCGAGATTTCGGAGCACGTTAGAAGAACCAAATGAATCCACAGACCCGAACACTGTGGCGTCGCTCATGATCACATTTGCTGCGTGCATGTTGTGCGAGGCTGTTTTGTAAAGATGTTTTCACCTACGTCCACGTTGTGCAACTAGGTTCTGTAAAGTTGGTTTCACCTTTGTTGCATGTTCTACCAGACGGTTTTATAAAGTTTGATTCGCCTACGTCCACGTTGTGGAACACGGTTCTGTAAAATTGGTTTCACCTTTGTGCATCTTGTGCCAGACGGTTTTATAAAGTTTGTTTCGCCTACGCCCACGTTGTGGAACACGGTTCTGTAAAATTGGTTTCACCTTTGTGCATCTTGTGCCAGACGGTTTTATAAAGTTTGTTTCGCCTACGTCCACGTTGTGGAACACGGTTCTGTAAAATTGGTTTCACCTTTGTGCATGTTCTACCAGACGGTTTTATAAAGTTTGTTTCGCCTACGTCCACGTTGTGGAACACGGTTCTGTAAAATTGGTTTCACCTTTGTGCATCTTGTGTCAGACGGTTTTATAAAGTTTGATTCGCCTACGTTCACGTTGTGGAACACGGTTCTGTAAAATTGGTTGCACCTTTGTGCATCTTGTGCAGGACGGTTTTATAAAGTTTGTTTCGCCTACGTCCACGTTGTGGAACACGGTTCTGTAAAATTGGTTTCACCTATACGCATCTTGGGCGAGACAATTTTGTAAGACGATGAACGGTTGGTTTCTCCTTCCTTCCTTATTATGGGTTTAGAGTGGTCAGCCAGACGGAATGGCTTGCTACTCTGGTGTTTCTCCGGTGCAGGCCTAGTACGACACCGTCTTGTATAGTCGGCTTCATCTTTGCGTGCCTTGTTTGTTTGACACGGTAGCATCACCTATGTGCTACCGTGCTATGCAGACAAAGCAAACTTTACAAGAAAAGCAGGCGGAGTCCAAGTGCGGAACAGTTTTGGAAGCAGACAATACACACTTCTTTTCGGAACCGGTTGCTTCCAGTGTCCAGCTGCTTCTTCCCTCCTCACACCGAGCTACTTGAAGAAAAATCTTCAACCACAGCGCCCTCTTGAATCACTTGCATTGCTAATGATCTCCGTCGCAACGCTTTATAAAAATAGAACGCTTTTAACGTGAATTTATTCGCTAACGGACCGAAGCACGCAACGGAACGTGTCATAACCACGTCCTCCATTAAACAATCTTTCACAGTTCGCTACGTCTCGTGTAATTGCGTTGGACGACAGCGTTTGTGTTAGGGTGCACTCGAAGATTATTACATGGTTTAAGAAGGTTTGCAGTTCTTCTAATCTGGCGCAGGTGACGTGTCCTCGTTTCGCAACAGATGTTACCGTCTCATGTTTCTTTCAAGTAAGAGGTTCTTCCGTGGATAAGGGGTTGCAAAGTGGAAAAGGGGCTGCAGAGCACGCTTGCAGAAAGCACGAAAGCAGGCGCGGGTTCAATTCTTGCCCCTCTTGGGCTTTTTTGACAACTCCTATATTCCAGTCTTTCATGTTCTCACGGACCTTGAGGCATGGGTTGTGTGCTTCAGTTTGTTCCGAGCTCAGAACAGCTACTTTCCGTGGTGTTCACCAGATGTCGCTGCCTCGTCCTGTGTTGCTGCTGTGTTGTTACATACATGTATGTATGTGTGCGCGCGCGTGCGTGCGTGTGCGCGTGCGTGTATGCATGTATGTATGTACGTACTTACGTACGTACGTACGTACGTACGTGTGTGTATGTATGTATGTATGTACGTACGTACGTGTATGTATGTGTGTGTGTATGTATGTATGTATGTGTGCGCGCGTGCGTGTGTGCGTGCGTGTATGTATGTATGTAGGTAGGTAGGTACGTATGTATGTATGTATGTGTGTGTATGTATGTATTTATGTACGTACGTGTGTGTATGTGCGCGTGTATGTATGTATGTATGTATGTATGTATGTATGCATGTGCGTGTATGTATGTATGTACGTATGTACGTGCGTGTATGTATGTATGTGTGCGCGTGTGTGTGCGTGCGTGTGTATATGTATGTATGTATGTATGTGCGCGTGTATGTATGTGTGCGCGTGCGTGAGTGCGTGTGTGTGTATGTATGTGTGTGTGTATGTGCGCGTGTATGTATGCGTGTATGTGCGCGTGTATGTATGTGCGCGTGTATGTATGCGTGTATGTGCGCGTGTATGCATGTACATACTTGCGTATGTATGTGAAAACATGTAGGGGAAGAGTGTGAGCAGCGCGAGTGCGTCGAATGAGGCCCACTGGCTGGCCGTCGCCAACAAGGAAAAAACAGCGCGAAAAAACTAGACAGTTGTGTGCACCTCTCGATCGAGATCTGCGAAAAACTAGACCGACCGCTGGTTGTGTGTACGTGTCTCTTCTCGTTGGCAAGCTGTGCCAATGTAGCTTAATGATTAGCGCATAAAAAATATCGTCGCTTCCCGCAAAGTTCAGTGGCATCACAATAAAGTAAAGTGCGTTTCTTAATACACAATCCAATTTTATAACGCCAGGACGGATTGCATCTGCAGAAATCAAGAAGATTCGATTGGCTGCAGTATAATAGAGATAGCGACGTGTCACAGTAAAAAAAAAAAAGTAAGAAAAAAAGGCATTTCCAGCTGTTTCTACCAGGGTTGGTTACCGGAAATGAGACACGTTAACTACCCATATTCCGTACCCATTTACCTATTTACCTATTTTTTTAAATTTTATTTACCTATTTACCCATATTCCGCAGGAAACGAAAGTAGAAACAGAAACAAAATTATTCTCGTTTTCGTTATCAGAAACCGAGACAGAAGGAAAATTCGAGGGTGGTAACGGAAACGGAAACCGAATTCACCTAACGTAATACTCCTCCATACTTAAAAAAAATAATTTCAGTTAATGTATTACATCTATTATGTCTTCAGTCGTTGTTAAAACCTTCAGTGTTTCTGTTCCATAGCACTGTCCCTCTGTTTACACCATGTTGCTACAAGATCTGGGGGCCGATAGGAGGAGCACCGTAATGCCGAGGACAGACGGAACATTCTCAAGTAAACAGAAACAGAAACCAGAATGGAAACTAGAGAGTTTTAGCGCATCGTACGCAAAGACGATATCCTACGATGCACTAAAACGCTCTAATAACTCCGGAACAAAATTCTGCTATGGTAGCGGAAACAGAAACCGCTACCGAAAATCGTCTGGAAACCGAAGCGAACACAGAAGCAAAAAGTCGAGTTTTTTTAGATACCGGAATCAGAATATCGGAAGCGCTATTACGTTCGGCAACCAACCCTGGTTTCTGCCATTCCGCGATATCGATAAATGCAGAGATGAGATCTGCTCTCGAAGAGGGCAGGTCCGAATAGCTCGCTGCGTGCTCATTCCATCGTTATTTCGATTTCGTCACGGAATATCCTCTCTTATTGGCGGCAATCGAATCTTCCTCGCTTTCGCAAGACTCACAGTGACGTATATGATGGCGTCCACGGATTGGTCCACTCGCAGATGATGCATCCGACGCAGCGCATTTCTGAATTTGTAGCTCTTTAGCGACAGCGTACCGTTGCAGACGAGCAACCTGAAAGAAGAGAAGGCTTCAGAATATGTCTAAACATCGTTCTATATAGAATAACCTATGATCTAAATCGCGAATACCGCGTCCGTGTCACGACTTACTAGATTATAGCGACCATGTCATCCGTACCCCTACCCAGCGCCGCATTTAGAGGCCGGCGGTGGCGCTGCTCATCGACCCTGTCATTGGTTCCTCAATGTCTACAATACTTTGTACTTCAGCTTACCTTAGCATTTTTGCACAAGCGGTGGACGCCCCACGGGAGATGCGTCTTTCTAAAGTTGATTATCATCATCATCCTACGCGTTTTCATAGGAGCTGTAACTGTCTTCTGCTACGGTACGGCGGTCGTACGTCCGCTTCTGCGCGTTCAAAATTCAAATTTCCACTGTCCAATCATGATGTAGATCTCGTGAGCCGATGGGTAGCGCTCCTAGCGGATCGTGCGGACGGGCTCTTCGTAGGGGTTGCCGATTGTGACATGGTCGTTATAATCTAGTAGGTCGTGGTCCCCATCTGCCGCAACCTCCCCTCTAGATAACCCGAAGTACTTGACGGCGCGCAAGGAAACAGACGACGCAATAATGCGTCTCATCTGCTGAGACATAATAATCATCCTGTCAACGGTGGCATATCTGACATGTTAGCCTTTATCTCCTGCTTGAGCACACAGGAGTCGGGATTGCTGTCGTCGAGACAAATGACGTCACTTCCGACAGATGTAATTAAACATGGGGAACGTTGGCTAGCCACCATGCCTACGCTCTTTCCGAAAGTAGTTTGTCCGTCAACCAATGGCAGGCTTATGGGCTGGCGATTAAGATGAAGATTAAAAGGGGATTAATGACCCTGTTAAAAGGGGGATTAATGCTGATAAATGCCATTTCAATGCACGGTAAATGCTACTGGAAATGGCGTTTACCGTGCCCGTCTGTCTGTGGTACACTCTAAAAAATGAACTTCACCATATAGCACACTCCTAGCCAACCAACATCTCGTATGATATCGTTATCTGCCCTGATTTGTTGAAAACGGGAGGCGAACGCCTTTTCTGTGACAATTATGTACAGCATAGGTGTCACAAAAAAGGCGTACGCCTCCCGTTTTCAACAAATCAGGGCAGATAACGATATCATTCGAGATTACGGTTGGCTAGGAGCGTGCTATATGGTGAAGTTCATTTTTAAGAGTGTATAAGAGTGTTCCGTGCTAAATATATCACGTGTCAACAGAGCCGCATCATGCAGTAAAATTAGGTTAGTGATTTCGAAATACATTAACTTACGCATGTACTATCGCATTAAATGGGCTAACAATGCCAGCACATGTACTATGACACAGAAAATGTAACCGTACATGAATAGGGCAAGTAATGCATATAAATATTAATTAAGTGTCGTACATAAAGGATCCATTTATTCACATATATACATATCAGACACATATCACACGGGTGTATAAAAAGCAGTCTACTGAAACCGATATTGCGAAAAACAGAGAACGAAAAAAAAAAAAAATCAGTGAAAAGTCCAAGCCACTGACAACGTCGCAAACATCGCCAACTGGTGTGTCTGAACACGTCAAGCTTTGGAACTCAAATTCACATCCGCTTATACATATCAACGTTCTAAAGAGCACGGCTTCTGTTTGCACAGCTTATAACGTTGGCCAACACAGAGGATCCCTCACAAATGGATGGAAGGTTTAGAAGCGTTACAAAGTGCTCCACAGTGTGCATTGTCTCTAATGGCTCTCACAAAGTTTAGTCGAAAGCTCTTTCCATTAGGGATAACCTAGTGAACGGCCTCTTTTGAGAAACATAGTGTTTATTTGATATTGCGTAAATTATCGATGCACTTTACGTAGAAGAGGTAGTGATGACGCCATGCTTGGATAGTCCTAGTGGACATCAATGTTAGCGAACAATGCTGCGACTTCTGCGTAGATAGGGTTGATGATAATGATGAGGATAAGCTCAAAGTGGCAGAGGAGGGGCGCTGGACTAATCGCTAGTGGCAGAGGCGGTACTCCGCTGTAACTACACTGTTAAAACAGAACTTCACCACACAGTACGCTCCTACACTCTTAAAAATGAACTTCACCACATAGCACGCTCCTAGCCAACCATCACTCCGAATGACAACGTTCTCGCTCTAGATTTGTTGAAAACGGGAGGAGGAGCCTATTTTGTGCCATTATGCGCGGCACAAAATATGCTCCTCCTCCCGCTTTCAACAAATCAGGGGCAAGAACGTTGTCATTCGGGATGGTGGTTGGCTAGGAGCGTGCTATGTGGTGAAGTTCATTTTTAAGAGTGTAGCCAACCATCATTCCGAGCGATATCATTCTGTGCCCTGATTTGTTCAAAACAGAGGGGAGGCGCCTATCTGGGACAAGATAATGTGTCCCAGATAGGCGCCTCCTCCCATTTCCAACAAATCAATACACAGAATGATATCATTCGGAATGATGGTTGGCTAGGAGCGTGCTATGTGGTGAAGTTCCGTTTTAACAGTGTACACTCTAAAAACAGGACTTCACCGCACAGCACACTGTGCGCCAACCATTGTCACGAATGATAGGGTTATCGCTTGTGACTGGAAGACATAAGCAGGCGTACGCCTTTTTGTGGCAATTTTCATATATCTATATTGCCACAAAAAGGCGTACGCCCACCCCCTCTCTCTCTTCGAATCAGAAGCGATAACCCTATCAGTCGTGGCAACGGTTGGTGTACAGTGTGCTATGCGGTGAAGTTCTTTTCTTAGAGTGTATCTGCCGAAGGCTTTCCGTTACTTAGAAACTGCATTGTCCAGCCTTTCGCGCTACGATTCCACGAATCAGTTTCTTTTTCCCTTTGCGTTACTGGAGGTTTTGCTTACTTCAACAACATCAAAACATCAATACCATAGCTCACTCTTTGAAGACCTATACAACGCAACATACAGCGCAATGTATTGGAAGAGAGCTACACCGACACAAAATAAGAGAAAAATAAACATCGTGGAACGAACCAGGTCGATGTCAAATAACGTGACCACCGTCTTAACTTATAAGTGCCATAGATAGATGATGGTCGAGGCGAAGAGCGAACAGCACTTAAGCACTCCCACGTCAATAACCGAGTGATACCGAAAATCACAGACCTAACTTTTTCAATTTTGTTTTTGGAACCTCCCAGCCTCCATCAAACCCGTTGAGAATACGCGCAAGAAAAGGCTGGAGTCAATTTAAAATCAATAGCGACGCCACCAATGAAACTCCCGACAGAGGGCGTGGGGTGCGTGCATCGCAGAAGTGTCGTCTGCGAAATACTCGGGCATCGTCTGTCCAACATTTAGTAGACTTCGCTCACGTAAGAAGGATGAAACAAAACGAAATAACGAGTTATTTGAAATAGATTATCACGTGAGGGGGCGAAGAAGAAAATGAGGTGAGGAATTTTGGGTTTCGTGCAGCTGACGACGCTAATCCTCTTTGGAAAGCGAAACTGCAGCCACAGGAGATTCGTGTCCGGCATGCAGACGACATTTTTGGTTTTGGTGAAACGTAAAAGGTGAAACGGCGTCTAGCTCTCAACACATAGTTGGATATTGTTGATCTTGACAGAGCATTTCTCCCCAGAGGAAAGTATTTTTTTTGAATTAAAGAATGTTTTACCGACTTCCATTTTCTTCTCTTTTGAACGAAAAGAGCCACGTATATTGAGTTGCCTGAACATGATGTGGAGGGTACCGTTCCAGTACAATTTCAGGATATCATACTTTCGAATTTCGTTCCCTTTTAAAAGTCATCAGGTCATAATTTAGGTTAAGCACAGTCTGAATACTGCATACTAAATACTCTGCTGCAAAATACTTTAGACACACGTCAAAATTGAAATACTTTTCTGTACTACTACCTTACGAGTACTCAAGCGCAGTAGTACAAAGCCAATCTGATAAATGTCTCATCAATCCAGAAAAAGGGTAAGGGCATTCACCGCTTTCAAGATACCCCCAAACACGCGTCCTTTTTTTTTTTTTACCTTAAACTTCACATCCCTTTACTCTGGGTTGAATAATTTAATGTCCAGAGCAATTGCGATGGAAAAGTCAACAACGCTAATCTTTTTCCTGTTCATGACTGTTTGTTATTCTGCAACCCTCATTAATGCTGCATGCAGAGAGCACGGCTGTGTCCCTAATCTGTTTTATTCGTTTTGATCACTTGCAAATAAGATATGAGGACTGTGTCACTTGCACGAATAAAGTTAGGATAAAGAAGATAAGAGAGACAGGACGAAATGGCGCACGGTGTCGCAGTTTGCAGAGGAAAAAAAAGAAAAAAAAAAGGCCATTGCATATAGGAAAAGTGTAGTTGAAGTTGGGAGAAAGTATTTATTTATTTATTACATTCCCTCAAGGGCCTTATAAAGGGCATTACATGGGGCATTACATTTATAAGTTGATGAGACGGAGGGAAAACTGTAGAGAAGTACGTACTATTAGGTTTAGTTTAAGAGTTTACCGTGTAATAAAGGTGCAGCTTGAGGTATTAGGGCGATTTCTCGGCTAACACGCATCGATAGGTAGGGATAATATTATTCCGGAATACTTGGAGGCATTAGCATGGAGCAGTTAGAGGCAGTAGTATGTACGATCTTGAAGCACTACAGCATAAAGGATTTCGAAAGAGTGGTACACATGGTGCAGCTCAAGGCGTTATGATTGTACCTCCAGGCATTTACATGAAACAGACTGAGGTACGTGAGGCGTGCTGTGAGGCAATGGTGCGGGGTACTTTAAGGCATTAACATAAAACGTTGATGAGCAGCGGCACGCACAGTGAACAGGTACTCTCAGGTACTCCGGAGTGTACTATCATGAAACGATGCAGGCATCGGCAGCTTATGGGCTGCAGCGGTACGTGTGATGCTAATTGAGGCCTAACCGGGCTGGGGTACTCTGAGACACAACAAAACACGCTATGCATAAGTCCAATGTACCCTGAGGCACAAAAGTGGATTGGGCAACGTTTGGAGTATAGGCATTGAGTGTTCAGCATTTCGTCTTCAGCATCAGTATATTCTTCCTCACGTTATACTCGTCAGACGGGCGCACTTACGGCCTTGACGGTTACGGCCGTAAGTGCATACTGTCATTAACTTCTTGCCAGACGGTCAGCAATACGGCCTTTGCGACAAAACTGAGATAGAAGGGCAGCGGCATTCCCGCAAGACCGTTTACGGCATTCCATCGAAACTGCCCAAGGCTCCTCACCAAGCGCCATACGCAGAATTTCGCGCATTTAATTCAATTCGAAATAAAATGTTTTTTAGTGTTGCTAGCCGCAACTTACGGCCATTTCTTAATACTGTAACATTAAAGGCCGTATATGTGCCCGGTCTGACAGAGGTATTAGATGTCTGACCATCCTTAAACACACAGAACCCTTCCATGGTACCCTATATGCTCGATGTCACCACCTGTACCCCTATCTCACACGCAAACAATATCGATGCGCATAAACACACACACACGCGCACTAATTGAACCTCGGGAAGATTGGCTAGCACTTGTTGACCCATGGGGTCAATCGATTACTCGGCAAAGAGTGAGAAGGTCATACATTCCCTGCCATCCTGTCATGGCTACATGGGCCCTGCTATAATGGTTCTCCCTTAGGTACACGCAGGAAGCGTTTATACAGGATGTATATAAGAGGGTCGTCGCGGCTATATTGGATACTATCGCGACACTGTAGAGCACATAAGGGTTACGTGATGAAGTGGACATCGTCAAGTGTTTACTGCAGCAAGCATCACCCGCTGTCTGCTCTCATTTTGACGACAGCCGTAGCTACGCATACAGGGTGTCCCAGAAAACGTGTCATTGAATTATAATAAAAAACTACGCCACCTAGAATCATGCGGTCAACGGCATTTGTTCTTATTAGGTTTTTGCCACCTTGTAAAGCTAGTGTCATGTACCCCAAGTTCAATTATGCAACTATTTGCGAACTGAACTCGGAAATTTGCCAAGTAAAGGTCACTTTTTTACCCCACCAATATGAAGAGCGTGCCGAGTTCACTCAAATTCATGATAATTCATAGTGATATTCACGAGCTATCCCATCGGAAAAAATAGCCGAATATCATGCTTTTCGGAGCACCGGACCATAGCGCGCGATGACTTTTTGAGCGCAATCGCTCCCAGTGCGACGAAAGGAGGTTCCGAAGCCAGCCCACAGAGTGATAGTAGAAAAAGTAACAGTTCCTAAATTTGGGAGAGGGAAAGCATTATCCCAGCGAATGTCGGACGTGATAAGCCGTGCCTGTTTTATCTCTTTCTGCGGTGTCGGGGAGGGCTGGGTTTCCAACCTCCTTTCGTCGGACTGACAAAGATTGCGCTGAAAAATTCATCGTGCGCTATTCTGTGCGACCTCCGTAGAGCATGATGTTCGGCTATTTTTTCCGATGGGATAGCTCCTGAATATCCCTCTCAATTATCATTAATTTGAGTAAATTAGACACGCTCTTCACATTGGTGGGGTAAAAAAGTGACCTTTACTAGGCAAATTTCCGACTTAAGCTCGCAAAAATTTACATAATTAAACTTACGTTACACGACATTCACATGAGGAGGTGGCAAAAACCCAGTAAGAACAAATGCCGTTGACCGCATGACTCTAGGTGGTGTAGTTTTTTTTATTATAACTCAATGACACGTTTTCTGGGACACCCTGTATATGCAGGGGGGTCCACCAACCATGATAGAAATTCATAGTAAAAAACGTGGGCCCCGGAGAGACATGCGGTCAGGGGATTTTTTCTGCCAATAACTTTTGTCACATATTGGTAACATTTTTATTTCGTTTCAATTGACGGAAAGTTAATTGCTTGAATTGAACTCCGAAATTTCCCGAGGCAACCTAACGTTTTCTTTGCGGAAATGGGTTTCCCGTGGTCGTTTTACTCAGTATAGCACACAATCCCTCTCGTAATGCAATGGCAATTGCCGAAATAAATTCGCCGAAAATCCGTGGAAATGAGCCCTTGGCTCCGCCTCTTTTTTGACGGCTCGTAGTTTGAGCGCAAAGCCGCGAAGAAAGGAGGTTACATTGACACGCCACACGAGGAGGGAAAGGGTTACAAGGCTTACCCACGGAACAAACACGCGCGGTGAGTGCGGGAATCGGAGCTATCTTATCAAAAATGCGGTCACCCGACGGCTTGTAACCCTTTCCCCCCTGGTGTGGCGTGCCAATGTAACCTCCTTTCTTCGCAGCTTTGCGCTCAAACTACGAACCGTCAAAAAAGAGGCGGAGCCAAGGGCTCATTTCCACGGATTTTCGGCGAATTTATTTCGGCAATTGCCATTGCATTACGAGTGGGATTGTGTGCTATACTGAGCAAAAATGACCACGGGGAACCCATTTCCGCAAAGAAAACGTTAGGTTGCCTCGGGAAATTTCGGAGTTCAATTCAAGCAATTAACTTTCCGTCGATTGAAACGAAATAAAAATGTTACCAATATGTGACAAAAGTTATTGGCAAAAAAAAAAAAAACCTCGACCGCATGTCTCTGCGGGGCCTACGTTTTTTACTATGAATTTCTATCATGGTTGGTGGACCACCCTGTATATAGTCGGGACGGAGTTTGTGAGGTAGGATACAGTGAATCGCTTAACTTTTATTTGATTCCGCCTTAGCGCCGCGAAGCAACTGTGGCCATGAGCGGGCAGATGGAGAGAAAGGGCAGAAGGAAGGAGTGGGGGACAGCGGGGGTTAGCATGCATCCTGGGCCGACTTCAGGGGGAAATGGAAGCTCTGAGACAGCACACAGCTGGTGGTAGCGTTCGCAACCACCACCTTTCTGACTTCGGCACGACCCTGGCTATACACTGAATCATACCTGGATGTAATTACTTCTAAAATGTAATTAAATTACATTACTTATTACTGCAACTGGCCGGTCCCCAATTCTCTGCCAAGTGCGGACACAGAACACACGCTCGATTATTTTGTAAAAAAGTAATGAGTAATGTCATTAAAATCACTTCCCAAATGTAATTAAATTACATTACAAATTACATAATGTAAAAAAGTAATGCAGTACATTACAAATTACCAGGAAACGTAATTCATTACAGTAATGACATCTCTACCCAGGTATGCACTGAATCTAATGAAGTCATTCATCATAAATTCAATCTATCACCCGCATCCTCTTCCAATCGATTCGTGACCCTTCCCGGAATGCCTTAAATAACTACCCTTCCCCCTCTCCCCACATGGCCCTCACCCTCCTTCAACCCCTTCTTTCACATGCCTCACGACATGGCTGTATCCATACATATGGAGGCAGGCGGGAGGAGGCCACACACACACACACAACATTAGGCCTACGTGTCATCCTCGCCTGACTGCACCGACTGCAAACTGGTCTCATTAGGTAGATTACGGGGACGCTTCGTTACGGGCACTCATCGAGCCGCTAAATGTCACGTGACGCGTGGGTGTTGGGTGTCAGGATTATGATTACACGTGAGACCACGGGGTATAAACCGTAGAGGGGTGCTGCGTAACGAACCGGGGTCTCGGTCTTTTTTTCGCCATCTTAGAGGAAGATAACTCTCATTATCCAATCAGATCGGTCGGAAGAGTGTCGGGAAAAGAACGCCCTCTTGCGGCCCGCGCGCGTATCAGGTGTGAGTTAGGGGAATGTTACTTGAAGAGTGTAATGTACGGATAATGGGTATGTATGTCCTGCGAATTACTGTCGCGAATTACTGCGAATGTTTACACAGAGAGAGAGAGAGAAAGAGAGAGAGAGAGAGAGAGAGAGAGAGAGAGAGAGAGAGAGAGAGAGAGAGAGAGAGAGAGAGAGAGAGAGAGAGAGAGAGAGAGAGAGAGAGAGAGAGAGAGAGAGAGAGAGAGAGAGCAGGCCGTCGAAAAAGCCAGCCAGCGGGGGGTACTGGGGTAGTCAGTTTCACTTCCTCGAAACTCGCTTCCCGTTATCACGTCACATCACATCACGTCACATAATCAGCGCGGGGAATCGAACCACGCACCTCTTTGATTGTCGATCACCGATTTTTTTCTTTTTTTTTTTACAGAATGGTGTGCGGATTAATTTGGCACACCCGAGGGTGACCCTGAGACCTGGGGGTCTTGGTGTTTTCCCTGGATTGTCCTCGGGCGCTTTAAGACAAATGTTGGCGCAGTTTCCTCGTGAAGTCAGCCCAGGACGCAGCAACGTGCCGCCACACTCGCAGGCAGTACGCTCGGAAACAGCACGCCACCTCCGGAGGGTTCTTCAACGTGCGCAGAAATCTCGGCACACTGCACCCGGTATTTAATGCTCCCTTACGGAGGACGACATGCCACCAAGTTGCCGGCGTCTCCGGGCGGGTTCGAACCAGCTGCCTTGGGGTCAGTACACTCTGATGAGAATATAGTGTAACAGTGAAAGGTTCATTTAGGCCCCATTTAGGAAGTCATCCCCATGTCATCGTCATCATGTATCTCCCTCCCTCATTTAAGTCACGATGACAAAGCACTCTCTCTCACAACATCGTCATCCGTCCTTTTATCCACAAGAGAGAAAGAGAGAAAGATAAAAAGGAGGAGCAGTAAATTGAACCCTCTTCCTTCCGGCCACAAACGACAGTCATTTCCGGATAACGTCCTCCTCAATCAAGTTTTCCTTCTTTCCAATACAATCAAACTCTCCGAACAGTTCCTTTTCGTACGCAGGCTCTGCTCTTTCGTCTACATTTAATAAAGCTGATGATATGGATTATTCCCCCGGCCAATTGATTTTTTTAGCCTAATTTCAATCGCGCGTGGCGTTCGATAACTTGACCCGTGTGTTGGTGACAGCGCCAACCCGAGCAGCACAATGTACTGAAAGTCGAGTGCAATGCGGTGGACGGGTAGGTGGAAGGCCTCGAACAGACCCGCGAAACTAACGAAGATTGATAAGACACACATACCGTCCAAACCCCCATTGCACTCGACTTTCACTACATTGTGCTGCTTGGTAAGATTTATGGGAAGTTTTCTCGTCTGTTTCTTCGGACGTTCCGCTGTATAGACTGAACGGATGTGCCACTAAAACTGAAGGATGGTCACCCCAGGTTTAAATCAAACGTACTATTTGTTACGTCATGCGTTAAAGCAATCTTATTTCTAGATTGTGTTGACTTTGACGGACGTCACGAGTATGTGTGTGTGTGACCGAGAAAAGGATGATTGATTCTTTTGAGGTGGTATCACAAAACGTAATAGGCAACTCTTGTCTGTCACCACCGGTAGCTTGAATGCGTAGCAGAACAAAAACCGGAAGTGGCTCACAGTGACGTCATGGCGGTGTGGGTTTGACTTTGACTTTGACTTCGAAGTCGACTTTCAAATTGGGGGGGGGGGGATATGTTTATTGAGAAAAAAAAACAAGGAAAGGTTAGTCAGGCAAAGGCCGACTTGCTATTCCTTTCGTAAAGAGGAACGGAAAAGGAAAGGGGACGAAAAGATAGGAAGAAAACGAAAAAAGGAAAGAAGGCGGCAAGAAAGAAAACGAAAAAAAACGAAAGAAAGAAAGCGAAAAAAAAGGGAGAAAACGAAATAGAGGAAAGAAAACGAAAAAATAGAGAGAAAACGAAAAAAAAGAAAGAAAAGAAAAAAAAAGAAAGAAACGAAAAGAAAAGGGAAAGAAACGAAAAAAGGAAAAATTGGGCTAGCGTTATAGATCGAGCTAGAGATCGCTCCGATGATTTGACGATTTTGATGATGAGCAAATTTTATCATCTGACCGAACGTCACAAGTGATTAATTACGGTTTCATTGTATCAAATACTAAATTAATAATGGTATATGTTAATAATTCTAACAACGATTGATTAGTAATATTAATTACTTAATTAAGGAATAGTAAAAACAATAATGATGAGGATGGCGATAGCGTGTGAGGATAATCATGGGTAACTAGTAATTATCATGACGGAAATTGATGTTCTGAGGCTGAGGAACAGCGAAGACACAAAGCCTAAGAACAACGACCGCAGAAAGCAGGAAGTACGAAGGCATTCCAGATGATTCCTGAAGGCATTCGAGTCCTGCAGCTGGCTAACCTTTTCAGTGACTTCCTACTTTCTTAGTAATTATCATTGTAATAATGCAAATAGTGAAAGAGGGGATAATGCTTCATTTCGTAACAGAAGACACTACTACAGTTACTCCTACTAGATGGTCCTGCAAGGATTTCTAATTGGCTACGGATGTGAATATAGGCTGAAAACAAATCAGTCTAAAACAGCAGCACTCAGCAGGAAGTAGAAAAAAAAAAGTCCTTATTAAGATACGATCATCTACGCAGTCACTAAAAAGCCGCTATACTGGAACTACAAACGAGTTAAAACAACCCATACTCCTACAAAAATAAATAAATAATATCGTAAACACATAAAAAGGGAACAGCTGCGCGTAGAATAGTAAATGTCGAGCGGCATTCCATTTTGTTCGAATGCGCAACCAGCAGCTTCCATTTTCTACGCCGTAATTGTAGTGGTAGATCCAAAAGTAATCTTAGGACGAAGTAATTCCGAACGGCTTTTTTCGTTACAGCGTGGACGGCGAAAGCTTTTCAAAGCCCATTAGCTCGGGCTTGCAAGAGTTCTCCAAGGAAATACACACACTGTGCATCTCGGCGGAAAATCCACTCGGGGAATTGAGTTTTCAGCACCGTATCTATCACGTCCATTTCCATCGTTACAACTTTTAGAATTGCGATATTTGAATGTGACACGTACTTAAGTTCGCAGCGAATTTTGAATGAATTGCATTATGAATGATTAAAGAAGAAAAAAGAAAGAAAGAAAGAAAGAAAAAAATAACGTAGCGAAGAAACGGATAACGTCATCCTTAGAAGAGCTCATTCAAATGTCTCTCGTCAACTGTGTGATTAACACGGTAGGTGCACCTCCGTATCTGGTGTTATCTTCATTTATCTTTGCACGTTCTACGATAGCAACCGCGAGAGGCATGACCGAGTGGATCTAGATGGTGAGATAAAATTTCTTTTCATCCAGCCACTATTTGATGAGGGGGGACACCGGAAAAAAGCCTTTTTTTTTCGTTCACAGGTTGAAGATGATGATTAGATGGAAGTGATAAGAACAAGAAACGAGTACGGCATTCGTTCCTTGATGGTATCTTCAAGGTCATGCTGAAGATTTCAAGATGTTGGGTTCGAATCTTATCAAATCTTATCGAATCTTAATTAAAAAAAAAAACATTTGATGACACGGATGACACAAATACGACGTGTTCTGATCATGATGGAAGGACATCCCTCGATTCCTTGTTGCTACCGTGAAAGAACTGAGGCTACGAGTGGCGCACAGGGATGATATTAGGACACGGAGAAGGACTCGGCGTGTTGGTTGTGTCCCTAACTTGCCTTCAAACTCAAAGTAGTGCAGCTGGTATCATGTTTAAGCTGTCTTGCTGGCTGCATTCTTCCCGCTTTAGTACACAGAATGAAATAATAATAACTTAATACGAAACTATTGCTTAATACTTGTAACACTGTTCTACGGGGGAAATTCTTTAAAATATACACGAATACCTGAAAACGATACATATACTTTACATTAGAAGCAGCGAATGAACCGAAGTCAATAGACCTCTACCCGAGCAACGTCATCGTGACGTTGGTAGACAGACTGAAACCGAAACAAATCGGAAGGGGATGGCTGGGTTCCACGAATGGGAACTTGTTCGCTGCCTCCTATTCAGAGTTGTACACGTTACTTCGAAAAAAAGTAATTGGTTCCGATTACTGTTACTACCGCGCGAAAGGTAATTCTTTACCGTTACAAATTACTTCATCAAAAATGTAATACGTTACCGATTAAAAATGTAACGCGTTACTTCTTCCGTTACTTTTAAATCATGGGCCATAGCAAAGCCAACAAGCCTGCAGTGAATGCAACTATGCAGCTCTTGTTGCAAATTCTAAAATGAGACACCAACATATATGGTAAGTGAAATTCACAAATACATTTGAAAGCAACATACAAAACACATACACGCGTTTATTACAGATTTATTTGCTGAAAAGGGTTGCCATTGTTGAAAGAAGGTTAAAAAAGTAATAATTGTCGGTGTCGGACTTTGCCACGAAAGGTCCGCAGCTCGATTCGAGACATTCACATCTTTTTAAAAAAGTAATCGATTACTCAGTAATTGATTACCGAAAATTGTAATAAGATTACTTGGAAAATTACTTGCCACAAAATTAATTGATTACGTTAAAAATTACTGAAAAAAGTAATTGATTACTAGTAACGCAATTACTAGTAACGCGTTACGTACAACTCTGCGTCCTATTGAAAGAAAAGTAGGACCGAAGGTCGCGTCCCTTTCAGAGACCATCGTAATCCCCTCAAGACCGTGGCTTTCTGGCGCGACCTCACTAGCTTCCTGCGTATAGTTCAAGTCTACCAAATTGGTGGCGCTGTCGAACACTATGACGTCATTTGTTTGCAAACAGGGTTTGTTTTCAACGCAGACGTACTACAATCGCGCATCCGAGTCAACCCAACCATGACGCCCCCCCAGTGCATGCATCTTTCACCAGAAGGCGCTTCCAGCACGCGGCAGAAACCATTTATCATCGAGTGCGGTGGAGCAGAATGATAAGAGGAAGCTAGATGCGCGGATTCGCAAAAACATGCACCGTTATTTACTAGACGCGCGCTGTATTATCTTGGGCGATGCGTACGTCTTTTTTTTTTTTTTTTCGTTCTAGGAATGCGCCTAAAAGATGCTCCGTTTTGTGTTCGGTACGTCAGGACATACGTTATGTAGCGTAAATGGATGCGAGGGAATTTCCGAGAACCGCCGCGCGGCAGACGGCCGGTCGCTTCGCGGTAGAGCGACGAGGGGTCGGTTGGTAGCCGAGTAAAAGAAGGCGCCTTCTGGAGCCGGACAAAAGCAACGGCGACGATACAGGTGATGTCATAAATAGGAGGGAGCAGAATTCTGCGATAATCTTTATGGCGAATTTTTATGGGTGGTTCATTTCATGGGAACACGGCCCAGCGCTCGGAAATATCAATCAATCAATCAATTTATATACTCCCAAGAGTCCCTCGGGAGGGCGTTACATGGGAGGAGTGGGTTACAGAAAAAAAAAAAAAAGCGACAAGGATCATTTTAAACAACACAATAACAACAACAACAACAACGAAGAAGAAAACCCATCCCTGTTTGTAAACAAATGACGTCATTGTGTTCGACAGCGCCACCAATTTGGTAGAGTTGAATAGAGTCGTGAGTTGAGTAGAGTCATCACGACTATAGCAAAAAAAAAAAGGAAAAAAAGAGAAAGAAAAACGGATGAAGGGTGGAGATGCGTAGAGGGTGCATGAATTCGTCGGGGAGAGCAGAGTGTCAGATGGGTCGTTCAGCAAGACCTGCCTTCTGCAGAAAGAAAATAAGGTTTCTTGCTTTAGCGGAAGCGGGGCACTGTGGCATCAATGAAACCGGCGGTCCAGCACCCAATCCGTGCTTTGGGTTTTAGGAACCGTACGCTATTTTACGGAAATAGCGTGGGTGTCCAAACTCGCGTCGTCCTCGTTCGGCGCGAGATATTGAGAGAGAACCAGAGAGAAGTCAAAGAAGCACGCGCCACTTAGCGCGACATTAAATTCTACAACAGTATTTGGAACGAAATCTTGTATATTTTGCAAGCTAAATAAATTTCATACACAAAATGATTACCGATACCGTGGCTACCGCTTGATGATGCTACAAGCGGTAGCCCCGGTATCGGTATCGGTATTCGTGATGATAATGCTACAAGCTGGAACACATGGTCGCACCAGAGAGACCTACGTTTCCATTTTTTTTTTCTTTCTACTTCTATTCCGATGCCACCTGCGCAAGGTGCCTGCGTTTTGAGTTGCGGCGGACAAACCCGCTTCTAAGGCTCTATTTCACTTTGCCTCCATTTGCGTCCGGTCCTACGGCTCGTTTATTGACGACGCTGAAATGTGGCGCCACCTATTCTAAACACTCCCTCACATATATATCTGGTTCATACTCATCGTAAAGAATGTTTCCAGCTGAACAATTGGCATGAATAGTCGAGATAGCGATATATCGTATCTGCCTCTGCTGTCTGAGGTTTTCCTTGGGGTTTTCCGGCAGATTTTCCAGGCAGACGTTGGCGCAGTTCTTTTCGAAGAAGTCGGCCCACTAGGCTTGCTAATCCCACTGTCTGGTGGTCCATGTATGTACACGACTCATAGTCACGGTGTTTTCGCGGCGTAAACGCAGCATGCAAAACAGAAACAAGTAAGATTCACCGGAAAGACTTGTACAAAGAAACAGAAAAAGAGTCCTACGCCTTTTCAAGAACTAAAGGTTTCGAATTGAATTAAGAGAAAAAGGATTAAAGGAAGATCTCATCCGACATCGAAGGTATCAGTGGATCGGTATCGATGTTGTCGCCACAGAGTGCAGTCGGCCCACAGTCGGCCGGTCCGTTACAGTAAGCACAGATAAAGTAATATGGCAGACATCTAGCAGATTAAAAACGAGGCCACATCCATCATCGTTACTAGGTTCACATTTGGGCACTCAAAGATTACATTAAAGAATATCGCGCTCTCCCGCAGAAGTGTGGTCCTCATCCCAGGTCTTGCACTAACGCCCTCGGAGTTTCGTATACCCCGCGTTTCTATAGCAGACGACACGAAACAAAACTAAAAAAATAAATAAATAAACAAACAACATACACGAAAACGAAAGCTAGTAAAAAAGAAATACGGAAACGGCACTGCTCCACAGAATTCTGCTCATGGTTGCCAGAAAATGGGTTACCATTCGTCTCCGGGAAAATGTCGTCTGTTATATAGAACCGGTCCCGCATCAATCGTCTGCGAGCGATTACATGAGGCACGCTTTTATTATTGGCTGTAGCTTTCCCGCTGCACTTTCGACTTTGGCGACACTGCGGCATACGCGAAAAACGTGAAACTGATCTGGCGTGCCGTAAACCCATTGTGCGTTCGGTGTTAGCGACGATTGTTGACATTCCTTTTTTTTTTCTTTTTTTGCGTTTCTTTGGGTTTCGCTGCTCATAGAGCAGTGTGACCACTATGGCCATCAACCACTCTACCGTGATCGGTGTATCCTGGATTAATTTTGTCCACCAGAGGGCTCCAGAAAGCTCCGCAAGACGGTGTGCCGAAGCATCTTTCACCCTGCCACCAGGCTACCGGCGGCGTGGTTGAAGTTGCTTACGCATGTGGGATCGAGTCATGTGAATATGTAATGGCCTACGTTGACATTCCCCTGCTTTTGCTTAGTGTATAGCCTTGACTATATATACCCCCATGATGGTCCATCCTTTACGTGAGCTCTCAACCGATATATATCGATTAGCAAGGTAGCTTCCATTTCTATAGGACAGGATAGTTTCCGCGAGTCCATTCACATAATGATCGGAGGACCCCAACGTGGTACATTGAGCGGGCGTCGCTCCACTAAAGCAACTAATTGCGAATTCCATAGACAGCGGGTGTTCGAAGTTTCTCACCGAGAAAGTGCAAAAAAATGTTCCATTGGCAGAACCAGACCAGGAGTGGAATGTTCCATGTGGGGAGGGGGGGAGCTGAAAGACATTTGCTCCAAGCGGTAAATCGTTTTGACCCCCACCGATTTACGTGGGCTGGAATGAGGCAAAGCGAGCAGGACGAGACCGAACAGAACAGGCGTGCACGAGACAAATAAAGCCGGCAAAGTTGGATTTTTTTTTTTTTTCGGGTTTGTGTTTTCGGTAGCGCCAAATTTAGTGCTGCACCATCAAAACAGCACTGATATCTTTCCGAGGAATCCTGGCATGACTACGTCGCTGATTAAAGCCGCGTGGTTAATCCAATCCCAGAAGCTTGCTCCGCAAGCACTGCTTCTGGGAAGATCTTCCCTAATCCCAGAAGGGATACCCGAATTACGGCGTCGTGCATCTGCTCCCGCGGGAGGAAGATACTATATACCAGCGAGGACGCAAAACCCGTACGACACCGCATAGAGGAACGCCCGTACTAAATTTGCCCTCTCAATGGAATTCACCGGAAGTTATGACGGTAGCTGTGTTTTTAACTAGAAAGTTCGCGGCAGTGGCGCGGTACCCTGACTGACCCAATCCAATTTAAACACTCTGTAGCTGTCCTACTAGGTATTTCCTTGCGCTAACTTGTATTTAACGTTTTTTGGTGGTGTTATCCTCACTTCTGAGTTACTGCATCCTTGTATCTCTAGCTGCTGTGTATTCCGTTTATATATGTATATACCTCATAGTATCTTGTACGTTTTGTTTTTCTGCGGCTTGTCAAATCTCCATTTTATCGTGCACTCTGTCCTTTTCTTCATTTTTTTCTGTATCCCTACCGTGTGCCCACCCTTCGTTATGTAATGCCTTGGAGCTTTTAACATGTCAACAATAAATAAATAAATGTAATGGAGGAGAGACCTCGCGCCTGCATGTCTCTCCCCAAGCAGCACAACATCTTGTCCCAATATTGGACCAATATTGGCAATGTCGGCCCAATATTGGACCAAGATTGAACCAATATTGGCAATGTCGGCCCAATATCGGACCAACAGTGTGTCAGTATTGCCAATATTGGTCCAGTATTGGGCCAATATGTTGTGCTGCTTGGGTCGTGACACCTCTCACCTCAACACGCCCTCGCAGCATACCACGTGACCAAAGCGGTTCCCCTCGACTGGAATGACACGTAATGAAAGGGTAACCTCATCCCCTCCCCCCTCCCTTCGACAGGTTACACCTAGTCTAAACTCCCTGTAGCCGTATTATATAGACAACCGGCATTCCGTCGCACCTTGCATATTCGATGTTGGAGCACCGGACGGGTGACAACTGACCCATCTCATCCATGCCCTTAAATCAAAGCGTGAACAAGTTTTCGACTTATGATTCGACGGCTTATCAACCTCTAAGCGATGAGAAAACTTCATGGTGACGAATAGCAGCAAGAAGACAAGGACAGGGTAGAAGTAGACAGGACGAGTGCAGACTCTCAACTGACGTTTGATCAAGGAACTCAGCATCTTAAACGCTGACATCTAGGTCACCTAGATCACCTGTCACCTAAGTTCTGTCTACTCCTACCCTGCCTTTGTCTTCTTGCTGCTATTCGTCGTCATGAACCTATACCAACTACCCCGAATTGTTCTTATTGTGCGACGAGGAAACTTACCTGGATCCCCGGCAGAGCCGTTCAGACAGTATATCCAAATGTCTCATTCCAACTCCAGCGCGCAGGCGGCCGACTGACTTGATTTTCGTGTCGAAACTCCGCGCTCTGAACACCGAACACAGTAGGTGCCCGAAAAGCCAGCGAGGGTACGCCGGAAGTGGAAAGAGAGGGAGGGAAAGAGGAGCATCGACCAATCGTGGCGCGAAGCTGCCATGTGTTCAGTTTCGATTTTATTCGCTCTTTGATTAGAAGCGCGGGGTTTCTGGCGCTTGAAGCCAGTTTCGGTTCTGTCGCCCAACGAGTCGTTTCGGGAGCAACGAGCGAGGAATATTTTTAGAAAATTTCCGAGTACTGAGTTGAATCTATAATAGTAAATTATGACACACACGTATTTTATGAATCGTAATAAGAAAAAAAAAAACGGGAAGAAAGAGGGACGCAATGACCTCGTGAGCTGCCGGAAGGAGGCAGTGTCGTTTCGTCAAGTACCATATCTGTAGCAGTGACAAACCCAGAAGAAAAAAAAATAATTTGTTGCCTTTTTATGCTATGTCTTTGTCCCAGTTCCTAGTGCTTATATTCCTCGTTGTTGCTGTTTGTTCATAAAAGGAGTTTTCTGCTTCTGCTACCACTGGTAGTACTACTCGCAGTACTCTGGTGTGTGCTCTGGTAGTATATATCAACACCGTTTTAATTGTTTTAACCTTGAATTCCATTTGCGTGCAATTCAAAAAAATTCTGACGCGTCATTATAACCAGCAAGTGTAGCCAAAAGACCGGAGACTGCCATGTTGGTCGAGGTCATTCAAGAAAATAGTAAACAGTCGTTTTGCCGCTAAACTTCCGCTGCGTAATCCTTCGTAAAGCGAATTTTACTGTGCAATTCAGACAGAGCACGCGGGTACCTGGATTCTCTACGGTACGTTTATAATAGATCTCTACCCGAGAAACGTCATCATGACGTTGGTAGACAGACTGAAGCCGAAACAAATCGGAAGGGGAGGGATGGGTTCCAGGAATGGGCACTTGTTCGCTGCCTCCTATTGAAAGAAAAGTAGGACCGAAGGTCGCGTCCCTTTCAGGGGACCATCATAATCCCCTCAAGACCGTGGCTTTCGGGCGCGACCTTGTTCGCCGCTAGCTTCGAGCGTAGTTCAACTCTACCAAATTGGTGGCGCTGTCGAACACTATGACGTCATTTGTTTACAAACAGGGAGTGGTCTATTGACACGCATATCGTTCTAGCAAAGAATGCCGGCTGTTCCGAATGTTCGGGATGAAAGGACCCAATCATCGTCTACCAAATAAGGTTTGTCGTTGTGTTAATGGAGAATGCATTCCAGAAAGGGAGGGTGAAATGAGACCAAGGCTTTGTCCGTGGCATCTCCTGTGAAGAGTGCTTTCCCTGCAATGGCATGTACTGTTAGGGACACGGTTGTCTAAAATCTCCAGCCCGCGGCGGAAGGATCCCCTATCGGCGATGTCGCGCACGAAGGAACTATACCAATCACAGGGGTGGCATCCAATGCATTGCTCCGTAGACGAAAGCGTGCTGGGCGAACGCAATGCATCCTGGACAGGTCCTGGTCGCACGTCACAGTAAACGTCAAGGCACACGTGACCTTAAAGATGGCGGCGCCCGCGATCGGCGGCCAAATCGTTTGTAAACAATGCGGTTGTTGTTTCTGGACGACGTTTTGGATGTTTTTCGATCACGGTAATTATTTTTATCCGATAATCTCGCAATAAAACGCGCAGTTTTACACATAAAGCCTCGTATCGTTGACAACTTCCAAAGATGTGATGACGACCGCGCGTTAAGACTTACCGAGCCGATGCGATGTACTTAAACTAAGGTGAAATGGGCTACCATGTTGCGGAAGAAGCACCACATAGTTTACGCTGGCAAAATACGGTCATCTCTTGGTGTTATGACTGCGAAAATATGTCGGTAAGCGGCAAAACGACATGTAAACAAAGTCACATGACCTCAAAATGACGTTTTCTATGACGTGCGACCAGGACAAGATGGCAGTTTTGCCAAAAGCACCCGCTTGAGGGTAGTTACAACAATGGCGGGTTTGTGTCACCCCTGTGATACCAATACCCTCCCCGAGGGGAGGTCGCGCTGGACTGCTCTCCCTAGCAGACGACGCTGAGAATGCGATGGCACTCTCTCCCGTCAGGTGGCGCTGCGTGGCCTTACCTCGGAGACTGTAATGGTATAGTTCCTTCGTGCGCGACGTCGCCGATAGGAGACTGCTCGGCCACGGGCTGGAGATTTTAGACAACCGTGTCCCCAACAGTACAAGTGGTACGAAGTAGTGTGAAGTACGAGTGCTTACTGCACTATTATATGTACAATGCACGGTACGGCGCAGTACAAAATACTGCCCCTGAAAGTGCCTTGAAGAGGTACTACGGTACTACAGAGGTCTACCCCATACACGGCTAACAGTTCCCCCTGAATAACCGTCACCGTTACAAATAAGCGTTAGTAGACACCGCGTAAGATTCCTTCTTTTGGAGATGTATAGTTCCAAGGTGCTGCAGAAGACTGGGAGGTGGTGGGTTCGAATCCTGTCACCTGCTGTACTGTCTGAGGTTCCCCTGTTTCTCCGTTAGACCTTCCAACACATTTACCCCTGTAGTCCGACCAGGACGTGTACTAGTCACCTGTCCCCCACTCCTTCCCGTTGTCCTCTCTCCGTCCGTCTTCGTCTGTACGCCCCTCATGGCCACAGCTGCTTCGCGGTGCTTCCACGGAGAGAAAGTAAAAACTTCGTGACCACGAAGGCCACCCAATGCATTGTCATCCAGTAGGAAGGAGAACTATACCCATTGAGCTAAGCCCCTTTACACGTATTTCAACTCTAGACTACCTACTGGAGAACAACTCCACCGCAAAGGGGTCTGCTGTGCGTACCCCCCTGACCATGCGAACCACACGGAGACCAGCACGAATGACCTGCAGATTATTATGGCTAAAAACTCTTAACACCTAACAAGACGAAGGAGAAGAAGACCTGAAGACGCCCTGCGCTTCGAGACCCTGGGTCATCGAACGCTAAAGTTGTACTGTCAAGTATAGGGGAACCTACCTATGGAGATAGACCCCTCTACACGTATCCTAGTTCTATATTGAAGGCTAAAGCGTGATTTGTCTTCAAGTAGGAGAACTGGACTATTGAAGGAAAACTATTGAAGACTGGAGGAATGTGACAATGCGCAATAGTGTGCGATGGGACAATGCGCTAGATTGTGTTGTCATCAAGTAGGACAAGTTATCAAATTGTCCTCAAAGAGAAGTAAAGTGTGCATTGAACTACCTGTGAAAGTAGCCCCTTTTACACCGACTGTAACTTTATCTTATACGAAAAGCGGTCGCAAGGGGAGATTGCTTTGTGTACGTGCCATATACCATGTGAAGAATGCTGACACTCCGGAAGAGTCGCTATGGAGGGCGATACGGTCCTAGTGCGCTTACTAAAACTTGATGTGCCACTCACCTTGATCATGATCAAAGAGCCGAGTCGAGGCAAGCCAGCGGCGAGAGCGCTCCACAAGCCCGTACAAGGACTGCTCACAGACGACGTGTGCACGCAGCCCGATTGCTTTTCACCAGAGCCATTCTCCCACCATCTGGAACAGCGAAAGCTTACCGACACCAGCGAACCCAAATTTAGTTCCGCTATCAACTATGGCAACTGCATCCGCTGCAAATATCTTACACACACGGGCGGTCTTCACGTAACGCCACCAAACGTGCGATTCAAAGATCATTGAAGACTGCATGGGGTGTTACGCTGGCCTACTCCACAGTAAGAGCGAAATATGACCGCGCAAAAACAGTGAAAGTTGTTTTGAAGACGAAAGATTTTCCGTTCAAGTAAGAGCTATCAGGGTAATGTTTCTGTGGCACTTGTGCTTAGGATCTAGTGTACCATTACAGACCGAGAGGCTTTGCTTCTCTTCTATCTTGCATCAGCCTCGTTGTGGTTTACGCAGAGTAGTCTAAGGATGAACGTGGTGCATCCTGTTTCGGGGATTGCGTCGCTAACAGCTCTTTCAGATGAAGTCAATCACCTGCTCCATTCAAGTAAGGTCGTCAGTGTTTCCTTGAAGCCCAATGGTTCCTCAAGTGCTGTCCTCCACTCACTGGAGTCGAGACGAATACGGCCGATGGCGGCCCGTTGCCATAGCTACGACGCCAAAAGCACGGTCGTGATTGGCGGACATTGTTGACGCCGTCAGGCGTTCTTTATCTAAGCGGCGTTCGCAGAGCCGTCTTGCGCGTTGATCCTGCGTGAGCCTTCCGCTGACAAAGCCTTTCATAGCGGGAGGTAATTGTACCCGCCTTCTGCATTCATCGCGTACTAATCGAATCGTGGCCGTGGCTCTCGGGACTTCCCATCATACTCAACTTGGCGTATGCGCGGAAGATTGATTACTTCCACTCCAGCGCATGCCTTTTGTGCGGGACGCTTTTTCTTCGCACATCCGCTGTCGAGGGACTGGCCGACGCCCAGCTAAGCACACGAAAGAGAATAATGGAGCAATACAGAATTTAAAAAAAAAGAAACAAATCCTAGGGGTAGATTTACACGTAAGGTAAGTCAGCCAACTTGTGTGACGACTACGACCTACTAGATTATAACGACCATGTCATAGGCACCCCTTCCCAGCGCCGCATTTGGAAGCTAGCGGTGGCGCTACTCATCGTCCCAGTTATTGCTTCCTCAACTTCTACGATACTGCGTACTTCAGCTTACCTTCGTATTTCTGTACAAGCGGTGGATATTCTACGGGAGATGTTTCATTCTGAGGTTGATCATCATCATCCTTCTGCGCGTTTAAATAGGAGCTACTGCTGTCGTCTGCTACGGTACTCGTACGTACGCTTCTGCGCGTTCAGAATTCAAATTACCATCGTCCAATCGTGATGCAGATCTCGCTTGCCGATGAGTAGCGCCCCTAGCGGATTGTGCGGACGGGCTCCTCATAGGGGTTGCCGATTATGACATGGTCGTTATAATCTGGTAGGTCATGGTGGCGACACGTGCCGCAGGGTACGACTGCGGACAATTTCGACCACCTGGGGTTCTCTTGACGCGCGCCGGAAATTTCCTGCACACGGTGCAGCTGGAAGCATTACGGAATTATTGAAAGCAGCTGGACAGACTTCCATTAGAGAGCACGTTGCTTCTTGTTCAGCTGTGTCGGATAATAATGGTACACAGCCATTCTGCGGTGCGAGGTTCCCCAATAAGGCGCTGCGCGGCGCTGCAGTCTATCGTTCATGACGATGGCGATGGTGCACGGCCGAGGACCCCAAGAGCTTTGTGGCAGGGCGCAAGTTGCGTACACACATCGTCGTCCGCGAGGGACGTTAAATGGGCCTCAGGGGTGCAAAATTGGCCTGCGGACCGGCCACTACGGCGTACTCGTGGCAATAGTTGTCTTGTGACGTAAAGCCACAATCAATCAATCAATCAATCAATCAATCAATCAATCAATCAATCAATCAATCAATCAATCAATCAATCAATCAATCAATCAATCAATCAATCAATCAATCAATCAAATAATTAATCAATTAAATAATTAATTAATTAAGCAACCAACCAACCAATCGATCGATCGATCGATCACGCTTACGTCACCGTGAATCAGAATGTGAATCTGCGTTTCGTTTTTCTTGTTTATCTCCAAAACTACGGCTGTCTGTTGGACGAAACGTTGCGTATGCAATCTGCACTGAATGTGCAGCCGGAAACAACTCCAATCTCAAAATCAGCTCCAAATCAGCTCCTGCCTATCAAAGAAAACATCAGATTGGCGAAATCAAGAGACCAATCGCCGTGGTCTGATGATAGTTGTCTCTCGGCGTGAATCCAACAGTCATCTTCTTTATTTTGCCACAAAGGGTCCTTATGGTTCTCTTCGTTTACTCGTTTAATCGAAACCCCTTGTTCTTCTCCCCCACAAAACCTTGTTAAAGCAACAGGTGACGGACTTCATCTGAAAGAGCTGTTAGCGACGCAATCCCCGGCATAGGATGCTGCATTCTCATCCTTAGTACTCTGCGCAAAGCACAACTGGGCTGATGCAAGATAGAAGAGAAGCAAAGCCTTTCGGTCTGTAATGGTACGCTAGATCCTAAGCACAAGTGCCACAGAAACATTATCCTGATGCCTCTTTCTTGAAGTACGCACGAGGGAATAAGAAATAACCCCGTGAGCAGTCGATATTGGTTCGGAAGACAGGAGGAACTAACCGTGCAGATGATTCAGGGAGTTCTTTTCTTTCTAAAACTCATATTAGCGCCGCGAAACAACTGTCGCTATAAGCGGCGTGCAGACGGGGAAAGGACATCAGGAAGGAGTGGGAGAAGGGTTGAATGCGTCCTGGGCAGACTTCACGGGGAGATATGACGACATCTGCCTGGAAGGTCCAGCGGAAGAGCGAGAGAAAAGCTCACGCAGCACAGCCGGTGGTGGGAACAAACAAAACAATAACTTTATTTTGATGATGATGATGATGATGATGATTGGGTGTTTGATAGCCATAGGGTATACTCAAGTCCATTTCCGAATACTTCACAGTCTCCAGCAAGGTGCCCTTTTTTTTAGCAGTCTAGCAATATGTATTGAAATAAGGTTTAACGCGCACATCGTCTCAAAGAGAATGGTGTATTGTCGTTGTGGCCATCTTGCGGAAGACACAAGTATGACAGAAACAGCTCACATAGCGTTGCCATTTGGCAGTCCAGATAGTGGTTTTGACTTTTGCGTTTCGCTCTTGCTTTGCATAAATATTACGTGTGTCTCGCGAGAATCGACCGGAGAAGCCCAAGATGGGCATAGAACAGTAAAGCAGAGCAGTGGCGCGTTATTGTCGGACGGCCTGTCTGCAGAACTGTAGAACAATAATTTATCTCCTCATTTTACTAAACACTATTTACTCTTCAGAAAGAGATAGCGATCGCATATTTGTTGACGCTCCTTCTACAACTATCGACCAACTGCACAACGAGCGCCGTCAAAGACATTTGAAACTGCATCCTGAGGTGTGGCCGTTGCAAAATAAGCATTTGTCACCTTTCTGTTTCATTCAACGTAACTGGTCTTTATAGCCTCTTCGAAAAGTCTTCCACAGTGAGCTCCCTCAGAAGGTTCTCCTCAAGAGGAGCTTCTATTTTCGAAACAAAGGCCCCGGCCATTAATAGAGCATTGGTCGACGATTCCGCCGACAGCATGACTTTACGGATTATAAACTGTAGCTCCGCAGTGCCTCTGTGAAGCCGATCGGTAGAGATGCGGCACGCGCCCTTTATTTTCAGTCAGAGTGGATGACATCCAAAAGTAATCCAACGCTGTCCGGATCCAATAACGCGAAGGACTGCGTTTTTTATACTATGGTGGTGGTAGTGATGCAACTGCTTGCCATAGTCGCGGTCACGCTCAGGAGACGTCACGTCATCGTGCAACGTCACGGCTATCGTACGGGAGGCGGTGGGGGACCTTGCGTCCTGGGCCGACTTCACAGGGAACTACTACTACGATGATCTTTCTAGGCCACCACGTTACACGTAGTTACACGTACACGACCTACCAGATTATAGCGACCATGTCATACGGACGCCTTCCCAGCGCCGCATTTGAAGGCTAGCGGTGGCGCTACTCACCGGCCCGGTTATTGTTACCTCAATTTCTACAATACTGTATACCTTAGCTTACCGTAGTATTTTTGTACAAGTGGTGAATGTCCCACGAGAGATGCTCCTGATGAGGGAGATGCTTCAGTTCAGAGATGCTTCTACGCGTTTTCATAGGAGCTGTTGCTGTCGTCTGCTACGTCCGCTTCTGCGCGTTCAAAATTCAAATTTCCATCCTCCAATCATGATGTAGATCTCGCGGGCCGATGAGTAGCGCCTCTAGCAGATCGTGCGGACGGGCTCCTCATAGGGGTTGCCGAGTATGACATCGTCGTTATAATCTAGTAGGTCGTGCTCACGTATTACAAGTTCACTAACGTCACTTATGCTTTCTCATCACCTGAGCACGGCCTTTGCAGACGATCGTCTGCTACGGCTGTGCTCAGCAGACGAACAATTTACAGACATTTTGAAGCTCTCCGCGCGAGAGTGCCACTTCTGAATGCACTTGCGTTCCGCCTCAGATACATAAATGGCATAGATGTGATGTATTTTACGCGTTTATCTTTTCTTTCTTTTCTTTTACCGTGTTCGGCATGTCTGTCGTCTGCTATGGCGGATCCGTTTCCGTGATGGTCAATCTGCAACGCAGACGACACAGACTAACTGGATATCCAACACTAGAGCGCGATGTTTCTAAGCTCAATGGAACTTCTCAATCGAAAGTTTGGCGTCTCGCAAGAGAACAATATTGCTGTTCATCTAGGCAGAAAGAGAGAAGGATGACCAGGGTTGCCAAACCAGTCGAGCGCGATCGAGAACGGGATCAGTGAGGCGGAGACATCGCACACTTGTACCTGGAACGTGATATCCAGAGAGAGAGAGAGAGAGACAGAGACAAAAAAGAAATAATAAAAGTACAGGAAGCTATACCTTGAAGGAGAAGAATTTGGGACCTTATGAGCAGTCACAAGCAACGATGAACACGGGAGAGAGATTGTTTGTTTGTAAGAAAAAAGAGAGAAAAAAGGGAGAGAAAAGAGGAGAAAAAGGGGAAAAGGGGGAGAGAGATTGTATTTTAGGGTATACCTGGTTCCAGAATCGAAGAGGAAAGGGAACAACAAAAAGGGAAAGAAGAAAGGGAGGAAAGGGAGAGAAACATGTACCGTGGCCATATTTCGAGAAGACGATGTCTCGCGGAATGCACTATGTTTCATCGCGTAGGTATTGGCCGTCAGGAACCGTTCGGATCACATGGGCGAAGAGATACGGCAAATGAGAGATCTGCCAACTTGGAATCTCCGTAATACGTAGTGGAAATCAGATGTAACCAGACTGCAATATGTTGTTCTCATAAAGTTACCCTTCCGACCTTTTGAGCTGAACTTTTCGTTGTAATGACTTATTTGATTTGGCATAGCCTGTGAACCAGATGATATTGCGTTAGAGTTACCTGTCTGGCACATGTCCGTGTGCTATCGTCGTTTGCCGAAGAAGTGGGTTATTTCAGTTTGTATAGGCATCGTGTGCACCAGAGAGTAAATTTGAATGTTCTTGTGTGTTACTAACAAAGTCTCCTCTTTCACGAATTCGAGTCCGAATCTTTATATTGTTCACGGGTCTTGGGTGCTCGGCAGCAGAATCCCGGGACACGTGAGAATTATCTGGCAGATCTGGTACGTCAATCTGGCAGATCAATTGGCCCAATCAGTCAGTAATCTGGCAGATAAATTGGCTTAATCAATCAGTAATCTGGCAGATCAGTTATCTGACAGTCATCTTTTCTGATACAAGTGGAACAAATGACCGAAGATGCATTCGGAACTCTGGGAGAGTGTTTGAGAGTATTACAATACACGACAATGCAAGTTTATTTTGTAACTTACAAAGTGCAACCCTTAGTGTCTTGTCTAAAGTAGGAGCTGTGTGTGTGTGTTTTCTTTCTTCAGTGCTTTGCAATTTTTTTTCTGTTTGGTTTCTGACAAAGGGTTTTCCTTTGGCATCTACAACTGCTGTACGCGCAATCTGTCTGTCCTTGTGGGATTGGATAGAATGGGTCAGAGAGGTGGATAACTCTAACACATTCTCAGTGGATTTTCGATTACCTTAAAGGTTCGCTTTCAGAACACTTGCTACGGGTATTTAGAGCTTTAGTTTCCGAAAACATCGTACGAACGTACATCGTACATCGTACGACTAATTGCGTACTCAACCTAATTTACACAATAAATTAAGGCGGACTCACTTCTTACGAAAGTCTACGGGGATTTTTCGTTCGCAGGGTTCCCGTAAACCTTGCAAAATCTCCACACGAAACAAGTACCGGCGTGTTCTGCTCGAGAGTGTCTAGGGAATGACACATTTTTGAAGGCCTGGCGCGATCCACTGATTTTCGGCGAATTAAAGTGTGTCAAATTTTCAATACATGGGAGTTATGGGAGGTGCCTCAAAATCGCTTCTCTCGACCCGCTGCCCTTCATATTTGGGCCAAAATGATGCCATTCCCTACAGTAACAGTCTGGGAATTGATTGCAATCAACGAATTCGACAAGCTTGCTGCGGTTTTCCAGATCCCTGCGAATGAAAATAATGGCTTTGCCGTTTGCTAGCATGTTCTGCACACTGGCGCCGATTATATTACTTCGTTAGAGCCCTAGAGAAAATCAAAATGAAGAAAACAATTTTGGGACGGTGCAGCCAACACTCTCCGGAAGCGAACGTTAACTAGATCGCACGAGTCCGCCTTAAAGGGACTATGAAATTTCCCGAACCCCCATACTTTTTTTCGATGGAAACTGTTCTTCCCGCAGAGAAACTAATATGCCACACATTTTTCCGGACGAAATCGCTCCACTCTGCGAGGAGCGCGCGCTGGAAATGTCTCTTCCGCGTTCCTCCTCTCCCGCGCATATTTCCCTGCCGATGGTGTAACTGTACGGACCGCTCTTCGGTTCCCCGTTACGTCACCGGTGTTGCACAATGGCAAGTAATGCCGCGAGCTCGCGCTGTGGCTGCCGCCACTGCCGAAATCTGCCGATCGCGCGAAAGCTGCTGTCATGGAGATTTCCACTCCCGATGAACGCATACGCGGGATCCTACGGCGCATGCTCCTGGCGGGATTCCTCGGCTCGGCAACACGTCACGATGACGTGTTGCTGAGCCGGCCGTGGTCGCGTCAAGTTACCCGTTGTGTCTCCGCTCGGCAGCTCGTCACGGCGCGGCGCCAGCTGTCCTCCCTTCGCCGCTCCGTTTAAATTCGCTCCCGAGAAATCCGCTCGCGCGACGAAATTAAAATTTCGGTTCTAGACTCAGAAAAATGTCTTCTTTCGAACGAAACGAAGAAAAAAATCGTTTCATAGTCCCTTTAAGTACACCTCAATAGTAAGACTATTCCAGAATTTTTTTTTGTATTCGTTGCTCTGGACGAACTACCTTAATATCGATGTAGCTTTTCTTTATTTCGTGTTCCCTGTCGCGAAGCCCTTGCAGCTGTGAGCCCCGTGCAGACGTGCGCGTATGAGGACATAGACGGAGAGCACGAAGAAGATGCACGCGTCATTGACCGCGGGAAAAGAGATCGCGGATAATGGGAAGCAACGTTGGCAAGAAGATGGGTCGTAAAAGACGGTGGTCGACGTTAATCGATTCTCCTCCGTTTCTGGCAGGACGTGAGCACTGTCACGTCAGCGTTGAACGAATACGCAATCATCCGTGAAATAGAAGATTGGTCTACACCGTTGTTCGCGATCTTAAACGTTAACGTTCATCAGAGCGAGTTGCCAGCTGACGTTTTTTTTTTTTTTAATACGCGGTATTGGTGGATAAGGACCCGCAGGACAATAAATTGGAAGACTTGTGGAGATAAAATTTGACTAGTCAGCTTGTAGGACGCATTCGCATAATTATTTTTAATTTTAATTTTATTCAATTTTAGCTCCGCGAAGCAACTGTAGCTATGAGCGACGTACACATTGAGAGAGGACAACGGGAAAGAGTGGGGGACTTGGGGGGGTTAGTATGTGTCCTGGGCCGACTTCGGGGCTTCGGTGAATAAGGAACAAAGTAAGTAGTAAAGTAACGAATGAGTGAGCCTTAAGCAGAGGCCACGGGAGGATGACTGAGACGTTAGTACCAATGCATTGCACGGGGTCTGAATGTTTTTTCTCCTCCCCTCCCCAATACTGGGTTTTCTTCCTTGTTTTTTTTTCAACTGTGGCTATGTGGTCTGTGGTAGAGTTCGTCTTGACTTACGTCCCCATTTTTTTCTTCCTCTATCACATCACATCACATCATGTTAGTATCTAGTAATCGAAAAGCGCATAATTAATTACGAGAACTAGAATTGAATCACTCGAATTATGAACTAGAATCGATGTTTCGCTGGAGGCTCCAGACGCTCCTGATAACCGTACGGGAGATAAAGATAAGTTATCGCGTTTGCGTTATACAGATTTTTCGTTATCACAGCTATCAAAGTTACTTTACGCACAGAATGTTTCACGGGCCCAGACTTGTACGTATCTTGAGTACGTACTCAAAATATAGTATTTTCAATACTCCTTCCGGTATTTTGGTACTCTACTCAATACCTTTTGCGACAAGTATATTTAACGTATTTAAAATACTTTTTTCCGGAATTTGCTACTCAGTACTCAAAAGTACGGAATACTGTCCGTCCTCATAAAGCACACTTCCCGCTGTGCCCAGGTTTTCAGCTCACTGGAACATAAACCTCTTGTTCTCTCTTTCTTCTTTCTTTTTTTGCGGGGATTCGGGAATCTGTCATTTATCCTTCTGTACAACAGGCTGGTCCCACGCTTAGCTTTGTTGTCAGCAGCCAACTCCGTCAGAAAAGGGTTCCTATTCATACTGCCACGTGAATCCCCACGGGAATAGGTACGAGTGAATCGCGACATTTATTTCCTCGATCACCAAAAGCAACAAACACGCGCCGGCAAATTGAGGCTTTGTATGTATTTGTCCCTTCTATGTTGTTCCAGCCTCAGAACATCAGTTCTCTCATGTTAAACACGCGCCAGTGGTTGAAAGCTCCGAGCTGACGTACACGAGAGATTACGAAGTTTCGGGTCAGAAAATATCAACAAAGTTTACTTGGGTTCACCAAATTTCACCAAAGAGTATTTGACACCAAGGCCTTGCAAATGAAAGATGTGCTTAAGTGTGACAGATGAAGTTCATTTCTTTCATTTGTACGGCCACGTTCAAAATACGCGTTTCACTTAGTGCTAATAGTAAAACACTTTAAACAGTATCTTGAAAACTTTAGTACTCTACTCAAATTACTTTCAGTTTTGAGTATTTTGTACTCTATTTTAAATATTTTTTTTTGTGGAGTATTTAGTTTATGAGTTTAAATACTTTTGCGCAGTATTTTGTACAAGTCTTGTTTCACCTAATATGACAAAATATACGATGAAAGATGAAAGTCAGTCGGTAATCCGGAAGATGTGGGTTCGAGTCCTACAGCTGGCTAACCTTTTCAGTGGCTTTCATCTTTCATCGTTAATTTCTTAGGCAGCTTGAGGCCTTGTATGTGATTGTCCCTTCTATGTTGTTCCAGCCTCAGAACATCAGTTCTCTCATGACAAAATATGTCACATTGACAAAATCTATTTCCCCGAAAGATGAAGGGGACAAAGGCTGTTACCTTTAGGGGAGGTTTGCTAAATTTTGGTGAAGGAAAATTTAGTATTGTTTATGAAACTTAAAATATTCCCACGTTAAAGTTACTTTTTTGTTTTTTTTGCCAGGTACACGAGGTGCACCGTGGAAGACGTTTCGGAGGAGAAGGTACGTGTGCTTGATGAATCGCAGACGACAACAGAGAGTAATTGGTAAGACAGAAGGGAAGTAAAAGAAGGTTGCCGACATCAATCGATTCTCCGCCATTTCTGGCGGGATATGAGCGCCGTCAGCATCGGGTGAATATGCGATCATCCGTAGAATAGAAGATGCATTGCCAGCATTCTTTCTCCTCTTTCCACGTTCCCCGGACCTTCATCGGAGCCTGTTACGTGTAGAAAGGCAGTCGCGGGAGAACTGCAACTTATCATGACAACGCCTTAATAATAATGCAGTTTTATTTTGTGCCCAAGAATAGACCTGCATGGGCGACGCACACAGGGTGCAAAGGTACGCATCTTCACATAGAAAGTACTAGTAATATTACTAACAACGAATAACAAATAATAATAACAACGAAAGACTAAAAAAAGAAAAGGCATGTACTCATAGCACAAGAAACAGTACTTATATTGTACAACATACCGTAAAGGTTCCTAGGGACAATACATGGAGGAGTGCGATAATGTGCAGGTAATAAAACGTAGGAAAAATAGAAACGCACACGTGTTAAAGGAAAACAGTGTCCGCAGGGATTTGTTGTCCATTCGAACGGTAGCAGATATGCGTTTGAGACACGTTTAGGTGAGGAGCATCTTAACTTTTATCGCTTCATCCGACAAACAATGCAGATCATATTAGATCATATCAAGTCAATAGGAACAATAGAACATCAGGTAATGAGGCATGGGAACATTGCCCACGACGGCCGACAATTTCCTACGTGTAACCCGAAGGTCTCGATGAAGGGGGAATTTCCGCCGAAATATCGACTCGATTTCTACCGCTGTTTTACTCCTGGAATTAGGTACACAACTCACAACCGCCTTGGCTTGCTATAAGTCACTGGTGCGTACGAATTCACTTCAAACTTCCGCCCAATTATCGTTACGCTTATTTGAATATATACATGCCTTTTTGTTTGATAGCGAGTACAGTATTATGTTAAATTACAATGTTTTATGTTCTAGCAGAGAAGTACGTGTAGTTTTATGTTTTTCAAGTGTCTGCATGGTATATTTTATCTCAACGAACCGAGTGCCTCTACTGGTAACAACGTTCTATTTAACTCGCTTCGTACCATTTGATGTTAACTAACATTTATGTGCTTTATCGCAATTTGTGCTCCTACAAAGAAATTGTTTCTACACACGGCGGCATTTTAAAGGAGAATGTTAACATTGTCCGTTCGTCATTTCTCTAGACAGCCCTCTGTTTTCCGGGCATGTGCTGTTCATGGGCAACGAAAATAATAATAATAATAATAATAATAATAATAATAATAATAAGTTTATTCACATGACTGTGAATATAACCACAGAACGACTGAATATGCATCGTACGTGTCGGTACGTACCTCGTTACCGATTAATACGTACTGATATTAATGATTTAATTAATTATTTACAGTCAATTAATGAATTGATCAATTTTAATTAATTGTTTAAATTAGTTGGTGATATTAATTTTATTTATTTATTTAATTGATTAGTTAACTAATGAATTAATTAATACTGATATTAATGATTTTTCTTTCGTACGTTCCCCAATACCTCGCGCGTTCAGTTTACGCACCTGTAGCTGCAGACTACCTCCAAGTACCTCGCCATGTTGCACGTGGCAGCACGCTTTTCATGATGATTAAATTCAATAGAACTGCGAACTATACTACAGAAACGCGAAAGCGAGCAATCGAGAGTTACGACAGACACGGGCAGGTGAACTCAAAACTAAACAACGATAAGGAAAGTAAGTCGAAGCAATTAAAGCTAAACGCTCGCTTACAATAAAGCCATATCGATCTCCGAGCGTTCTGTTTTCTCTTGAAACTCCTTTCCAAAACAGACACGCTCGCAGAACGGAAGATGCTCGCCCCGAGATAAAGCCTTTTTGGTTGAATGCTTTCTTCGTGCTCCGAGTAAAGGAATAAAATAAGAAAGCGAGGCCAGACCGTATCTCACGTGTAAGCGAGGATGTAGCCTGAATAGTCTAATTACACATGACCTATTTCTAGGCTGTGTACGCGCAGGCGTAAGAGCTCATTCCAAGGGCTCGGTAAATATAGACAGGGAAAAGAGGCCTTAAGTTCCCCGGGGTGTTGCTGCAATGGAGGACGGCGAGAATGTCCGTACTCTACTCTTCTGGGGATGTTTTCTTTTCGCTTTTACTTTTTTTTTCAGTGTTAGTCTACATACAATATAGTGTGTTTACGTTACGTCACGGTCGCAGTTGTAAAGTGTTAGTGTGAAGTCGAAAAAAAAAACACAAAAAAACAAGTGTGTAAAGTGCTCGTGCCTGTAAAGCGTGCTTTGCCTGCATCACAGAGTTGCTCGTAAGTAAAGCAAACTTTACAAAGCGTCTGGTGCCTCGAGGTAGTGGGTAATATGTCCAACCCTGAACCGGAAATTTGAAAATGCACGTTTTGAAAACGTACGCGAAGGGAAGTTGCCGATGCACTCAAACTGACGTCACCGTACACGTGACCGTAAAAAGTGGCCGCGCCCATTATCAGAGGCCAAACTGTTTGTAGAAAAAGATTGCTCTTTCTGTGTGTCGTTTTGTAACTTATCTGTTTCTCAATAATTACTCTCATCTAATATTCTTACAGAAAAAAATTATAGATTTGCAATTAAGGATAAGGATAAGGACTGCAAAATTGGCCTCGCACTGCTACTAGTTTTAAAGATGCGATAACGGTACCCGCACTAGGACTCGTTCAGCCGATGGGGTACACGTATATAGGAATAGGCTACCATGACGTGTAATAAGCAACGTATAATTTACACCAGCAAAGGACTTCCATAGCTCGGTTTTATTCTGAAGGGAGTATGTCGGCAAGCCTTATATCGGAATATAAACAAAGCCATACGGCATCGGAACGGTCATTACATAGATAATCAATCAATCAATCAATCAAAATGACGTTGCCAGTGACGTTCGACGAGGACAAGATGGCGATTTTGCCATAAGAGACCATGTCAGGGTATGACGGGTGTTGGATGTCTTTTTGACGTCAAAGGTGTGTGTCTCTGTGACTGTGACGTCATACTTGTCGCGCGACCTAATGTCACAAATTGTTATTCGTATTACCCGAACTACGTGGTACACGCAGAAGCCGGAAAATTTTTAGTGCAATCCCAGGTTTCTGTCCCAAAACAATACCATGACACGTTCTATGTTATCGTACCGTGTTATCGTTTGCAGGTGACATTTGTTAGTTTTAGTGCATTGTACGCTATCGCCTTTGTGTACGTAACGGATTGAGTTCGGATAGCGTTGATGGTTCTGCGCATGCGCAAAGCATAAAGAGAGCTTCGCGCATTGCGCAAAACCAACAACTCTATCCCTTACGTACGCAAAGACTATAGCTGATAGCAGAGCCTCCGGAGCCAAAACGGAAACGAGGAACGACTGCCCGTGTTGAACGATTAGCACGAAGTGCCTCGTGAACGTTACTTCACGAGACCTTTATTTTCATCACAACAGCAAAGCAAAAGAGAACAAAGTGATGATGGGTGAAACTGTGAATTGATGCAATGAGTGCTTACAACATTCTCCCCCTCACGCTCATTCGTCAGTTCACGGTGAAATGGAAAGTCCACAATGTACGGCGCAAAAGTTGTTCTTGACTCCTGATACCGGTTTCGTCAGGTAGTCGGCTACCATTTCTGTAGTGGGGATAAACGATACCCGAAAAAGTCCATCTTCTATTTCTTTCCTAGCAAACAAATATTTGAGGCCGATATGTTTGGACCTTTGGTGTTGGACGGGGTTTTCAGAGAGCTTGATTGCACTCTCGTGGTCACGACGAACGGCATTCTCTGGCAAAATGGCCTGGTTTACCACAGTTGTAACAATGTAGTTTATCGATCACTCGTGGTCCTCTGTTCATGACTCGCGCCTTGTGCGCAGCTTCTTCAGTGGTATCCCTCCGCTGTCGTAGCTCTTCCTGTACTATGGCGGACTTCACTCTCTCGGGCGTCAAATCGGATGCGTTACAAGCATCAAAACTCCTGGCCACGTTATAGTAAGCCTTCGGGAGCCCCTGGATCGCTAGTGAGGCCACTTCAGCGTTGTCAATCTTCTCACCTAGTACACGGAGTTGCTCTGCCAAATATTCGACGCGCTGCATATACTCAGTAGCAGTTTCCTGATTTTTCCACTTGGCGTTGTTAAGTTCCCTCTTCAACGTCAACACCCGTTCAAGGACTCTACCTCTGTTCACTTCCTCGAGCTTTTGCCAGACTCCTTTTGCTGTCGTCTGGTTTATCACGTAGCTGGTCTGGTTCATTCCGAGTGACTGGACGATGACATTCATGGCTTCTGCGTCGCTTTTGTTCCATTCTCGAATGACTTCAGACGTAGAGGTTTCTTGAGGTGACCTCGAGGAGGTTGTGGGCTGTTGAGGAGGATCATCCGTGATCACATGCCATAGCCCTTTGGTCTTCAAGTAGACCGTAACCTTGTAGCTCCAAGTCGGATAATTTTCTTTATCTAATTTCTCCAGTTGACTCACTGCCTGCGTCATCCTTTCTGATGCGTCGGGTACCGGGGTCGCTAACTGGTAGATAAGTCCCGTTACAGGGTTCCTGGGCCTATAACCATTGATAGCAGAGCCTCCGGAGCCAAAACGGAAACGAGGAACGACTGCCCGTGTTGAACGATTAGCACGAAGTGCCTCGTGAACGTTACTTCACGAGTCCTTTATTTTCATCACAACAGCAAAGCAAAAGAGAACAAAGTGATGATGGGTGAAACTGTGAATTGATGCAATGAGTGCTTACAACAATAGCGTACGATGCATTAAACCTCACTATTATCACGTTCCCACCTGCTTACGCGCAATTTTGCCTCTATCAAAAAGAAAAAGAAAAAGAAAAAGAAGAAACTTCCTTTCAGGGTATCTTATTTTTCGCGTAAGTTTTTCGAGCACACCCACCTGAAATACTAATACGAGGCTGCGTGCTCCGCAGACAGGAAAGAGGCCGTTATCTTTAATGTGTCCCTACGCGGTGTCGGCGCTTCTTCACTAAAATCTGAGACTTCGTTCTCCCCCCTCAAGTGCAGATGAAAATAAATGTATCCGACACGTCTTTGGGGATACAGGAAGAGAGATGTATTGGCGTCACTGAAAGGATAACCTAGGCAGCAGCCACAGAAAATGGATGATAGCCACGCATATTCACCAGAGAATCACCCATTCAAGAATACGCGCAAGGTGCTCTGCTTGCATGTCTTCTACGTGTGTGTGTGTGTGTGTGTGTGGCAGGTGAAGGATGTTCCAACGGTACGCTTTCCCATTGGTTGATTTGAGAGAACCCTTTTCCTTCTCTTTTTTGCGAGTTTCGGCTCTTTCGCTCCTTTTCAGGGACTTGCTCTATAGTGCAGTTGAGCTTGCGATGTGGGAACGGGATACAAACTTTTCTTTTCTTTTTCGTCCACAAAAGGTGGTGGGTTAGTATCCTACTACTGGCGATGCCGTCTCAGCCTTTCCCCTTTATCTTGGGTGTCCCAGTTCCTCCTGAAGTCTGCCCAGGGTGCGTACTATCTCCCTGTTTTGTGTTTCTCGTAACTCGTTCCTCCTGCCCTTTCTCTATTTGACGACCTGCGTTTTGCGCTCATAACCTCAGTTGCTTCGCGGCAATAAACGGAAAATAAAGTAAAACATAAACGAACAGAAAACATGTCACACATGATTCCTAATCCCGTAAAAGAAATGATCTACTTGAAGCTCCCCTCCTCAATGCATGACCTGCGTTTCAGATCCATGTTAGGGAAAGAAGTGGAAGTCACACCTCTTTGACCTTCGAGATTTTAATGCTTGAGTCTCCTAAACGGCGAAGAACACGACACGCGGACGTTAAATTCTTTCCAGTACAACGAAGAGCTTCGCTCGCTTTCCCTCTTATTTCCTTCCTTCCGGCTCACTTCCTTCCGCTTCTTTTAACTTCCGTTCTACTCCGAACTCTCGCCGTTAAATCTTCCACTTAAACGACTCGTTTTATTCTCCATTGCTTCGCAGACGACAGTGGATGAAGTCACGTGACGGTGCTTTCTCTGATGCACTCGCGTAGCAGAAGCTCCCACATAGTGCCCCCGAGAGTCCTAACTTCTGTTAGACCGCGTTCTTTTTCTTTTATTGAAAATTCAATTCGATCTCTTATTAAATACCAATACCCCGTGAAGTCACTTCAAGATCTCCGTTCACAGATCACTGAAGAAATCTACACTTTATCGACATCGGAATGTGGCGAGGAGGCACTGCCTACGCAGCGACTCTTTTGAGAATGCTATTGGATGCCAGCAACAGGATTTCTCCTTCACTCAACACAAAGATACGGTTAGATATTCTATCACAAAAGACGGGATTGCGCTGGAAGCGAAGATGCGCTCGGAAAGCAATTTCGCCCTCCAATATTGCCACGAGCAACACTCTGTGCGCAGTTACCCTGGAAACTGTAAGACGCCGTCGTCTGCAAATATTGTTGCCACGTCTGCTCAATATATTGAACTTCCCATCGGATTTTTCCGATAGCAGTGCATATCGGAAAGCATCGAATGTTCACGCTTTTCGGAGGTAAGTGTTGTGGCGGGTTCGTCAATGCAGGAAACGTGTTTTTATCCCCAAGCATTAATATGTTTGTGCTGCGACGAGGGGGAGTGTCGTCTGCAATCTTTCGGAGGCTGAATCTGTCGTCTGCAATCTTTCGGAGAATGTTCGTTTCGAAACTTGCTATATTATATTTCCTATATCTTATTTAGGATACTGTTGGTCCACAACTGGACCGTTACAGGTGGCTGGACTGCAAAACAGGTTCTAAAGTTGCAACAAAGTTATACATATCAACTTGGTTCACAATGGCGGCCGGAAGGCTGTTCCATTCACGTATTGTTTTTGGATAAAACGAGTATTTAAAGTCATCCGTACGAGCTAGGATGTCCTTTAAATGTCGATTATGCTTGTGTCTAGAAATGTGATAATCCGGGATCAAACGCGAAGAAGGCGGGGTTCTTGTCATCAACTGAAACAAATATTTCAGGCGCAATATTATATCACAGGCAAATGAGTTTCGCTGTTCGCGGTGCTGATTTTCTGCGCGCCAACTACCACTTTCGGCATGAAACTTGAAATGCAAATAGCCATCGATGGAAATGACCGCATTTTATATTAATTCGACATAAACCGGGCCAAGTGTCAGTGGGACCCGTTTGAATGAGAGCTGCCATTACAACAACTTCTCAAAGACCTCGGCATCGGGGAAACTGGTCCCTAGCCCAATCAGACAAATCAGAAATCACCAGCTCCCGTGGCATAGTGGTTAGAGTGATCGCTTTCCACGCCGAGACTGGGAGGTGACACGGGTTCGAATCCTGTCACCGGCTGTGCTGTCTGAGGTTTTCCCTGGGTTTTCCGAAGACTTTCTAGACGAATGTCCTCACAGTTCCCCTTGAAGTCGGCCCAGGACGCATACTAACCCCCCTGTCCCCCACTCCTTCCTGCTGTCCTCTCTTCATCTGTCCACGTCTATACACCGCTCATAGCCACAGTTGCTTCGTGGCGCTAACACGGAATTAAAAAAAAAAACAAATCAGAAATCTACACAGTTACGCAATGCCCGCCGTTCTGAAGCAGAATCATTCTCAAACCCTTTGTTATGAAAAGGCAACGCAATATTACGGGGACGCAAACCTTTGAAAGCGAGCAATATTTCGAACGCAATAAAGGCGCCCTCTGTAGTACCACTCCAAACAAGCCGCTGTTTCTCATAACCCATATTTTCAATCGGCTTCTTTGAAATCTTGAACCGCAATTTTCTGCACACGAAAAACATAAACACGTGGAACGCATTATGTTCGTAGATATTGAATAACCATAATCGAACTGGGTCCTGAAAGAATGCAGACGACGCCGGGGACGAGAGCATAAAGTAGGGGGCGCTAGTGTACGGTGGCGTAGCGCCGCTGCTCAATTTGCCAGGCCTGTATCGCCGGAGCAACATATGTTACAGCTCGCCATCCGTGCTTACAAGAAATCGGAGCAATCGAGGAATGTGGAAACTTTGTTAAGTGCGGTCAACGTAAGTGATAAAAAGATAAAAAACACTGAAACTACTGTTTATTAACGAATAAGCTTCCTTGCAGTAGTCTGACGAAATGCAGACTACTGCAAGAAAGCGTGCACGTTAATAAACAGTAGTTTCAGTGTTTTTATCTTTTTATCAAGAAATCGGATAGAAATTTTTTTTTCATTATCTTCGAGATAAAAAGAGCTGAGACAACAGCACCGGAGTGATACAGACCAGCGAAGTCTTTGTTTCGGAGCCATCAGGACAGAAATCGTTGGTTGTGGCGGATGCAATAGAAGTGGATTTTTGTTTCGATTTGGGCATTATATTTTTATTGCTCGTAGGTTTTTGCGGCACCGTGCTATCTACGGTCGACGGTAAATAGTTTATCTTATCTCGCAGCTGACGTATCTCACTGCCTCCTGCCCTCTTCTCTTGAACATGACTGCCAAAGTTGCTTTGGGGGGGGGGGGGGGGAGCTAAAGCGGAGTTAAAAAAAAAGAGAGTACCCGGATGAAAAGATTAAGGGAAGACCAGCTATACACTATATAGGCGGAAAGGGCAATATTTCTTCCAGTTTGAGGGGAAGAGAGAGAATGTTTTCAGGTCGGCTCATGTTACTTCAGCGAAGCTTTCATCAATCAATCAATCAATGAACATCAATATGTGATAGCACGCCATGTATCATCGCAAATCTGACGTAACAAGACTACCCTCTGCGTACGAGAGTACGTTTTCTGGGTACTTTTCTTTGACGTGCCATATGTGTACACAGTATGGGCAAAGTAAATGGAGGATGGAAGGTTCTCTTTCTTAGAGAAGAGCCAACACTAGGAGGTTTCGTCTTACGCAGACGACACTCTCCTATACGCGAGCCCATTTGTCCTCCTGCATGTTTTAAGCCCACCGAGGACTATGAATTGTTCATTGTTAAGTGCGGAACGTACTGTTTTAAGTAATACACTGTACTTGACTCACATTAAGACGTTATTCTCTCGTCTGTCCGCAACTCTCCCTGACCAAATAAAAACGCGAAAAGAAGACGACGACTCCTTCTCGACCCTCAACTTCCGAACAAGTGACAGTGATAGCCACTGATCTCGATTGTAAAAGGCTGGATCGCGGATTGGGAGCGCGAGCGTGAAGAAACCGGCCGCCATCTGTACCCACAACAGTCGCCGCAGCGATCATGGCAACTTCTTGCAATTACGGTCGTACCAACCGTACTGGCAAGGTTACAGGGCCTAAATTTATACAGGTGAGTCACTCTTCATCAAGGAATAAATAGGCGTCCATTCTGTATATTTAGTTGACCATTATGAAGTGTTTTTTTGCCCAAAACGAGCACTGGATGCAGGTTGCTTGATCGCTCTTCCGACGTTCAATCGAGCACACTTGCATTTTACCCGCCGGCAAATACAGTTTGAGTGCATAATATGCTTGAGAGAACATGTTACACTACACAGGTAGTGTTGTCATCAATATATGTGCAAGCACTCGAGCGCTTTTTTGCATGCATTGCTAGCATGGTACACGGTGTTCTCTGCGGAAGCAAGTGCCACATTCATTTCTTTGAATTACCTTCGCGCACAAGTTCGGTATTACGTCATAATGAGACCAAGATTGTCACCTTTTTTCATGTATTGGTATTGTTTTGTGCCTTGGTTTGATTTGTGACAAAGAATCCTACGTAACGGTGGTGTGGCGCGACTTGAATAACGCCTTTGTGTCTGAGCTGTATCGTCAGCTTGTTACGATAGTAATAATCTGTAGCGTGTCGTGCTATTTGTAGCAGTTTTTAAGGCAAAAGTGGTCTCTCAATACAGGTTTCGTCATGAGGGCTACCCAGTGAATAATCTGTGCAGTGTGATACGGCTGGGTGTACAGGTATGTATCACGTTCCTCATCCACTGGTTTCTACTTTATAGGAAGGAACAACCTCAGTGCACGCACTGTGGTTAGCCTCTCTCAGTTTTGCATATTTTCTTACACGTTCACATCAGAAACACACCTTAGACTTTAGGCTCCTTCACCCAGCAATATAATAATTAGAGATTATAATTCTTTTTAGAAGAGTTCCCCATATTCTTTTTAGAATAGTTTTTAATCTTTTTAATTTTTAGAAGATACAGGGATTGTAAACCATGTTTTAAACTGATGTTTTAACATTTGTCCAATATTCATTTTTAACTGGGTGCACCCAAACCAATGTTCTGATGTATTATTTCCTTTGTTGTCGATGCACCATAAAAATTGGAATAATCATCATCAATGCAAGTTACTTCACAGCTGCCTCGACATACTCAAGAAATGGGTGCATAACCTGCGTAATGCCCACAAACTTTGACTACCACAGCACCTCCAGAAAGTAAAGGCATATGTGTCACATGGGATTTTTAAAGGCATTCACAGTATATAATACCTTGTATGAACTGTTGTAGATCTAAGCAGCCTCTACAGTACACTCTCAGAAATTAAAACTTGTCAGGGAACTGTGATAATTGTTTCAGTTAATAGGCATGCACATATACGCTATAAGAAGAAAATTATTTATCGTGAATGCACTTCTCTGGCTACTCATGTTGTTTACATCTACTGTTGATCACATTCATTTATCACATATTATATTCTTATATATTATTATTATATTATCACATATTCGATCACATTAAATTTAAAATTTAGCATATATCAGAAAATATCAGGAGGGAAGTTGCTATTCATTGCTCATTCCAACCTAAAATTGAGTGCTACAAATTTAGAGAGTGTACCTGACCATTGTCATTCCTAAAATATATATTGCCATTGTAGCAAGGTCACAAAACAATAAATGTAGTCTTTTGCGACCTGCCTGCACGTTCATTGTATCCTGAAACGCATAAGTGCAAGAAATAAATCTTGAACTTGAATAAACTTGATGTTGTATAAACTTGACATAAAATGTTGAATAATATAATGAATGATATAAAATATTGAATAAACTTGAACTCGTATATTCTCTTTACTCATCATCAGTGATCTTCATTACAAAAGCATATCGTGTTAGACTTTTTTGTTTGCGTTTCACAGACTGGGTACACGAGGGCCAAAATGACAAAATCACAACTGTTTCAAGCTCCAAATAGTCCTGTTGCAACTTGAAGACCATATGTGGAGCTGCATTTTTTGGAACATGCTCCACATAACAAGCACGACAAAGTCAGCACTGGATAGCAGGACCCCGTCCCCAAGCAGCTTTTCTCACGCTGCAGTTGTATTCAACAAAAGCATGTGAGTGCTCGAGAAGGACATTCAGTTTGGCACAACCGCGCCTGCAAATAATCAGAACAAATAAAGGAAGAAGCAAACATACATAGAACGGCTGTACTTAGTTCAAAAAGAGATAAGTCCTGTGTCTCAAGGAGGTGTTACCACTTTCTAAGTAACTTAATTGATTAAGCTTACATCACTACCTGATTAACTGTCGTAACGAGTGTGATCTAATTGCGTGAAGTAATTATTTGCGCTGCTTCGGTGTGTCCATATTTGCGAGGCAAAGAACCGCTGTCGTTTACTAAAAGGCTCTTTCTGCGGCGATGCTTGATATAAATCATACTAAACGCATACACGGCTAAAACAACGGCTGTGATTCTACAGAACGATCTCTTTCTGCCATGCTAGTATATCTTTTCCCAGACCGTTATTTATGGAACAATTCGCAGTACGGGATATTATATACATGGTTGTTGTTAACCTCAAGTCGTTTCTTATTGAAATATTGGCTGGGAAACGTGCTGTAGTACAATCCCCAGCGCTGCACTGCGGTGACGGTCTAGTTTCGGAATGCAAAACATAACGTAATTAAGAATCGAACGGCGGGACACCTGTGAAACACTGTTAGGATACATCAGTATACTGGCACCTTACAAAATTGTGTGATGACAAACAACGATCAATGCTAGCAGCGCAATAAATACTCACAATCTCTGTTGCCTCCCATTGTTTTCTATGGGCCCACACAGCACTTTAGGGCCCACCAACATGGCGGCCCGAAGGCACGCCTCTCCCCCACGAGCCCCTCTCCCATGCGCGATCCAGCCTTTATACATAGAGATCAGTGGTGATAGCTGTATCATCTTCGACGCAGAGGGCGCAATGTTTTCACGATTGTGGTCACTGCACACACACCGGTTGTTTTCACGCTTGCTTTATCCAAATCGCGACGGCAGACCTTTACGATCAGGAAAGTATGTCCAGAACGCGACGCAATGTTCTTGCAATGTAGCGCATAGGACGTAGAGACAGGGGTCTTATCTTGGGAAAATGGTCTTGTCTCGGGAAAATGGAACAGCGTTTATTCTGACACGCTGGCTTTCGAAGATAACAGACACGTGACCTCTGAGGTCATGGTTTTAAAGGTGCTGTCCGGAGGTTATTCCTATACGTTACTGCCTTTAAGCGTGGCTTGTAACATTGCCTGGGGGTTCCTCTCCGTCTGCTTCGATGGGAGAGCAGACCTGCTCTGCTGGGATCTGCTATAAGTGTAGCAGATCCCCTTGGAATGTTGGCGACGGCGAGTTTCTGCATTCGGACGACCTTCTCCTGTTTTGGGTCTGCAGGGAAAACAGGTGGTCAATCCCTTTGGAATGACATGAAGGTCGGAAGCTTCCCAAGTGGTGCCGGCTAATGGCAGGGGCAGCTAATCTCGCGCTTTATGTTTCTGATGTCTGGCTCTGTCGCAACTACACTCTTAAAAATGAACTTCACTGCATAGCACGCTCCTAGCCAACCATTATCTCGAATGATATCGTTATCTGCCCTGATTTGTTGAAAACAGGGGGCGTACGCCTTTTCTGTGACAATTATGAACAGCATAAGTGTCACAGAAATGGCGTACGCCCCCCGTTTTCAACAAATCAAGGCAGATAACGATATCATTCGAGATAATGGTTGGCTAGGAGCGTGCTATGCGGTGAAGTTCATTTTTAAGAGTGTAGAGTCTCTAAATAAGCTTTGCTTCCGAGTATCGACACTGATGTCCCAGGAAGAGCAGGAGCGCCATTCTTGTTTCTGCACCACACCGGTACCATCCCCAGTTGAGGATCAACGACGGCTAACGTAATGCTGACTGCGGGATAGAGAAGCGTGCAATGATTGCTGCGCGATAATCCACGTATTGTCCACCAGGGGCGTCCCGAGGATGTCAAAGTGAGCACAAGGTCCTCAATCTTGTTGAACTGCACTCTTAGAAATGAACTTCACCACATAGCACGTTCCTAGCCAACCATCATCTCAAATGATATCGATATCTGCCCTGGGGGCTTAATCGCTTCATCGTCGTTACGGTCGTTACAAGCTAGCGAGTGGCGGGAAATTCAAAAAGCGGGCGGGAAATTTAATAAGGTGGGCACGTGATAAAACACGTGCACGGCACTCTTCGCGCGATACGTGAAGGCCGTAGTACACGTCACGCGCTATGTATCACGTGCCCACCTTTTTGAATTTCCCGCCACTCGTTAGCTTGTAACGACCGTAACGACGATGAAGCGATCAAGTCCCCAGGTTTGTTGAAAACGGGAGGCGTACGCCTTTTCTGTGACACTTATGCTGTTCATAATTCTCACAGAAAAGGCGTACGCCTCCCGTTTTCAACAAATCAGGGCAGATAACGATATCATTCGAGATTATGGTTGGCTAGGAGCGTGCTATGCGGTGAAGTTCATTTTTAAGAGTGTGCTAGCAAGAGAAAAGAATATTTTACCAGCGCACGATAGATGGCATCCTGCGCTGAAGCGCGCGTGTGTGTGGCTACCGTGTGGCGGAAACAATATGGCGTATGCTCGCTCCTGGAACTCAGTGTCGATACCCTGAAGCGAAGCTTATTTAGTGACTCTAGCCGCAACATTGCCGAGGACTAGATCAGTGCCATGTATAGCGCGGGTGGGGTCTTCTTCTCGTCCTCGCTTCATGGCCTCCGCATCGCGTTGTCTCGCCTCTCGCCTGTCTTCTAGCACTCTCCCATTCGTGGCACGTACGGCTTCTCATTGTGCTTCACTTTGTGTATGACGCCGTTCACGAGCAGCAGCGGCGTGCTGCACTTTGCAATCTCGCCCTTTAGATGGGATGCGCACCTTGCGTGGCTGACCCATTGTGAGGAGTCCGGTACAATGGCGACTGGCGCGTACACTCTTAAAAATGAACTTCACCGTATAGCACGCTCCTAGCCAACCATAATCTCGAATGATATCGTTATCTGCCCTGATTTGTAGAAAACGAGAGGCGTACGCCTTTTTTGTGGCAATTATGAGCAGCATAAGAGTCACAAAAAAGGCGTACGCCTCCTGTTTTCAACAAATCAGGCCAGATAACGATATCATTCGAGGTGACGGTTGGCTAAGAGTGTGCTATGCGGCGAAGTTCATTTCTAAGAGTGTAGCTACGGTTTATTTCTCTCTCCCTGCGCTGCGATTTCCTATCGCGCCGGCAAAGGGTGGTGCGATGTCATGTATGTGGGATGTCATTGGTGCCATCCACTGCGCTACGTGATGTTGCGGCGTCATAGCGCGGTGACGTCATTTCGTTTCCGCTACACTCTCCACACCGTCAACGTCACAAAAGTTCCCTGATACAGCTGCACCAGCGGCGTGGCCGAGCCGGTTATGGCATATCTGCTCGTTAGTGGTAGAGCCACGGTCGGTGCTGAAGACTGGTGGGTTGTGGTGGGTTCCAACCCTACAACCGGCTGTGCTGCCTGAGGTTTTCCCTGGGTTTTCCGAAGACCTTTAAGACGAATATCGACACAGTTCCCCCTGAAGTCGGCAAGGGAAACATACTTCGTACCATCTCTCCCACTCCTTCCTGCCGTTCTCTTTCCATCTGTCCACGTCTGTATGCCTCTCATATAGCCACAGTTGCTTCGTGGCGCTAACACGGAGTAAAGAACGCTACCGCCGTAAGAAAATAAATAAATAAATACAAACAAAAATTGTTTTGCACGTGTCAGAACGAAGTTTTTGTAGCATCTGGCACGCCCTGAACATGGTCAGTCGAAATATATGTCTGCAAAACGAAACTGCGAAAGCAAACCTATAAGCGCAAAAAAAAAAAAAAGACGTAATAGTAGTAACTATCGATAAATGAAGCACGAAGGGAAACTTACGCAAAATTATGCGTGGTCATCACCACGTTTGCGCTAACGACCAAATACGACGAAAGGAGACCTATTTGCATTTACACCTGTTTGTTTATTTATATATTTTTTCAATCTCGATTCACGTTCAAGTTCTCTCCCTTCACTGATTTTTTTAAGTTCTTTCTGCGTTCGTTTCGCGCGCTGTGCAAAGAAAAAAAAAAGAATCGATTTCCCAGCAAAGATAAAAAAAAAAAAAAGAACACATCAACGAAATACCCGGCGTCTCATCAAAATGTTAATGTCCGGGCCAAGAAAGAGCTGATTAAGGCTGACCAAGTAAACGGGAACGACTGTACTTGATTGTGTTTTAAAGTTTTCTTTATTACTTTCTTGCTCGTTTTCTAATGCTATCTGAAAGAGGCATCTTTGTTTAAAATGTTTTAATTTTCGTTCTGAAGGGATCGATGAAGGACAGCGAATGAGAGAGGAAAGAAGAAAAAAAAAAAAGAAGAGAGAGAGGCGTATTTGGAAAGGGAAAATAGATTTTTGCATTTACGCCCTTTTTTCCCCCCTCTTCTGTCGTTCGTGTGTCCTGAAAATACCGAATAATAGCGGTGCAGCCAACTTTTATGCCATGGTATTACGACATCAATGCGACGTAGATCTAGCCTGTCGCTTAGCAACAGAAACATGGCCAGTTGGTATGAATGTAAAAGTCAGTGTAAAAATGCAGTTGAAAACATCCTACACTCTTAAAATGAGTTTCACCGCATAGCACGCTCCTAGCCAACCATCATCTCGAGCGATATCCTATGACACGGTGAATGTGTGATGTGTCCTGTGTGCCCCCGGCGATTCCGCCACTTTACTCTCACTTGGGCGCAGCTCTTGAACTTTTGACCTACATGTTGAACTCCATTATCATCTCTGTTCGTCTCTGGACATCATCCCTTTGTGTTTTCATCATCTCATCATCGGTTTGAACTTTCTGTATTAAGTGTACTGGGGTAACCAGTTTGACGTCGTCGAAACTAACATCCCCATTTTTTTCTTTATTCACATCACATCACATCACATCGAGCGATAGCGTTATCTGTCCTGATTTGCTGAGAACGGGAGGCGTACGCCATTTTTGTGACAGTTATGAACCGCATAAGTGTCACAGAAAATGCGTACGCCTACCGTTTTGAACAAATCGGGGCACATAGCGATATCATTCGTGATAATGGTTGGCTAAAAGCGTGCTATGCGGTGAAGTTCATTTTGAAGCGTGAGGAGGTTTTAGGCTAACGCGCACATTTCTTATACTCTTCCAACTTTTCGAGCTTCGCCTAGTAGACTTCGTTTTCGGCGTTACCACAATACCACATCGCAATACCGGGCAAACAGGCAGGGTGCAGAAGTCTGCTCGCGCTGGACACGGCGTCACTTTTTATCAGCTCCCGTGGCATAGTGGCTATACACTCTTAAAAATGAACTTCACCACATAGCACGCTCCTAGCCAACCATCATCTCGAGTGACATCGTTGTCTCCCCTGATTTGTTGAAAACGGGAGGCGTACGCCTTTTTGTGACACTTATGTAAAAATGTTAATTTTCACAAAAAGGCGGACGCCTCCCGTTTTCAACAAATCAGGGGAGACAACGATGTCACTCGGGATGATGGTTGGCTAGGAGCGTGCTATGCGGTGAAGTTCATTTTTAAGAGTGTAGGATGATCGCTTTCCACGCCGAGACTTGGAGGTGACACGGGTTCGAATCCTGTCACCGACTGTGCTGTCTCAGGTTTTCCCTGCGTTTTCCGGCAGACTTTCCAGACGAATGTCGGTACAGTTCCCCCTGAAGTCTGCCCAGGACGCACACTAAACCCTCTGTCCCCCCACTCCTTGTGTCCTGTCCTCTCTCCATGTGTCCACGTCTGTACGCCGCTCATAGCCACAGTTGCTTCGCGGCGCTAACACGGAATTAAAAAAAAAACAAAAAAAATTAACGGCGTCACTTTCGCCACATGCACCTATAAGACCTTGATTGACCGCAAGGAGGAGCAGCTCCCTCAGGTTGCCAAATTATAGGGATTGTGATGATGATGATGATGATGATGATTGCAGCTTTTATGGCGCATGAGCAACTAGACTATAATGTGCCAAAACTGTGATGTGTGTGGAAGGGTAAAAATAAATGTTCAATTAAAACCGAATTATCTCAGAATTTGAGACGTAAACTACACTCTTAAAAATGAACTTCACCTGATAGCACGCTCCTAGCCAACCATAATCTCGAATGATATCGTTATCTGCCCTGATTTGTTGAAAACGGGAGGCGTACGCCTTTTTTGTGACAATTATGAACAGCGTAAGTGTCACAAAAAAGGCGTACCTTCCCGTTTTCAACAAATCAGGGCAGATAACGATATCATTCGAGATTATGGTTGGCTAAGAGCGTGCTATGCGGTGAAGTTCATTTCTAAGAGTGTACAGTAAAAGAGAAAGTCATTCACTTACAGGACATTTAAATAGCCGATATCTCTAAAAAAAAGTTGCAAATTCTCACGTAGGGTAAAAGCGGTTCATCCCCAAGCAATAGAGCAGGGTGAAAAGGCACTTGACATTGGTAAAATTCTTTAAAATGGCGACGACGGTGATTTTCTGTAGGGATTGTACCGGACCTGTATACTTACCGTCGTATACGTCACGCCCCCTTCCTCAGCGTTTTATCGCGTGTGTCAAATTCGTTGTAAAAAAAAAAAGCGAAAAAGGAAAGTAAAAAAGCTTCTGGGGGGACTCTGCTAGATGTAAACAGACGATAACGCTGCGCGTTTTATAGATTGCGACGAAACCGTTACGAAACGTGCCTATATTTTATAATGACGATCGACCCGCGCAACAGTAACACAATGCTGTGGAAGGGAGAGAAAGAACGTGTAAGCGACTGTGTCGAGTCACCGCTTTTCAATTCTCAGCTTACCCTTCCTGCACCTTTGAGCGATACTCGCTTCTTTCAAGCGATCGATGGTTTCAAAAGGACGTGCGACGTGACCGACATCAATTTCGCCTGGACAACGGAGTTTCGTCATCGCTTTAGGGCTATTATAGGCATTTTTCGATGTTTAATCGGAGCTTTAGGCAACTACACTCTTAAAAATGAACTTCACCTCATAGCACGCTCCTAGCCAACCATAATCTCGAATGATATCATTATCTGACGTTATTTGTTGAAAACGGGAGGCGTACGCCTTTTCTGTGACAATTATGTCCAGCATAAGTGTCACAAAAAAGGCGTACGCCTTCAGTTTTCATCAAATCAGGGAAGATAACGATATCATTCGAGATTATGGTTGACTAAGAGCGTGCTGTGCGGTGAAGTTCATTTTTAAGAGTGTACGCCAAAACAGGCACTAAAGCCGGAATACAGGCGTTTATGGGCACTATCATATCGATACAGGAGGTTCCCCAGTACACTCTTAAAAATGATCTTCACCGCATAGCACGCTCCTAGCCAACCATAATCTCGAATGATATCGTTATCTGCCCTGATTTGTTGAAAACGGGAGGCGTACTGCTTTTTTTTTTTGTGACACTTATGCTGTTCGTAATTGTTGCAAAGAAGGCGTACACCTCCTGTTTTCAACAAACGGCAGATAACGATATCATTCGAGATAATGGTTGGCTAGGAGCGTGCTATATGCGGTGAACTTTATTTCTAAGAGTGGTACCTACACTGTTAAAACAGAACTTCACCACATAGCACGCTCCTAACCAACCATCATACTGAATGATATCATTCTGTGTCATGATTTGTTCAAAACAGGCGGGAGGCGCCTATCTGGGACAAGATAATCTGTCCCAGATAGGCGCCTCGCGCCTGTTTTGAACAAATCATGAGACAGAATGATATCATTCGGTATGATGGTTGGTTAGGAGCGTGCTATGTGGTGAAGTTCTGTTTTAACAGTGTAGTGCCCAGGTTCCCCAGGTTCCTGTATTGAAAGGGCTCTATTAGAACCACACGAAAACAAACAAACGAAGAAAAAAGGCACTTTCCTGTAGGAATCGTCATTTGAAATCCTTTCTATTTTTCAAAACAATGACGCGTCATTTAGTGCAAACATTAGGATGTAAGCTGTAGAAGAAAGCCTCAGCCAGTGAACTAAATTTTGTAAGTAAAAAAAAAAATTAGAAACACTCAGCACGAAGAAAGAGTCATTCCGACATGCACTGACGTTCAGTTAGACGTACATGAGACATCGATCAAGAAGAGCAGCTTTTGTAGATATTGCATGGTTGAGGGATTGTACAATAAAAAGCTTTCAACGACTATATAGGCATCAGCAGTAGTTGATCATCAACAGTCGTCTATCATCGACAGCATCGCCTCGGTTGCGCTTCGTTAAACTAAAGAAACGCAGCCCTCTTGCCGTCCAGGACAGAAGCCGTCTGCTTAACTACCCCGTTGATGTGGCCTATGTCCTATGTGGCCTATGCGTTCAGGCATCGGCTAAATAAAGTTGCAGCTAAATATTTTTAGGAGCGTAGAGCAGAACGTTATGTATACATCCGCGTCGGCGTCGATTGGGCGCAACAATTCTTCAAATGACGTAACAATGGATCGAAGTATCTGGATGGCGGTACGTCTACCCGCCCGTATCAAAAAAAAAAAAAAAAAGAAAAAAGAAAAAAGAAGTGCGTTTTTCTATTAACGCTGCACACGTTATGAAGGAGAAGTATTGAACAATAAATTGTCAATAGAATTACGAAACGTAGAGGAACAATATTACACGCATTACACCCGTAACTAAATACCTGCTGATAGGCATTCTTAACTCCTTTAAAGAGCTTCGACTTACGGCATTCAGTTAATTAGGCAATGCGTAGCCATTCTCTGTACGTGAATAACAGAAAAACAGACGTCTTTCGTTTAGAATGTGTTTTCCGTCAGAAGGCTTACTTAAAAGTTACTGCTTCTTAAGTGTAACGATTCAAAGTTACCATAACTACCATACACTAACTAATATAAGAAAGGAAATTATCTGAGTACACGCAACTCTCAGAAAGCTTATTTTTCATTTTAGCACTTGTATCGTCCAACCACGATTGCGTCACATGCTTGTTACACTTAAAACGTAACTGTCTTTCGACCTCTTCATCGGGCACCTCTCGAGGGAATGTCTGTATACAATATCACAAACACCATCTTCGCGATCAGAAAACTGTTCAAGGCATATAAACACGCGACAAAAATATGCTAAATATGGTATGGTATGGTATGGACTTAGTTACAGTTACACTCAACAGCTATACTTTCACCTAATTATACTTTCACGGAGAAGTAACTCGTGACTGTAACAATAGTTAGAAAACGATTTAGCGGGAAATGCGAGAGAAATGCGTTAGCATTAGGCGCCTTTTCCGGTCCATACTTGACTTCCGGTTGGACACTTTGAATGACTGTATGTTAGTCCATTTAATTAACCTTTAATTAGCCTCAATTACTTTCAATTACCCTGTAATTACCCTTTAATTACCGAACGTAACCGGAGGTTACATGCGGTAGTCTTGAATTTCATTTAATTCCCTTCAATTACTCTAAATCCCCCTTTAATTGACGTTAGTTACCTTTGATTACATTTAATTACCTCCGGTGACCTGCGGTTACCTTCGGTAATCTTTAATTTCATTTTAGCTTTCTCTTAATTACGTATTTCTTACATTCATTACCTTTAAACTCAACTTTCTTGCTTTAACTGCCTTTAATTACCTCTAATTACCTTCAATTACTCTTATCTCTTACTCTTAATTACCTTCGACTACTTCAATTTCAAATAATTTACCTCCATTTACGTTTAGCCTCGTATGTCCACTTGTACCGCTGCCTCGGTGAAGCTTCCCCCTCTCATACACGGACACACACACACACACACACACACACACACACACGTGTACGTACGTACGTACATACATACATACATACAGCTTTTTCCAGTTTGACACTCCTAATGCTAACGCACTAAAAGTATTTCACAGTTACAAGTTTCCTATACTTCAGCTATTACCCTACTCAGGATCTCACCTTCTCTTTGCGTTTTGGTCGGTTGTTTCCCATCTTAGAGTTTCGTTTTCACAAACCAAACTCACCTTTTACTTACCAGCTCGCTAAAGTTAACGCACAGTGCACGCAACTTCCAACATCGCTCCGAAAATCGCCCCACTGGCGGCGAACATCGCAATCAGTACCGGGTCTGACCCATATGTTCTTTCGACGGGTTGTCATGATGTTGACACGCTGTCGCTTGTTGTCAACACGTGTGGGAATCTGACTCGACACGTCGGGCGTCGTACACGTCGGGCGCTTATCGGAGCAAAGTTGGAAGTTGCGAGCACTGTACGTTCACGAACGCATCCTACCCTCCCTGCACCTGCTTCATAAATGACACTATACCGGGTGTTTCAGTTAAATCCCCGGGCTAAATAATTCGCGAACCGGTGCACCAATCGAATAACTTTCTTTTTTACAAGTATCTGTCCAATACCGCCTACAAGATGCGCACCGCGTGAATGAGCGGGAGGCGCTCATTATTTAAATAAAAATGCAAATGTGTTTCGTAAAAAAGCGTAACTTCTAAAGCAGGGCGCTGTCGGTATTAAAATGGGTACTACCCCTTTTGGGACCTTCAGTGGACACCTTTCAGAGAAAAATCTGCCACCGAAGCGGGTCATTTGTTGCAGTAATTAATTGGTTTCGGTTTACGTATTTTTGTCGCGGCTGGTCGCGGCGAAGCGCAAAAGGACGTAATTCATTGGTGTAATTCATTGGTGTAAGGATGTAATTCATTGGTGGACATGGGAGTGAAAGAGCGTCCTTTTGCGCTTCACCGCGACCAGCCGCGACAAAAATATGTAAACCGAAACCAATTAATTACTGCAACAAATGACCCGCTTCGGTTGCAGATTTTTCTCTAAAAGGTATCTACTGAAGGTCCCAGAAGGAGTAGTACCCATTTTAATGCCGACGGCGCCCTGCTTTAGAAGTTATCTTTTTTCGCGAAACTCATTTGAATTTTTATTTAAATAATGAGCGCCTCCCGCTCATTCACGCGGTGCGCATCTTGTAGGCGGTATTGGACAGATACTTTTAAAAAAGAAAGTTATTCGATTGGTGCACGGTTCGCGAATTATTTAGCCCGGGGATTTAACTGAAACACCCGGTATAGGAACAACGGAGAAAATACGGGCCAGGAGAATAAATGATCCGGCGCCATTACTGGAAGGCACCGTGTGCTGAGCCGTCACATCGGCAGGGAATCCGTTCGGATATAAAGCGCCACCCGCGAAACCCGCATACGATTCACTTCTGTAAAGGAGGCAAAAGCAGGTCCGAATTTAAAAAAAAAAAAAAAAAAAAAAAACACACTACCTTCATTTTTGCTTACAACCCGTCAAATGGACACGAATATGTGCGGACATGGGATTTGGAGCTGGGTTCAAAAATCGCTTCGCTCAGTTCCAGGCACGGGAATAGCCATAATAAACCCACCCGGGAACAAAATTGTTTTCCTTCTCTCCCTCCGATTCCTTTTGTGACGAGATGGCAAAAAAAAATATTGGAATCTTTCGGCGGGCTTCAAAGGAAATGTCTATTTTTGAAACTTTCCACCAAATAAGGTATAGGAATGGAAATAGGGAAGCTTTCACGTCGGTAGTTTCGCGTTGAATTTGTGACTGGCTCAAAAAGCTGTGGATATCTTGAAAAGACTATGTTTGAGTAGCAATATTCGTATGACTACACCAATAATATTGGTGTAGCGTGCGCCCTTCTATCATGCAATCGAAAAAGAAAAAAAGGGGGGGGGGAGAACGTTCTAGAAGACAAGAAATTGTTGGTCCTTTACAAGCTGACGTGGATCCTTTACGCGGCTTCGCGTCCTGCCTACGTGATTATAGCACGGTACATTGTTAGATGCGCTATGGGACCTTGTTTGCACGCTGCACAGGTTGCTTTTCAATTTTTCTTTGTGTCGTAACTGCACAGAAACAGTGGCTGTAAGCATCGTACAGAAGTAAGCAGATGGAGACGGAGCAGCGCGGGAATGCACGTGATAACACATCCTTGGCCGACTTCACGAGCGTTTCTGCAAACATTCATACTATTCGTACTGGAAAGTCTCCCTCTTTTTTCATTATTCGAGGCTTCAACGTTGCAGCTCTCGTGAGAGAACGAAGACGACTATCCCATGCATTGATGTTGACGTTGGCGAAAAAATTGAATAGGGAGAGATTGAGTTCTAAACGCAACAAATTCCGTCCCATCCATCCGTCCATTCAGGTATATGCGCTTCGCACACATCGCCCAACATGAAAGGATTTAATGGAATCCCGCAGGGAGCGCCACCTATGCACGTGCACTGATTGCTTTCCGTTTGAAACGCGCTTGCGGCTGTCTTCGGAACTATCCTTCGTGCGGGTATCCGATGCGCGGTACTCTGCACTCTTAAAAATGAACTTCGCCGCATAGCACGCTCTTAGCCAACCGTCATCTCGAGTGATATCGTTATACCTGGCCCGATTTGTTGAAAGCGGGAGGCGTACGCCTTTTTTTGTGACAATTATCAACAGCATAAGCGTCACAAAAAAGGCGTACGCCTCCCGTTTTCATTTCAGAGGAGGATTCGAAGGCTGTTCTCGGCTATGTGTGTCAGATGCGCCACCAGTCAGCGTGCTTGTCATGTGTCGTGGACGACGTAGTTGGTTCTTTTTCGGTTTGCAACGGATATTGTTACGCGGAAGGGATGCCCGAAAACAAGGACAGTCGTCAATGATGATTGAACCAGAGCCGTTTATAGGGAGAGTTTGGCCATTAGGAGGAGCCTAACTTGAAGCGCGTCATGCAACGTCACGGCTAAGCCACCTCCCTCGCCGTGCTCTATTGTTGTCCCGTTGTCAGCCGGTCGCCGACGCCATATTGATGCTGATCGTTGTTTACGATGCAAGGAGGGGAAGACACGTGCGTACATTGTCCTTCGAAAGCCCTTCGCCCTTGAACTCTTTCAGTTTGACAACAAAACCCCCCTTTATCAGAGGCGGCTGTGGGTCATAAGCCGGTTATTCTTGTAAATTTCATTCATTGCGACAACAAAGCTGACGGACAGCATCAATATGGCGCGCATCAGATGGCTGATAAGCGGATTCTGCTTGGATACAGTCTTTTTAGGCGGTGCAACGACGACTCTGACGTCAAAATAGGCTCCACCCACGAGGCGGCAAAAGATCAGAGAATGGCCAAACTCTCCCTATAAATGGCTCTGGATTGAACATGAGCGCAGCGCCATCTAGTGTGTAACGTAGCAACTTATCAAAGTGGATTGGATCCACTGCTCATCGGAAAGTTCACACATTATACACAAGGTGGCGTCACCACGCTCCCTGGATATTTAATATTACATATAGGAAAGTAAAGACGTGATATGCTATAGATCATCGGAGAGCACCATCTGAACGAAAGCGTTCATGCAGTAGATAATTTGGTTATCATTTTGACTTTTTTTTGTACTTCACCTACGGGCTTTTATGGAGCTTACAAACAGGTTCTTTGTTGGTGTTGGTGAAGTAGCTGATTAGTTAAACTCAGATCCTGATTTACCTTCATGACCCGTGGCGGACACCTCATCCTGGTCCTGCTGCCTCATTAGCCAAATGACTTTTTCTACTCTTAGTTTTTTTTACTTTTCTTCTCCGTCCGGTGTAATGGAGCGGTGAGGTCAACCAACCTTACCGGGTCTACCTTCTATTCCTGGCGTCAGGACCTTTTTCTCGAGTTATTCGGATTTCAGGCTCATTTCCCGTCAAGCTAATGTCCAAACGTTACCTAAACGTCTATACTGTGACCGGCGGCGCGGCTGCGTATATAAAGCATCTCCTCGTCGCGGGTAACTGCGAAGCACGACCTACTAGATTATAACGACCATGTCATAATCGGCAACCCCTATGAGGATCCCGTCCGCACTATCCGCTAGGGGCGCTGCTCATCGGCCCGCGAGATCTACATCATGATTGGACGATGGAAATTTGAATTTTGAACGCGCAGAAGCGAGCGTACGACAACCGTAGCAGACGACAACAACAGCTCCTATAAAAACGAGTAGAATGATGATGATAATCAACTTTAGAATGAAACATTTTCCGTGGGATGTCCACCGCTTTTACAAAAATACTAAGTTAAGCTGAAGTATAAAGTATTGTGGAAGTTGAGGAAGCAATAACCGGGCCGATGAGCAGCGCCACCGCCAGCTTCCAAATGCGGCGCTGGGAAGGGGTGCCTATGACGTTGTCATTATGATCTAGTAGGTCGTGCACCGAAATTATTACGCTAAATACTGGGAGATGGTGGCTTCGAATCCTACCGCTGGTTGCGCTGTTTGACGCTTTTCCTGAGATTTCCGGCAGGTGTTCCAGACGTTTGTCGGCGCAGTTCCTCCTGAAGTCGGCCCAGGACGTACATTGAACCTTTCTGTGCCCTACTTCTTTCTGTTGTCCTCTCTTAGTCTGTCTACGTAGCTGCCATTGCGACGTGGTGATGACACGAAATAAAAGATATTTGCCGTCGCAAAAGTGCACATTACGATTACGATATTTTTCGACACGTGCTGCGTCAGTTATATTATCTGATCAACACCGTCACCTTATTGCTTTTGCTGGTGTCGGACTAATTCGAAGAGCCGAACCTCAAACGCAATAAAACGAAATTATAACAGCAGTGGAGTGTTTTTCAAGCTCCGATGAAAACCTTCTTTACCAAAACACATAGCTGGTACAGCCGCCCACAGAAAAAAAAAAAAAAAAAGGAAAAGTTTTTCTTGCACTCCACCAACCACGTTCGTTAGAAGGGCCCACAATATTCTCCGCCTTCCGAAACTCAACTATATTTGCTATCGTTCCTGAGGCAACAACGAGCCAACAAGCGAGACCTCTGGTGGGTTGACTTTACAACATTTTTTGTTTTTTCGGCGAGATGTTAGTGCTTGTGGCCACGTGCTGCAGTTATCGACCTGAAGGTAGCCACTTTCGTGTTATTCTGTTAGAGGCGAGTAGGAATAGAGAAGACGTCCCTCCGGGAATGGATGAGAACATTTCGCCGCCCAATGAGAGGGCGCCAGACATGATAACATCAAGTAGACGCTGTTGAGGAAGATTCAACTGCGTAAGAAAAGTCGCGGAACCACACGTTGAGTATTTAGAGTTCGATACAGGTGTAACATATCGATGTAGCAGTAGCATCGTTGTAAGAGATACACCGTTATAATAGTTATATCGTTATAACCGAGATATCGTTATAATGCATGTTCTGGCGGATTGCCCGCTCGTCACTTTAGTCGTGTCACGACACCTCGAATTTTTATTGGCACTATAGTACAGTGCGATGTGTCAGCGTATTAAGATAACACGGTGCTTGGAAAGAGGCATATATTATCGATTGTATTTCGAAATAATTACACACCATTTCACACAAAAGAGATCAAAAAGGTAATGTACAGTGGCAGTGTCCTTACCCTGATACCCCCGAAAAAGAAAAGAAATAAAAAGAAAGAAAGAACTAACAAGGAAAAAAGAAAAACAAGACTGGAAAGATACAGATACAAAAAGGTTTAGAAAAAAGAAGCCAAATTACGTACTATAATCCGCCCTTTCCATTTGCTCGACGACCCATTTTGTTCCCATTTTACGGTCATCCCAAGCAATATGCCCTTCGAGAAGAAGGGGACAATTTGCGACCATCCCTAGGATATAGTATCCGGGGCAACTGTCTGTCCCCAAACTGACGGACGCTCCTGTTTCTGTCTTGCGCGCGCGCTGCAGGTTGCCGCAGCAACTGTGCCATTTTTCCTCTATACGTGACATCTCGTTCCGGTTGCATGCAGACGACGCTGGATGATAAGAGGGCAGAAGCCGACACCGGGGATGATTCAGTTGGGTCCTTAAATCTTAGTCGGGTGGAAATAGGGGTAGAGCTTTCGGATAAATATCCCTTCATTTTTGTCTCTGTTTATCTTTCTATACCTGTTGGTGAAAATGTGCACTCAGACGCGGTGGAAGTAATTTCGTATTAATATAAGATTTGCGTCAATGTTATTATCGTTATGAAATAATTAATAGCTCGATCTTTATTACACTGAACCAGTGAGCCAAACTCGAAGAAAAAGTTGCTGAGAGCAACTCGAGAAAGATTATTCGAGCTGGAAAGGTTGTATTAACAATAGCAATAATAGCATACTATTATCGTGCTACTGATTACAGTGTTAGTGATTGATGTACTTTATTATCACGTGGAAGGCTACGTGAACTTGACAATTGATTTTTATTTATTCCTATGTTTTTCATTCTATATATCTACGATTTTTCTCTTTTTACGTTATTAGGCAAACACTAAGTGAAAAAGTCAATTTCACGCCTTTTCACTTAACGACCTTGATCGTGAAATAAAGCTGAATAAATCGAAAGAATGAATGCCGTTCACTATTCTACCGCTCGCCATAACGCCTATTCCCATTATTCGAAGATGCTCAAAATAGCCTGGATGACCGAGACATTTCACCCCATGTCATAGTCACGATTTATTTGTTGTTGTTCAAAAGTGTGACGTCAAACCATTTCCCATTCAAACTGTTTCAAACATGCGTTCCGTCACTCTTCACAATCGCTAGAATAAGAAGAACCCGTGGCACATTCTACGGTTGCCAGACTGCGTTCGTAAAACACGGTTGACATAGACGGCTGAGTTCGGCCGGGTGCGTGCACAGGAAGGGAGGTTTTGTTCAATCTTCCCGACACTTTTCTTCCCTTTTCGCTAGTTGAAGGTTGAGAAAGATTCTCGCGTCGCTTATAATAACGTGTTCCCGGTTCCTCATTAGTTTCGCCGGAACAGGAATTTAGCCGGGGGAAGTGCCGTTGTTATGGTTCTTTGTATACTGTCTGTCGCGAAGAATGCGTACAAATGACGCTGAGAGTGCTGATCGTGCCATCTGTGCAGCTGAGCGTAAAACCGAAACCGAAAGTTCATACAGAAGAAAGTGTCTATTGCAAGAGCACGGGCAGTGAGGTTCGAACACACGGCCATGGATTTCCGAAGAGAGATGCTAACACAGGGAACGCACTCAATTCAAGGGCATCAATCAATCAATCGATCGATCGATCGATCGACCGACCGACCAACGAACGAACGAACGCGCGTTATTTTCGCGTTCGCGTTATTTTATTCGCTTTATTCATTCATAAGGATTGAATATTTCGTTGCGCAGGCCCTATAATAAAACGCGTACAGTATACATGTCGTCTGCTACCGCGTATTTATGTCTTCTGCTTCGGAACAGCTTTTATGTCGTCTGCTTTGTAAATTGTCCCTTCGTGCCAGGCTCTGACGGTAGGGTGAACGACACTGCATCGGGCGAAACGTCTGAAATTTAAATGTGTCTATGCTGTTCAATCAACCAACCAACAGACCGAATGAGTAATAAAATGACATTTAGCATGACTGGATACCCTGCTTCATCAGGAGCCGTGATGCAAAATATTTTCGCTCGGCAGTGTCTCGTAGTGTCTCATCACTGGACAGTTTAGTTTAGAAAAACGCCCTCAAAAACCAGCCATGAACCGTGCTGCCTAACACTTAGAGGTCCGCCCCAGTTTCCCGGCGTGACGTAATGGAATCTGTGTGACGTAGCATCAGCGTCGCGAGCAGCCGCGCGATCTGCCCCTCAGCCACAAGCGAGAACAAATATCGAGTGGCCCTTCATAACATAACGCTAATGCGAACAGACAACAAGACAACAACAATTAGAAAACAAGAGCACCATAACTCATCATAATGCACCACGAACACACTTGAGAGAAGCAAGAAGACCGCCTATAGAAGAGCGAGTACTGGATAATTTTTATAAGGACCCGAAGACCCACATTGTTCATGAGCCTCTCAATTTCAAACACAGCGCGCCCTCTAACGCCTTTTCTTCTGGGAGCAATTCGAGCGTGAAACCTTTCACTTCGCGTTATTTTATTCGCTTTATTCATTCATAAGGATTGAATATTTCATTCCGTAGGCCCCATTATAAAACGCGTCCAGTATTCATGCCGTCTGCTACCGCGTATTTATGTCTTCTGCTTCGGAACAGCTTTTATGTCGTCTGCGTTTGTGTCGTCTGCTTTGTAAATTGTCCCTTCGTGCAGGGCTCTGACGGTATAGGGTGAACGACACTGCACCGGGCGGGACCTCTGAAATTTTAATGTATTTTTACCGTAGCGCCATAGGCGGCCACGTCCGGCTAAAATATCGAATCCATTTAGGTTCGCCAAATATTCTCATCCTCCTAGCTTGCTTTGAAGCGGGATGGTGAACTAAATAATTTAAATGCTTTTATCAGCTTCGCTTCGCTAAATGGGATGCCCCGAAGAAGAGCTAAGCTTCTTCGTACGTTTCTGCGTATAGTTATTTCTCCATCACACGTTTTTGATCCGGTACGACCACCGCGAAATATCTATGGTATAAAGATAAGATAAGATAATATATGAATAAAAACCAAGATGAAAGCCGGACACAGGGGATCAGTATTCGCGATGAGCCGATTTAGGATCTGTGCCATGATATGCTACGATTGACTGTTTGAAAACGAGGAGAGATCTAAGCTGATCTGATTAGATCCTGCCATTACCTCCGCGCTAGTAAAGTTTTTTGCGCTAAAACGCGCACGTAAAACAGCTTTCAGAAGTAAATGCCCGCCTGTGTACTTTGTGGTAATGGTTTAATCCACCCTTTTAGTTTTCTGCGTATATATTTGCTTCGCCCGTTACAGCTACCGTGCTCGCTTGTGAAGCCACCTTTACAAAGTTGATGTACGCATTCCAAAAGTACGTGACGTCACGTTCTAGAAGTAGAGAAGGAAGAGAAAACGAAAATGGAGGACACCAGCTCGCTCCATCAAATCATCCCAGTAATTATTTACAGGTAGGTGCGTAGCAAGAAGGGAAAAAGTCAGGCACTCGAACATTAAACAGCACTCGAAAGCAGTAATACCAACAGTAGACGCTGTAGCTTCCTACATTTATTTGCGCTGCTCCTGCATTTATTCACCACGCGAAATGTAGTACCGAAAATATAAACGTGGAAAAGCTTCCGTGTCTACACTGCGTTTGGGTAGTTACTTACCTCGAGCTTTTTTTTTTAAAGGGAGACTTCGCAACCAAATGGATTTCAAGCTTGCGGTATTCTCACAACTATTTACACGAACGGTACACAATTGTGAAATGAGAATCTCACTTGAGAATGAAGGGGGAATCATAAAAAAAAAGTCGTTTCGAATTTGAAAAAGTCTGGCTTCCACCGAACGTCGATGGAAGTACTTCTTTCTTTCCTTTTATTTAAAGCGAGCGATAAAAGAGGAACGAGCGCTATTTTTCAGCTACTTGACTAAGAAACAGGTGCTACTATAGTGAAGCAGTACCTGTTTCATACTGAAGTAGCTGGAAAGTAGCGCTCGTTCCTCTTTTATCGCTCGCTTTAAATATAATTTCTGGGCTAGTATACGACTGTATACTACACTCTTAAAAATGAACTTCACCGCATAGCACTCTCCTAGCCAACCATCGTCTCGAATGATATCGTTATCTGCTCTGATTTGTTGAAAACGGAAGGCGTACGCCTTTTTTGTGACAATTATGAACAGCATAAGTGTCACAAAAAAGGCGTACGCCCTCGTTTTCAACAAATCAGGGCAGATAACGATATCATTCGAGACGATGGTTGGCTAGGAGAGTGCTATGCGGTGAAGTTCATTTTTAAGAGTGTACTTGTCCGCACCACGTAGAGTGAGGAGGGAAACATTTCTGTGACCTCCTCTCCACGTTGCTGCTTCGCTTTGATTGCTCGCTTATTTGAGGCATAATTCCTCACACGAGCAAGAAACAGAGTTGATGGCAAGTTTTTCAGTGGATGCTATGCACCAACTGTGATGTGGAACATTTTTTTTTCCTCCGACCGTTCCGAAGTCTTTCATAGATCATAAAAATACTGCTTTCTTGCAAACCGTCGCTTTTACAGCTCAGTGGCGTTACCGCTTGAGACAAGTTGACTCTCCCAGATCCTCTCAATGCGTTGCTCTAGAGGATTTGCACTCTAAGAAAAAAAAAAGGATCAAAAATAACAAAGACGGTTAAGAGCATCAGCTGTTTACTATATACATTAAAAACAAGACTTTCGTGCAGTAGGCTGCACTTCTTCAGGTTTGAGGACCTGTTACAAGTGGTGAAGCATATATCAAAAAACCAAGTCACATGGTACAAGAGGTACAAAAAATGGTACATGGTACAAAAAAGGAGTAAGACGGGGAGTAATCGCAACTTCTACTCCCCTAGTCTGCAATTACTTACATTTTAGTCCCCTAACCCAACATTTACTCTCGACATTTACTCCCCAGGACTGCAAATCGTCACTAAACTTCGCGCATGGTCTCCTGAATGCAACAGTCTACATAAATATGTGCCCTTGGTCAATTTGAATGACATAAGGCTGTATAACTCAGACAACGTAGCAATATTCCAACCACATAGATTAAGAAACAGTTAGCGCATCTTCCTTCGCAAATTGTGCCCTATGTATGGCGCAAGATTTGATATCACGCGATATATCACGGTTGACGGTTTGCTTCAAAGTATTTTCATGCATGCACACGAATTATGTACTTGGGACTCTTACAACTGCGCGGGAAATGCAGTTTACACTCTGTGACATTCATTTACTCCCGTGCATTTACTCCCGAAAGGGACTATTTTTTGTGGCAAGGCATTTAGTCTCCAAAAGGAGTACAAGTACTCCTTTTTTACTCCAAGTACAAGTACCAAGTACTGCGGTTGGTGTACAGTGTGCTATGCGGTGAAGTTCTGTCTTTAGAGTGTACACACATAAAAAGAAAGCTCGAGCCCTCGTGCCCTTTTGACCCTTTTTGGACAAAATAGGACTTGGATCCTTAATTGTGAAGGGGCTCATCATTTCATTCCCTACGTCACCACCAGCGATGGGGTAGAGTATTTCCACCCTGGAGGTGAAATTCCCCATTCCTCATCTTAAAAACAAAGAAGTTGTTGTTGTTGTTGTTGTTGTTGTCGCGTATGCATTCCTTTAGTCGTTCGGGGTTTTTTTTTTTTTTTGTGCCCATAACACAATTCTCGATAGCGGCGCTCGTGCGAGTAATCGGATAAAAAACGGAGAAGTCAGAGGGGCTACGATTTCTTTAGATACAGACACGTACGAGTACAAAAGGTGTCGACTGTCGCAAGAGCAGTGTCTCTATCAAACTCAATTTTTGTAACGGCTTCCAGCTTGTCTCCGACAAAGACAGAAATATAAAAGGCTAAAAGAGGAAGAAGAAGAAGAAGAAGAATTTTAAGAGGAAAGTTGATCAAATAACGAGACCGAGAAGAAATCAAGTCTCAAAGGGTCCCCCGCTCGACGTCATTGCTTCAAAGGACAGAAGATAAGAGAGTTTTAAAGAGACTTTCTACTGCTTCGGGATTCCCTGTGTCGGAGCATCAATGAGAACGTGGAAGTCATTTTGAACTCGCTCGGGTTGGATGGGGAATTTCGCGAATCTCAGTCATTCCACCCATTCGGTAGAATGACGGGGCTGGAAGTGAAGTGGTGCTGGGAAAGGGGGGAATGAAACGGCGACGGTAACCGTGTTAAATTGTCACGTGATTTCATGCTAGGTTCACGTAGTAGACTTTCAGGTAGATTGCATATCGCGGATAGTATATTGTGCTATATATGGAGGCGACGTTAAACTGGAACAAAAGAACGGTTCGCTTTCACGCCAAGTTGGTCTTAACCTCGAGATAATGTTCTTTTTTTTTTTTTCGTGATTAACTGATTGTCGTGATTGGCTGCGATGGGCCTGCCGACCAACGCTAAGCACCGAACGAGCCAACGACGAGTGTCGTATTCGATTCCGGTGTCAAGTGTCGTTATCGATTCCGGTATCGAGTGTCGTTATTGATTCTGGTATTGATTGTCGTTATCGATTCCGGTATCGATTGTCGTTATCTATTCCGGTATCGAGTGTCGTTATCGATTCCCTTATCGAGTGTCTTATGGGGATGCTAAAATGCACACATTTCTCCTTGCGAAGTGAAAGATGCCATATTACGTTGGCACCAACACAAAAAGTAACACAATGCAATGTGCACCTTCCTTCCTTCTCTCTTTCTCAGGGAGCACGCCAATGCTGAGCGGCCTGCCATTGGTTTCCTCAAACCGTTTGCCCAATCATTGCGGCGGATGTTTTGAGGAAACGAATCACGGGCCGCTCCGCACTGTGCCTTCCGCGAAGTCCGCAATGATGCGATGTTGTATGGATTCCTAAGGAGAGTGCAGGGCTACGGTGCATACTTTCCAGACGAATGCCGCTACAGTTCCCCGTGAAGCCGGCCCAGGACGCAAAGTAACTTTCCCGTCCCCCAACTCCTTCCTGCTGTCCTTTCTCTATCCGTGTAGTCACACGAGCGACATTTCCCCAGAAGCGGAAGATGCGAAAAACGTCATAGCTTTCTGCGGTCACGTGAGCGCGAGCGCTCAGCGTCGCGTCTTCACGTACACTGCTAACCGTGGGGAATATCCTGCGCAACAGTCACAAGATATCCCGTAGCAGACGACAGGAAAAGGCGCTGGCGTCGCCGTCGTCTGCTAAGTGTCGTCTGCTAAATGCGCAGTACGCCACGGAAATATTCCGCTACACAGCCACAAGATATTCCGTAGCAGACGACAGGAAAAGGCGCTGTCGTCGTCGTCGTCTGCTAAGTGTCGTCTGCTAAATGCGCAGTACGCCACGGAAATATTCCGCTACACAGCCACAAGATATTCCGTAGCAGACGACAGGAAAAGGCGCTGGCGTCGTCGTCGTCTGCTAAGTGTCGTCTGCTAAATGCGCAATATACGCCACTTCCGGTATTCTGCACCGTGTGAATGCTCAACACAACACGGGACGGAACTTCGGCTCTGTAAGCAGTGTTTTCGCTTTTTCTTCCACCGGAATATTCCGTGAGCATGTCGCTCGTGTGAATACACGGTATCTGTCCACGTCTGCACATCGCTCGTAGCCACAGTTGCTTCGCGGCGTTAACACGAAAAAAAAAAAAAAGAAAGAGAAAAACTTGTGAAGTTGGCTTTTTCGTAGCGCAAGAATGCTACGCAGGAAAACGCGCTTTACGGGCAAAGACCACGATTGTTATTTTTATCTCGTTAAACTCATCACGCATGCCTGGTGGGACAAAAAAGAAAAACGAAAACCAAATACACTCGCGCAAACCGCGCAAATTCTTTCGCAACTTTTAACGCGGGTGTCGCGTGGAGTAGCTCGAGGAAATTTTTAAAATTGCGAAACACACGCCGAAAGGCAACTGCGCGACAAAAAAGAACGGCAAGAAAAGGATGCAATGAGAGAGATGTAAATTTTTTCTCTCACCTAACACCCTCGCCACGCGACAACCGTCTCGAGACGATCGATCAAAAAGACATCTTCAACATTTCACGGGAAACGCCCTGAAGCCGCGCATACCTTCTGTCTTCTTTCCGGGGTGGAATATAACATATTCCTCTTTTCAAACTGAAGAAATATGAAGGTGACATGCAAGGAGAGATATGTCAGTATAAAAAGCGGCGTAAAAAGGAAAAAGAAAGAAAAGAAATATCGCTGGGACGATGTCTCACTCGCGAGTCGCGCAATTTGTGACATGCATCATTCATGGGTTCCTCTCCCTGTGAAAGTTTCATATCGCTGCAGTCTCCTTACGATTCATCGTAAACGAGCTAAGAGTTTTAACAACACGCGCACGTCTTTTTTTTTGCTTTTTTGCTTCTTTGAAAAACGTGGTACGTATGCGAGTATGGGGGTACTATGCTTTAGGACATCATGTTTTCATTATATTTTTACGTCGCTTTTTATTTTCTGTGCGTGGTGACTTATATTTGTACTTGTTATTACTGCGCATCCTCTCTTTGAAACCCTGAGAGTATTTCGAGTAAATAAATAAACGTTACGTTTCTGTTGTCTTTTGAAGCTATATACAGGTCGTTTTTTTTATACCCTTTGCAGAATTTTTGCAATAAAAAGATGAGAGCTACTTAGATGCGATTTTCTCAGGTGGGGTGTGCGACATCCTATTGGAAGGCGTACGTAATCGCTGAACGTCCAATTACCTAAAATTAAATCTAATCAATCTAATGAATTAGTTAAGTTAAATAACGATTTTTTAGGTAATTAGACGTCCAGCGGTTACGCACGCCTTCCGATAGGACTTCTAATTACCTAACATTCACGATTTAACTTAATCAATTAGTTAGATGTCTTCGGGAAAATGCGAGATAGCAGAATTGGAGCGAGCCATTATTTAAACCTGACTCTCCTTTTTAAATGTCGCGGAACGAGTGCGCACTTTGAGATCAAAATCGCCAAACTTTGGTATGCAGCCGGAACTGCCACTACACACTTCTTGAGCGCAAAAAGAGGGAAAGGGCATTCGCATCACGTGTTTTGTAGCGATCGAGCTGATTGGAAGAAGCTCTTATCTGTTGGCTAGATAGACCGTTTTCCGGTCCAGATAAGTCGGAGCGATGTTGTTTCTGCGCTCGAGAAGTGCGCAGTTCTGGTTTCGCCTCATTTGTATACAAATGACGTCATAGTGTTCTACAGCGCCACCAGTTTGGTAGAGTCGAACTACCCTCGAAGCTAGAGGCGAACAAGGTCGCGCTCGAAACCCACGGTCTTGAAGGAATTACGAGTGTCCCTGAAAGGGACGCGACCTTCGGTCCTACTTTTCTTTCAATAGGGGGCAGCGAACAAGTGCCCATTCGTGGAACCCAGCCCTCCCCTTTCGATTTGTTTCGGTTTCAGTCTGTTTACCAACGTCATGATGACGTTTCTCGGGTAGAGGTCTATTCTGCTGTCTCGCATTTTCGTGAAAACATCCAATTAAAAAGTTGATTCATAAATTTTAGTTAAGTAGTCGTCCAGTAGGGGTCCAGTCGTCCACAGGATGCCCGCTTGTCCGCGCAACGCGCCTGCGGAAACGACACGAGTGCTGCTCTCAAATGTTTTTTTTTTTAATTTATAACGAATAAACAAAATATCCTGCATATTAAACAATTATTGGTTAAACTAAATTACTTTTTCTGTAGGGCGCTATAACGGTAGCAGCCTGTGGCAGCAACGAAAATTTACGAACCGAAGTCATCGATACACAGCTAGAAAAGGACACAAAAAGGAAAAAAAATAAATAAATATACGAATGAAGAAATATTGATCTGGTCTCTTTGGCACCCCCACGGAAGGAGAAGTCTCGCGTGATGCGAAAGGACAGATTCCATCGTCTCCTCTGGCAACAATGTTTCGTGTCCGAGTGCCCGACACCATTTTATTTTATTTCCTCCTCTTTCTTTCCTTTTTTCCCCCACGCGCCTCTTTCATCTGTTCGACAGCTGACGACAGGGTGGCTAGATTGAGATGGACGAGGCTATCATACGTCGAGACGCGGTTTCTGAATAGCCTCTTGTGGCAATGTTCTTTCATTCCGTGCTAGCATCACGAAGAAAACTGGGGTTATGAGTGATGTACGCACGTGCACAGCAGGAAAGGGGGGGGGAGGCAGGGCGCTCAATATACGTGCTGGGACGACTTCGTGGGCAACTACGTGCCGACGCATTCGTCCGAAAAATCTGGCATCAGTACCCAGGGAAAGCTTCACACGCTTCAGGTACACTCTTAGAAAAAAAGGGTGTAGTTTAACTCCTTTTTTCTTGCCCCATATATAATATTACAATTACTTATTATTAATATATCATAATTATATATTAATATTTATGACTCTAATTAATATTATTAATTATATTATTAGTACAATTACTCTCAAAAAAGGAGTACCGGCCTCGGTGGCTCAGTCGGTAGCGTGTTCGCCTTCTGATCCCGAGATCGCGGGTTCGAACCCGGCCGAGGACGCCAGCAACTTGGTGGCAGGGTACAAGTTGCTTAGACACGCCGTCTTCCGCGAGGGACGTTAAATACGGGGTGCCGTGTGATGAGCTTTCATCGCACGTTAAAGAACCCTCAGGTGGGCAAAAGCAATCCACAGACCAACCGCTGTGGCGTCGCTCATGATCTCAGTTGTCTCGCGACGTAAACACCCAATTATTATTATTAATCAAAAAGGAGTCTCCTCACTCCCCACTGGAGAGTACACTCTTAGAAATGAACTTCACCGCATAGCCCACTCCTAGCCGACCATCATCTCGAATGATATCGTTATCTGCCCTGATTTGTTGAAAAGGGGAGGCGTACGCCTTCTTTGTGACACTTATGTTGTTCATAATTGTCACAAAAAAGGCGTACGCCTCCCGTATTCAAGAAATCAGGGCAGATAATGATATCATTCGAGGTTATGGTCGGCTAGGAGTGTGCTATGCGGTGAAGTTCATTTTTAAGAGTGTAGTATTACTCTGCGTTAGGGAGTAAGGGAGTAATGTTACTTCCTTGTGGGAGTGTGGAGACTCCTTTTTGAGAGTAATTGTTCTCTCCAAAAGGGAGTAATATATGTGGCACGAAAAAAAAAATGAGTTAAAGTACGCCCTTTCTTTTCAGAGTGTAGTAATTCGAACTCACCACCTTGCAGCCGTGAGCATGACCTTGAAGCTACCACGGGCAGATGATGTATCCACTCAGCCACGCCGCTGGTAAAATTCTTTGATAATGCAGCGTTCAATAATTGGTGAAACATCATTATACATCGAAGCTGCGTTTTTTTAGTCGAACGTTATTGCCACAGGAGCACCTGTAGAGCTGCTTCGCCACTAGGCCTCACTAGAGCTCATCAGCTGGACCTGCCTGGCCATCACCAGAGCTCGTCCGTCAGCAGGACTTACATTTTTTTTTAAATTCCGTGTTAGCACCGCGACGCAATTATGCCTATGAACGGATAACAAACATGGACAGACCGGAGAAAGAACAGCAGGAAGGAAAGAGTGACAGGGTATTTAATATATGCGTCCTGGGCCGACTTCAACGGGAACTGTGACGACATTCGTCTGGAAAGTCTGCCGGAAAACCCAGAGGAAGTCCTCCGACAGCACAGCCGGTGGCAGGGTTCGAACCCACCACCTTCCGGTCTTCAGAACGACTTTTCCTTCTCGTCCATGCCTCTGGTTGGGCGTACATATCCACCATTGGAACTCTTCAACAGGAACAGCCTGATCATCCCTAGAGCTCGCCAGCAGGATTTTTGGTGTTCGTTATTAGGATTCGTCAGCAGGATTTGCAGGCTCGCCAGCAGGACACTTCTGACTATTATAGAATTCTTCAGCAGGACCTGTTTGGCCATCACTAGAGCTAGTCAGTGGGACTTCCTTGTCCATCATTAGAGCTCACCAGCAGGACTGAGTATACCGTTAGAACAGAACCTGTTTGCTCCGAAGGTGAAGGACCCACGTTTTCGATGCCTCAACACAGCCTATAAAACATGTTGCAAAATATGCATACTTGCTGAGCTCATGTTAGGCTCCAGCCAGTGAGCTTCGGCTCACAAATTAGCTTCGGCTAATTAATGAATGAATTCGGCTTAGACACAAGCAAACTCTCCGTTAACAAGCTTTGCATGGAAGAGTGACTGTTCTTACCTTCCCACTTAGACTACGGAACACGACTGCCCCCTGCACCAAGCATATAGAAGACCTCGTAGAAGTCGTACCACACTATTATTAATTAATCGTAATCAAGTAGTAATCGTAATCGCCCCGACGTCGACTGGTGTGTACATTCAACACCTAAAACCACATCTGGAGACTTTACTCGGTGGTAGCTCCAAGGTAATGCTGAGCACTGAAAAGGTGGTTAGAATCCTGCCGCCGGCTGTGTTGCCCTTCCAGACGGATGTTAACTCCGTTCTCCCGGAAGTCGGCCCAAGACTTTTACTAATCTCTTCTCTCTCCCTCTCCTTCTTGTTGTCCTCTCTCCGTCTGTCCGCGTCTGTAAGCCGCTCATAGCCATGGTTGCTTCGCGGCGCTAACACGGAGCTAAAAAAAAGGGGTTAGTCTTTTTTTTTTGCGTCGCGGAATTTTTTCGTGGATACTTTGTTTTTATATGTGTATTTATCCTAAATATTTACACAGTATCAACATCAGCGTGTAATACGCATAATATACATCAAGCTGCTTTACGTAGCTTATTACCTCTGTCGACGCTTTCCGTTTGAAATAAAAATTCAAAAACTTAAAAAAAATGCACACATACTACATAAATGAGTCATATATTCATCTATATATCATAACGTGTTCGTAATATAGTCGTGCATATACAAGTACGTATTAACATAATACGAGAACAGATATGGGAATGCAATAGCAATCGGGAATACATTTACAAACATTACATTTACATTATAGGATCATCCTTTCTCTACATGCGATATATTTATCTCACAACGACAACAGAAGCGCAACAAGAACAACAACAACAACAACAACAATGGATGTTGACGACGAGATGGAAGCGCATGACACATGTTACATGCGGGATGACGACATGATGAATGAACAGCTCCGCTTTAGGCAACACGTTATGCTTTACGAGACCCAGAGGGCCACCAGTGCGTTGTTTCACGATGGGTTGCCTTTCATGTTCGGCTGCAAAGATGGCTGTTGCCATAGCAACGTCATCAAGAATGGAACGCGGAACGGCGTCCGCCAATTCGGGATAGATGCGAGATTCAGATGGAAGACCTGCTTCATCTCCATCTTCGTCCATTTCAATATCCGGCCGGTCCAAGCACGCAAAATGGCATGGCTGCGCCGGCGTTATTGAAGCAGATGAAAGACTATACGGGATAGGCGGAATTCGTATACCTAGGTTGTGCGACGACTTAAGAGGAAGTCCGCTTTATTCTTGACATATTATGAAAGGCCGTGTGTACAAGGAGAGACACGGATCTTAACGGAGCGGATGACCACGATTTTTCTTGCAAGGTGAAAAGATTGATAACGCTTCCTTCCCGTCAACGCTTCTTTCGAAGCAGACGCTCGTCTGCTATCAGAAAAGTCGTCCCGGATGGGGAAATTTTGTGACGAAGTAGAGATTATTGGGGATTTGGATTTTGTACAAGGGAGTACGTTCTGGCCGACGGAGAAGCAGCAGAAAGGTGGCATAATCGTGAAGCTTTTTTTTTTTCTCGCAGCCCACGTGTATTTTTTTTATGTGCCCATTTTGTTGAAGGGAGGTGCAGGTGTCAGACATTCTGGTTTGGAATATCGTGTTTGTCGGTTGACAGGACCTATTCTGCCATTTTTCTCCTCAATGCAAACACCTTGATGATTCCTGGTGTCGGTACCACTACGTACCGTCCAATTGGTAGTTATGTTGTGCGCCATTAAGGTGTAGCTTATGCGGTATTTGCCACCCGTTTGGTGCGTCTTCATACTACACACCGTCTAATGTTTGTTATACTGTGCACGATTTAATGTACCTTATGCCACGTGCGGCGTGTGCGAAATGTTTGGTCTGCCTCATGCAACATGCCGCCCGATCGATATAGTACATGTCTACCATCTACCATTTAGGGTACCCCATAATATGGCCCGTTTACGGTTTAGTCTACCTTATAAAGCGTACGCTGTAAAAGTAATTCTGGTGATAAAAAAAAAGAACGAAATCAAACCACCGCCCCACCACACACACACACACACACACACAAGAGTAAAGTGAAAAGAAAAAAAAAGGAGAAGAAAAAAAAGAAAGAAAAAATAATGATGTTTGCGTTCCTCAAACCTACCTGCAAGGCGACTACTTTTGAATAACGCGGCATTTAATCTCCTCATTTTTGCTGCGTCATAGAATGATATCTGTCTCGTGCCTAGGCGAGAGGAAAATAACGTCATCCTTATCAGTTAGATAAGGTGCTGTCATGCCTTCCATACCCTCAAACCCATAACGTGCCGCGACTGAGTTTGAATGAGTCATGTCACGGAAATAATACTGTCGCATTGGTAGCTATCATTCATCCAAGTTCTCTTGACGGAAACAACCGACGCGGCAGATCCTACCTGTGGACTATTTTGGTAGTATTTGCATGTGCGGTGTGAGAAAGACGATCAACACGCCTTTGTGAGTGAAACATGGACAACGTGCAATGTGTGAACCTCATCACCGGCAAGAGCGAGTCGTATTGCAACAAGGTATGCTCCCTTTAAGGCGCTTTCCTTGCAATTTCTAACACGTGACACCTCTTTGTGTCTTTCACAAGAGAGCGACGTTAGGTTATAGTTAGGTTACGGTAGTTGCCTACCGTAGGTTAGTTAGCGTAAAAACGCTTAGGAGCAACTGAGGTTTATTTGAGCAAGAACTTTCGTGCAAGAAGCTACACTTCTTCAGGTTACACAACTAACTGCGCAGTTAGTTGTGTAACCTGAAGAAGTGCAGCCTCTTGCACGAATGTTCTTGTTCAAATAAACCTCAGTTGCTCCTAACCGTTTTTACGTTACGTGTGTGATTCCCTCATCGCGGGCTCCTTGACAGTGTTTATTCTCTTTTTTTGTTCGCCATTTCGACGTAGGTTGGGTTAGGTTAGGTTAGGTTACGGACACATGATCGCCAGGGACCCTAGCTTTCTGCGGCAAAAAATATACGAATTCCTCGCTAAAATGCTGGATATGCTCCTAGTTTTGAAAAGAATATACACACGCCTCACGCCGGCATAACAACTCTGTCGCCACGCGAACGATATTGCATCAAAACGTTGCACAGGCGTTTCTTGCAATAAAGCACAGTTCCGGTCTGACCAGACTGCGCATTTTCAGGCTTCACATATTTCATTACTCACTCGCCGAAGTAACACACATCTCTGGAAAGCAGAAAAAATAGGGAGTTCTAGGAGAACGTGGAAGTTTCACGGTTACGTCTCCGTGAAAAATGATAAGCCAATTGCGTGATTCCTTCGGGGTGGGTGACGTCACGCTGCTGATATCGGATTGACTGACAGGGATACGGAGTCTGAATGTGAGGCCGCTTACCACTTCCTCAAACTCCCTAATGTTGCGTTCTCGTGTTTCTACCGAAACGGAAGTTTGTCGGGGTGTGTGTGTGTGTGTGCAGATAAAAGTAGCCCCACATTCTTGCACGTAACGCGTATCCTGCTTAACGGACAAGCTTCCGATGGCGCTCGACAACGCATTCGCGCTATCAAAAAAAAAAAAAAAAAGTAACAGCGTTAGCGCCATTAGCGGTTCCCGCACGCAACTTTCCGGAGCTCACCATGTTGACATTGATACAGCCCATACGAAATGCACAAAGAGCCATGTTTGCGCGGTTATTATCGCAGAGTTTGGTTACAACGTTCTTTTTTCTTCTCTGTTTTCGGTATGCAGTCTCATGGCTGCGTGGCCCGTGCACCACCGGAAGTTCGTCCGGTAAGCTGGCATCATGTTGCGTGCGTAAACGTGTCTTTTCTTTTTCTGCATAAACGCTGGGGAGTGGGGGATATGTTTATTTAAAAAAAAAAAGAAAGGAAAGGTCAGCCAGACGGAGGTCGGCTTGCTATTCCTAAACAAATGAGAAAATCGGGGCAGAAAAGAAAAGGAAGGGAGAAAATGGGAAGACAAATAAGAAAAAAAAAAGGAAAAGACAAAGAAGAGAAGGCACGCTTGATATGTGCGAAGGAACATCGTTAACGTATAGAACAAACCCGGCTACATTTTTCTTCCTTGCGGCGCTGGGAGCGGAACATAATTGCTAGTTCGCTGAATCTCCGTAAACTCGAAAACAGGCGGACTTGAAATTACGGGTATGTTGATTTGGGGAGAGAAAGAGAGTTTGTTGAACGAGGACGTCCCGGGAAATGTACGGGTTTTCGCGCTTCTGTAGCTGTACCTCACCTGCAGCTAGCTGCACCTGTATACCTAGCTCGCTTCTGTACCTGACGAAACGCAGTCCACTGCGTGAAAACTTGTATTCAGTAAAGGAAAGTTTCATTTCTTTAATATGTTTTGTTACTTTTTGAGTAAGTGGATCTTGGCTCAACCCTCTACATTCTTCATCTATTCTGTAGAAGGGTAAAAAAAGCGGGTTAGAGCTTGGACAGGTTGGTAACTTATACTTATAGGGACGGGGCCCATCCAGAAACCCATGCATGAAACAGATAGCAGTATGTTTTGCATCGGCCGACAATCCACTTGGTTAATTTTTTTTCGTCCGAAAACTGCCTACAGATTAAATAAACGCATATTAAACATCAGCGCTGCTTCCGTATAGCTGCGGGGGCTCCGGCTGCAACGAGATCGGCGTTACGTCACTTCCTAAGAGGAGGAGGGAGAGGGCCCTGCTCAGAGGAGAAAGCCGCTGTCCACACACAACGCCACCTGGACACAAGAAAACCTGCTTTTTGCCTCCTCTTCCTCATTCGCTACGTGGACATGTATAGTCAGAATTCGTCTGCTATTGTGCTTCGCCCATCAGCGAATTCAAGAACTCGGAAATGATTGCAGCTAACTTGGAACCTGTGTATAGACGTGAATCTGTAGACAAAACGTGCAACACGCTCTCCAGAAAATCAGTCATGAGAAGGCTACGGGGCCGTTTTAAGCTTTATCTTAAAGTTTTCCCGTTTAGTACTCACGCGGGGACGTTCCACCACTGCTCGCAGACGACGGTGGTTCGTTCGTGATTGGCTACCGCCGCTGAAAACACGATCCTGATTGGCTGACTATTAGTTGTTACGTCACGTCGACGAGTGAGCAGGCTTTCTCTGTCTAGACGGTGTTGGTCGAGACGCCCGCGCCGCCGCGGCATCCCTTTTCTCAAGGCCGTGCTCTGATTGGTGGTTGGAAGTGACGTATTGGGGAGTGAGTGGGGATTGGGAATGACGCTTTCGCCTTTTTTTCCGAAGAGGAAATTCCGCCATATACTCTCAAGTTCCAGCAGTTTGCTCTTGTCATGTATTCCATGGGATAGCAATCAAACTGGGTCACTCTTTCGCCTGGGGTTTTCGACACCATGGTCAGAGGTGAACGAAAAATAAAATGACAAAAATCAATTTCGAAATCGTCTGGAACGGATGGGACCGTCCCTTTAAAATCTATAAAACCCTCTGTGCAGTAATCACAGACGAAGGACCAACACAACGAGGATACGACAACACACTATACATTGAGCTGCCAACCATGAATATGGCGTTCGTTCAATGCTGCAAACAGATATGGCACGCTGGGGTGGGGAGATTATTGGCGGTAAATGAAAAAAAAAGAAGAATAAAAGGGGGGAGGGAAAGGTCAACCAGGCAGCACACCGGCTTGCTATTCCATAGAAAAAATACAAAAAGAAACGCTGGGGACCACTTGGTAGCCAGTGTAAAAGAATGTGAGGCAAAGTTAAACAAAACAGTTATTCTGTTCAGATGTAATATTCTTACGTAAGATGTAATAGAGGGTAGTGTTCTCTTTCGGGAGGTGAGCGAAATCAGAAAATCAGGTGATTGTTGTGTCAGTAAAACTTCCCAAGCAACACAATGTACTGAAAGGCGAGTGCATTAGGGGTGGACAGGTAGGTGGAAGGCCTTGAACAGACTCGTGAAGCTAAAGAACATTGATTAGACACATGCCGTCCACCCCTATTGCACTCGACTTTCAGTACATTGTGCTGCTTGGGTTGTATTTCATGTCGCCTTGACAGAGATAAGGGCACATTTATGCTGCAGCATCGCTGCTCGCTGCAGCTTCAAGCACATCGCTGCTCGCATAACCGCTAGGGTGCGTTTACCCTGCAGATTGCTCAAGATGCTGCTCGCTTTCGCTATATCATTGTTATCGGTGACAGATAAACATAGAAAGCGGTGAAAACTGGGGAAGAATGGAAACGAGGAAAAGTGGGAAGGAGGAAACCGACTTCATCACAACCAATCGCAGGTCGGATTTCAAGACGCCAGTCATCAATGATACCAGGAAGACAAACATGTTTACATTCCTAGGTGCAGCGAGCAGAGCGGCAAGCAGCGGCGAGGATAAGCGAGCAGCCAGGCTGCAGGGTAAATGCACCAACAGAAAGCTCTGTGTTTGACCTGTCATCGCCAGAAGTCAGGTAGTCCCCGGGCATGTTCAAACATGTTTGGCAGCATTGTTGTGGCGATGATCATGGCGTGCATCTTTGGCAAGCAGCGATGCTGCAGCATGAACGCGCCCACAGAGATACATGTGTTTGTTTCGTCATCGAGAAACAGCGATGTGCCATGTGCCAGCAGCGATGCTGCAGCATAAATGCACCCTAAGTCAGGTAACGATACAGCTGTAAGCATGCCGTCCGATAGGCGGAGGGAGTGGGAAAGGGAATAAAATTCGTGGTTGCAAAGTTCAGTGCACTGTGTTGCCGTCTCCTTTTTGTGCTGGTCTTTCGTCGGGGCACTGAGACTTTTGCCGATATTAAGTATCGGAGAAGGGTCTTGCGGATATTCGGAGAATACGCCGCTGTTCTCTGGCGAGATTACCATTGGCTGCTACGATCTGCAAGGAACTCTAGCAAAGGATCCCTGCTGATTCCCAAGATTAGCCAGTCCCGAGTGGCTCGAGACTAAAATCTCCATTTTTTTTTCTTTTACAAATCAATCAATCACTCAATTACCAAGAACGACAATACACACCAGCTCGCGTGGCTCACTGGTTAACGTGATGGCCATGTCACGTCGAGATTGGTAGGTACCCCGGGTTCGAATCTCGGTGCCTGCTGCGCTGTCTGGGGTTTTTCCTGGGTTTTTCTCAGACGCTTTCAGACATATGTCGGCGTAGTTCCGTTAGAAGTCTGCCCAGGACGCACATTCCCCCAGGGCGTCAGTCGTGAACGGTGCCTCACCTATGTGAGGCCGACAATGGCAAGCCCTTTCCCCAGCACCACCAACGCAAACACACACACACACACACACACAAAAAAACAAAAAAAAAACGTGGGCACAGTTGTGGTGTCGTAGCAACCCGGAGCTCAACGCGAGGCGGGAGAGCCTGTTGATGGCATTTTTATCGGTTTCTTGTCCGGTGAAAATGGAAATGCTATAACCATAAACACAGTGCTCAGATACGTGGAAAGCCTGTACTTCGGAACCGTCGCATATGCTATATTCACTGTTTATGCTTAGCCCTGTAGAGAGTATGTTAGGTTAGATAGAAAAATAAGTAACGCTGTGACGTTACTCCGGGCATGTATATACACAAAGGCCTTTCCATTTGGCTCTGCCCTTTATATGTATCAGCATAGAGCGTTGCATCTACATATGGAAACATTATGTAACAATACGATAGCTATCTTTTTTCATATCCATCCAGGAAATCTGAGCTTGTAAGCGGAGACTACGCACATCTGATGCGTTATTCAGTATGATGTGCTTTTGACATATTGCTGGTGTCCTTGCTGTCGTTATTCACGGGCGGCGGGTATGGTGAAAAAAAAATGTCCCGACTACGAGAAAAATAGCGATGAATTTGGGAACTCTTACGAGGATGACTGGCCCGTCACCAAGTATAAGGTGAAAAATAAATAAATAAAGAGAGAAAGTGTAACTTTTAAAAAGAACGTTTGTTTCCGTTACTGTTAGAATACTATGAATGACATCGTACATATTACCTTTGTGCGTATTAGCAGCTCAGACGCAATGTATTGATGGAAACGAAACGAGAGGTTCCGTTTAATGCTTACAATGTTTAAAAGCTCATTCCGTTAGCTCTTTTGAGTCCTGTTTAGTGTCAAGCTACTCCCTCGCAAGGCCCCCGTCTCAAGAGACAACGTCTTTGTCTCACCTCTACAACACCTTAGCAACGACACGTACACATTAAAGAGGAGAGAAAAAAAATATATACATATATATACCAAAATCTTTAAGAAGGACAAAAAGATAGTCTGGCGACAAAGTGTGCACTCTCATTGAACTTGAGAAGGAGGTGGAAAAACGCCCTCTACCGAGAGTAATGAGTCCCTCTATCGGAGAACTCCAGGTTGCGACTGAATACACACAGGGGAGAAAAAGTGACCAGCCCCGAGCAAAAGTACGAGAGCCCTTTGATTGCTTTTCTCTAGAGCATCGGCGTTGTGGGTGAAATGTTTGTGTTCTGCTATCTCTGGGCTCCTTCGTGTGTGATAGCGTATATAGGACGGACAAGAATTACTCGATGCGGCTGGGAAGCTCGTTATCAGTGCGTGTAGCATCGTAGGATAAAAAAGAAAAGAAAAGAAGAAAGTAAGGATAGCTCAGGAGGGAATGAGGATGGCTGAGGAGGTGATACAAATGCAGCATGATGAGGAGAGTGGTTCGGAATGTTTCTTGCTGGAAGTATGAGTACGTAGTACCAGCGAAATGTACACGTTAACTTTTCGGTGTGCAGAGTATTGAAAGGCAAGCAGAAGAGGGCACGAAGGGTAGCTTTACTACCTATGCTACAAAAGAAAGAAAAAAGAGAGAGAGAAAATCTTGGTCACGCTGGCAAAGGCCTCGTAACACAGAATGTGTTTAGTGTACCGTACCGGTACAGGTACGGTTGGTCTTAATCCTAGTTCAGGTGAAAAAGTTCAAGTGTTTTTTTTTATTTTCTCAGCTTGTACAGAATTAATGCCGTACAGATTTTAAACGGAGTAATGAGTAACAGGAACTGGAAGAGCGGGCCTCTGGACGGCAGGAGCGCTCTGTGGTATAGTTGGAAGTAATTTATGTATGTCTATGCAACTTCTGGAAGCTGTAGTTTTCTCGTAAATATCATGTCGATTGCCTCGTGCTATACAGCATATGTCCTCTCAGTACCGTTGTGGCAGTGGCGGGGTGGTAACGCATCCGGCTAGTTTCTCTCTCATGCTTTTTATTCTATAAGATCTTCCCGATGTCCTTGCGTGATTGTCCTTGAGACTTAATGAGACCGGTGCATATAGCATAGCTCGGGAGTGGAATGAAGGAGGAGTCTTCGTTCGTTCACAGCACGCTTGGGGGGCTAGTGTTGGGAGCACCAAACTCGAAGATCCCCGTTATCCCGTGACATTTTTCCAAGTTTGTACGCTCTTTGTTTTTCGCCTGCAAGAAGTATCCCTAATGTAAAAGCCTGAGTCTGGGCACAAAGAACGACGGCACGAAAAGGACACGACACGAAAAGGACACGACACGAAAACGACACGAAAACGACACGAAAACGACACGACACGGACACGGCACGGACACGACACGGACACGGCACGAACACGAGGCGATAATCGTATGGGTTGTTCGCGCGGGCCCCGCCGACAGGGGACAGGCGGACCACGGGCTAGAGATTCCAGACAAGTGTGTCTCAAGCAGTACACTTGGCTACCCAGAACGACCGATCTGAGTGCTTATTGGATCACGTAAGTTTTAGCTATATATGCTCAGAAGCATTCGCCCTTTGTTTTACCGTCAACGCCTGAACAGAGTCCAGCCAACGGAACCCATTTCGCAAGAGTGCGAAGTCAGCTTTCAACACGGAATCCGAGACCGGAAGCGGAAATGCGATTCGTGCCTCTTTCGTTCTGCATACGCGACTGAACTCCTATTGGCGTTGTAAGTGGAGACGCTCCAAGCTCAAACGGGAAATGAATCAATTTTCGCTGAAGTCTCGCCGGGGTGCACGCAGCTACCTTGGGAGCCGGAAGTCGCAAATATCAGCCGTCTGCAAACATTGTGCAGCGTCCGTGTAATATTACGTTTCCCATTTCCGTTTCAAGAGGGCTGTATCTGGGACTATGTATATTTCGCAACACGGGGAAAAGTCGCGTCGTTTTCATGTACTGGGATCGTCGTCTGCAAACAGAACAGGCGTCGTCTGCGTGAAATCGTTCCTACAACATAACTTTCCTGTGCACATAGAGTTCAAGAACATGAATGAAAACTAGAAGGCAGAAGAAAACCGTGCAGAAAGCAGTTACGCATAATAATGCGTACGCGGAAAGTGTCGTGTGGAAAGAGGAAAATCGCTGGCTTAGTATAAAGTACTTCCGATCGACGTCTGCCGCTTGCCGTGTCACTCCATTATGCGGCTCCTATCACCGTGATCGCCGTACGGTGCGCGTGACATGAGTCTGAAACTGTCGTCTGCGATAAAACTGTCGTCTGCGGTACGTTCGTCATACAAATTCGACTTGCTTCCTCGCGATGCACGTCGCACAGCTTACCGTGAATTCGCGTACCTTTGACAATACAGTATCGTTAATGGTGGTAGCGTGATTCAAGAATGGGGGTTTTAGGCAACCTTTCGACAGACGACTTCTGTTTTTTTGTTCATGTGTATCGTCTCGTAACAGCGCACGCGTGTGCTATATGTCTTCTGCCATATGCCTGTCGCGCAGTGGATGCTCCTCCTACTTTCAGTTTTAAAGGACTTGGGACACTACGCCTCACGTTCAGCCGGTTAGATGCAAACAGCGGTTATTTCCATCGATATCAACCCAGTAATAGACGCAAAGCAAATTCGGCATTATGAATATCAAAACTTACATTGGGGGGGGGGGGGCGAAATTGCTTGCCGTTGATGGCCACATGCGAGTGGGCATCCTGCTGTGACATCACTGCGGGCGTCTCGGCCAATTAGGCGGCTCAGGCAGAAATCACGTGCTTAGCCGAACCAATGACAATGACTCTTCTTACTCCTGTGACGTTAACGCCCAAGTCTATGTAAGGGTTTGTGTCTCGCAAACTACGACATGTGGAAAAATGATTTGTGATCTGGCGCACAGTACAACGCATGCGTCATGTAATGAACCACACGAACGCTTTAAAGGGGCACTAAGATGCAACAATTTCTCCTCGCTGAATTAATGATGCCGCTAGCTTGGCTATGGCTCGGCCGTAACTATGGCTCGTTGGAACAACGTCGCTTTTGGGACGAGGACAGCGAATCAGTTTCCTATCTTTGTTAATTGCCTAAAGGGGAAACAAAATGCGTACGTTCCTTTTCGTCGCCTCGTTCTTTACGAGCTAACCTGTTTGCAGGGCCAACATGCTTCTCATAAAATACAGTCACACAACAGAGAGATGGGTTGGTGGACACTCACATATGACGGCGCTACCCATAAAGATCGTCCAACCATAAGGTTGAAATTGTTTACGAGTTGGTTCATCCTTACAAGTTTATTTCTCGTTGTTTTTCTTTTTGATTCTTACTTTGTTGACAAGTGTCGGGGACACGTATTTATTTTTGCGTTTCTCTCGGAAGATTATCGTTTCCCCCGTCGGAGATGCGACGTGGAATTTTATGGCAGGACGTTATCTTTGCTCATGGGCAACGAATTGTTCTTTTGGAACGTGCTTTCATGGTAGAGATTTACGAGAAGTCTTTTTTTTTTTATATATATATAAATATTTGTGGGCAGAGTCAGGGACGAGGGGTTATAAACTACGGGCTGGCTTTTATTATCAATTGTCATACGTGTTGTGTGGAAGGGTTGTAAGTTTTTTTGTCACGCAGCCAAAAAAATGTGTGCCATCGTATAGTGCCATTCAGGACGTTAACAGATTTCACTGATTTCAGCCTGAAGGGGCGCTTTATACGGTTTTTTAAGGTTTATGAAAAAAAAAGAACCAATCCGTGACAATTTCCGTGAGGAAAGCAATCCGCAAAAAAAGAAAAAAAAAAACAACAACAACAACAAAAAAGTCAGTTCCACGAAGATTCAAATTATAATCTTCGTTCCAATGATTCCTTGTGGTAAGCATACACTTAGTATCACGTGTTTTCTCGTCCCTTCGTGGTGCGTAACCGATGTACGTCGTATTTAATTGATTTATCACATTTTCGCATAGAGGATCCATCTATCCCTTTGTTTACCCTCAACCTAGGTTAATTAGGTTTACCCTTGAGCAAGGCGCCAAAAGAAATCAGGAAACTGTCGCCTTGCTCAAGGATATGTACCAACCGGCCCCATACAGTCTGTGTAATTAGGTTTACACACGTAACATGTTTAGTTAGGTTAGGTGTGTAGTTAGTTAACATGTCTTAGTTAGGATTGCCCTTATTAAGGGCCCTCTATGATGGTTTTACACCCAGTAATACTCGACAAAATCACTCTTTTTAACAGCGGCTACCCAATTATGTGATGAAAGTACTACCACTATTAAATACTCCAAAAGCCGGGAGACGACATAACTGGACAAAAAAGTAGAGAACTCCGACTTAACATAACAAAATAACATCCAGTTAACATCCAGTAATCTCTCATCCCGTTTGGCACTGATGATGTCCGTCGCATGACGGACGAAACGTCTAAGTAAAACTTGTTATTTTGTTATGTTAAGTTGGCGTTCTCTACTATTTTGTACCACTATTGTAGTTACACTTTGTCGCGTTTTCAGCAATTTGTTAGCAAAACCTTACTGCTCCACCAAAGTTCCACTTAAAGCACATTTTTTACTAAGTGCGTTTTGAGATTGACGTGTTACTATTCGTACTAGAATCATTGCTCACTTAAACAAATTTTAGTCATTACTTTTCTATGCTGTTATCGCCAACCTAATGTTTCATTATTACTTATCGATGCGAAGTTTAAAACCTGCAGCGTGGAGGAGGGGACACAATATGCGCTCGATGCTTGTATCTCTAAGATCTGGCAAAGGAGCGGGAGGTGTTGTGTTCGACTCCTACTGCCTGCTGTGCTGTCTCAGCTTTTCCCTTGATTTTCGGTAGTTCCCCCTGAAGGCGCCCCATGACGCGTGTTAACCCCTTTCTCCCATTCATTTGTGTCGTCCTCTCGCCATCTGTGCGCGTCTGCAGGCAGCTCATATAGCCACAGTTGCCGCGCGGTGCTCACATGGATTCGAGAAGTTTATCTCTCTGGAAACTTCTTTCCATTCGTGCACGTGAGGCAGGAAGCGCGAACTGGGAACGTTTGAAATGAAATCCTTTGTTCCGAGCCCTTTCTGGTAACGATGCTATGGTCTTTTGAGATTTGCAGAAAATGAAGAGGAAATCTCTAATGAGATTCTTTTTTTCTTCTTCTTCTTCTTCTTGCGGATCGTTATTGAAAAGACGTATTGGAAACAAAAGATGCCGCACTTGTTCTCAAAACACGTGCGCGGAGGCAAATATCCCCGTTATACGTCGTAAAAACATGGAACAAGACGACTTGCTTGCGTTTGATTATCGTTTCTAGGTTTCCACATATCTTGAGAATAGGCACAGCTTCTTTTATACATTTGAAAAGTTTCCGCACGTGTTTCGTGTTCTACGTGACAATTGTGTATTTTAGTGCAGACTTTGTAATTACCGTTCTGAGTTGTGCGTGTGTTCAGCCACGTTGAGGCCGTATATACTTTCGTGTTGGAGCGGACCCCGTTAGTACAATGCCTGTCATCTCTAACTATAGAACGCTTAAAGAGCGTTCGCAGCGCTATACGCACCTGCGACCTCATTGTCGTCTCATTTAGCGAGTGCCTTTGTAACTACCGAGGAGAATTGTGCGTGCGCAACCCGTGCAATACGCGAAAGTTTCTCTGGGAGGTGCTGGGTTCGAATCCTACCGCCGGCTGTGCTGTCTGAGGTTTTCCCCGGATTTTCCCAACACTCTCCAGACGAGTGTCGGCGCAGTTCCCCCTGAAGTCTGCCCAGGACGCATAATAACCCCCTTGTTCCTCCATCCCTTCCTGCTGTCCACTCTCCATCCTTCCCCATCTGTACGTCGCGCATAGCCACAGTTGCTTCGCGGCGTTACTTCAGTATGAATCCCAAGAGCGTTCCTTATAGCTTGCTCACCACGTTTCATGCTCCATCAAAAACGGTTAGTTAATAGCCTAACGGTTCATTACTCTAAAAGTCCCATCTGTTAACGTTCGAACTACACGAATAACAACTGGCTGATTCCAGATTCTAACTTTCCGACTTGCCTTTACTTTCAGCAAACTGGAGTAATTAGCTGAAAAAAAGTCTCCGCTGGAGTACTTCAATATGAATCCCAAGAGCGTTCTTTATAGCTTGCTCACCACGTTTCATGCTCCATCAAAAACGGTTAGTTAATAGCCTAACGGTTCATTACTCTAAAAGTCCCATCTGTTAACGTTCGAACTACACGAATAACAACTGGCTGATTCCAGATTCTAACTTTCCGACTTGCCTTTACTTTCAGCAAACTGGAGTAATTAGCTGAAAAAAAGTCTCCGCTGGAGTACTTCAATATGAATCCCAAGAGCGTTCTTTATAGCTTGCTCACCACGTTTCATGCTCCATCAAAAACGGTTAGTTAATAGCCTAACGGTTCATTACTCTAAAAGTCCCATCTGTTAACGTTCGAACTACACGAATAAAAACTGGCTGATTCCAGATTCTAACTTTCCGACTTGCCTTTACTTTCAGCAAACTGGAGTAATTAGCTGAAAAAAAGTCTCCGCTAGAGTACTTCAATATGAATCCCAAGAGCGTTCTTTATAGCTTGCTCACCACGTTTCATGCTCCATCAAAAACGGTTAGTTAATAGCCTAACGGTTCATTACTCTAAAAATTCCCATCTGTTAACGTTCGAACTACACGAATAAAAAGTGGCTGATTCCAGATTCTAACTTTCCGACTTGCCTTTACTTTCAGCAAACTGGAGTAATTAGCTGAAAAAAAAAAGTCTCCGCTAGAGTACTTCAATATGAATCCCAAGAGCGTTCTTTATAGCTCGCTCACCACGTTTCATGCTCCATCAAAAACGGTTAGTTAATAGCCTAACGGTTCATTACTCTAAAAGTCCCATCTGTTAACGTTCGAACTACACGAATAAAAACTGGCTGATTCCAGATTCTAACTTTCCGACTTGCCTTTACTTTCAGCAAACTGGAGTAATTAGCTGAAAAAAAAAAGTCTCCGCTAGAGTACTTCAATATGAATCCCAAGAGCGTTCCTTATAGCTTGCTCACCACGTTTCATGCTCCATCAAAAACGGTTAGTTAATAGCCTAACGGTTCATTACTCTAAAAGTCCCATCTGTTAACGTTCGAACTACACGAATAACAACTGGCTGATTCCAGATTCTAACTTTCCGACTTGCCTTTACTTTCAGCAAACTGGAGTAATTAGCTGAAAAAAAGTCTCCGCTGGAGTACTTCAATATGAATCCCAAGAGCGTTCTTTATAGCTTGCTCACCACGTTTCATGCTCCATCAAAAACGGTTAGTTAATAGCCTAACGGTTCATTACTCTAAAAGTCCCATCTGTTAACGTTCGAACTACACGAATAACAACTGGCTGATTCCAGATTCTAACTTTCCGACTTGCCTTTACTTTCAGCAAACTGGAGTAATTAGCTGAAAAAAAGTCTCCGCTGGAGTACTTCAATATGAATCCCAAGAGCGTTCTTTATAGCTTGCTCACCACGTTTCATGCTCCATCAAAAACGGTTAGTTAATAGCCTAACGGTTCATTACTCTAAAAGTCCCATCTGTTAACGTTCGAACTACACGAATAACAACTGGCTGATTCCAGATTCTAACTTTCCGACTTGCCTTTACTTTCAGCAAACTGGAGTAATTAGCTGAAAAAAAGTCTCCGCTGGAGTACTTCAATATGAATCCCAAGAGCGTTCTTTATAGCTTGCTCACCACGTTTCATGCTCCATCAAAAACGGTTAGTTAATAGCCTAACGGTTCATTACTCTAAAAGTCCCATCTGTTAACGTTCGAACTACACGAATAAAAACTGGCTGATTCCAGATTCTAACTTTCCGACTTGCCTTTACTTTCAGCAAACTGGAGTAATTAGCTGAAAAAAAGTCTCCGCTAGAGTACTTCAATATGAATCCCAAGAGCGTTCTTTATAGCTTGCTCACCACGTTTCATGCTCCATCAAAAACGGTTAGTTAATAGCCTAACGGTTCATTACTCTAAAAATTCCCATCTGTTAACGTTCGAACTACACGAATAAAAAGTGGCTGATTCCAGATTCTAACTTTCCGACTTGCCTTTACTTTCAGCAAACTGGAGTAATTAGCTGAAAAAAAAAAGTCTCCGCTAGAGTACTTCAATATGAATCCCAAGAGCGTTCTTTATAGCTCGCTCACCACGTTTCATGCTCCATCAAAAACGGTTAGTTAATAGCCTAACGGTTCATTACTCTAAAAGTCCCATCTGTTAACGTTCGAACTACACGAATAAAAACTGGCTGATTCCAGATTCTAACGTTCCGACTTGCCTTTACTTTCAGAGAACTGACGTAATTAGGTGAACAAAAAAAAAAAAGTCTCCATTCGAGTACTTTATTATGAATTCGCGTAATTATCTGAATTGCATTCAACATCGAAATCCGCCGTGCATTCGCTCTGAATGAGTTAAATGTCGTCTGTCGCGAAAGCTCTAATCGGGCGTGCCGAATGTCAACTGAGGTGCGAGAAAGCGACTTTTACGAGTTCAAAGCGACAGTTTCGGGACATAGCAGTCCGTGAGTCAGAATGGTAGTTGATTTAACGTTCATGAATAGGCCTAATCAGCAACAACAAATAAATCGTGACTGTGACAGCTGAATGAATAGCTTAATCACTGCAGTCTGCGTTCTATGAATCTTCGTTTGAGGTGAAATAAAGGTTCTTTTTTTGTTATCATTTACAGATCGTTTACTGGATTTATCATTTACTGGACGATTAATTATCTAAAATTTATTAAGTAACCTTATAATGAGATGTTTTCGCCCCCAAAATTTGAAACAGTAGAATTAGAGGCTATCATTATTTGGATGAAATCTCTTTCTTAAAAATTCTGAAACGAGCTCGTACGTTGAGATATAAATCGCCAAACCTTTGGCATGCAATTAAATGAGCCGAATCCAGAACTGCGCACTGGGCGCAAACGACGTCGCTTCGGCTTATCTCTGCCGGAAAGCGATCAATGTTCCCAACAGATCAGCGTTGATTCCAATCAGCTCGATCGCTACGAAGCACGTGGCCTTCCGACACGAATGCCCTTTCCCTCTTTTTGCGCTCGAGAATTGAGTGCGTAGTTCTCGTTTCGCATAATTTGCATAGAAAAGTTTTTGGCGATTTATATCTCAAAGTATGCGTGCTCGGCTCAGGATATTTTAAAAAAGAGGATGGATTTAGATAATGTCTGGCTCCAATTCTGCTATCTCGCATTTCCCCGAAAACATCTAATTACTAAGTTAATTAGTGAATTTTAGGTAATTAGTAGTTACGGGATGTCCGCCCGGCCTAATAATCCACTTACGGAAACCGCCTCTAGGGGGCTCTGATAGCTTTATTATAAAAATTCTGTAAAGGACAAAAGAACGCCCTGCATAGTAAAGCACTCACAGCGAACATCATCATCATCCATTCATCTATGTTGTTGTTGTTGTCACAGCGAACAGACAACAAAGGCGAAAAACGAAAGGGCAGTAACTGCGTGCAGGTCATATCGAGCCAAGTAATTAACATTTGTGCCTTCCGATTGCCCCGATAAATTCTCTAAGCTGTTTTTTTTTCTCTTCTGTTTTTGCAAGCGCTAGTCGTGCCAACTGCCGAGTAATAGTCGAAATGTAAATGTACCGAAATAATACGGATTATATACATGATACAGTGAAAAGCAAAAACAGAAATGTGGAAGTAGGAAATTGTTCGCGTGAGGACTCGAGGAAACATTTTCGCACTGAATCTGTGGAGTACATTAGGCTTATCTCGTTTCTAATTGGCTTTCACTGGCGTTTAGCTCGATCGATAAATGCACTCACAAAATAAATCGATGCCGATCGATACCGAAATGTAGTCGCGAGAGTGCCCGCTCGAATTACAATTCAACTTCGCGACTGAAAACTCGGTACCCTCATCCATTACAATCCGTTAAGCTCCGCTTCCTAATTGGCCAGCGGGCCGTGGCAGGAGACTGGCCAACCGGGACGTGAGTTTACGCTCCTGGTGTCGGAGACCCCTTTTCATTCAATGCAGTCGAGGTCCCTAATTTTGAAAAGGAACTTCGGTCTACTGGGTGCTGCCACTTTCTGCTACGCTGCATTTAACGTTGAGTGACAGTGGCCGGGCCCACTGGCGCAGCGATAGTCTGTGGAGTGTAGTTGGGATGCTGGGTAAAGTTCGACGCAGCTTTGAAATGCGCGGAAACGCAGTTTTCTTCAATACCTTGCTCTGTCATCGCGTTCTCGTGGTAAAGTTTTGCAGCAGCAGCCTGGCTGCAGAGAGTACCTGAATATACGTGGAAATTGCAACCAATAAATTGCAACCGGTTGCTAGCAGCGATAAAAAGTAAAAGTAAAGCAATAAGTAAAAACAAGCAAGTAAAATTAACGATATAAAGTGCGCAATAAATGTAAAGAAATGTGCGGGACGAAAACTGTAAAGGTAGCTGCGCCTACGAACACAGGTTTTATGCGGACAAAGCACGCTTTACAGGAATCTCACGCGGTGCACTCTTAAAAATGAACTTCACCGCATAGCACGCTCCTAGCCAACCATCATCTCAAATGATATCGTTATCTGCCCTGATTTGTCGAAAACGGGAGGCGTACGCCTTTTTTGTGACACTTGTGCTGTTCATAATTGTCACAAAAAGGCGTGCGCCTCCCGTTTTCAACAAATCAGGGCAGATAACGATATCATTTGAGATGATGGTTGGCTAGGAGCGTGCTATGCGGTGAAGTTCATTTTTAAGAGTGTGGGTGAAAGTTATACGGTTCATTGTGTCAGTGCACATGGACCTACAAGCGAGCCTCAGAAGATGGACGCCATTTTATATTTTGTTCGGGGTTCATTAGTAATAAGACGATCAAAAGATTCTATTCAAGCTTGTCTATCGCTGGGACTAACACAGTGCAACAAATGTGTTGCAACAGATCGCAAACATAGACATCGAATCGGAATGGAGAATATAAAAAAAAAAAAAAAGGAAAGAACGCTTTCTGGCTTGTTCGTTGAACTGATATATCGCTCGTTAATTTGAGTTAACGGTAGAGCTGCACGCTATTCTGCCTGTTCCAGCAAGAATCGATTCTTACTTGAATGAAGCACCACGATCTCAACAGATGTATCGCTTAACCTAAAGGTCGACCGAGCCGGATGGATTCGCGCGCGCACCGAAGCTTCGTGTTTAAAAGTGAAATACGGTTGCCAGACAAGATATATAGAGATTGATAGAAACAGATATGAAGAGCAGACGACAAAAGCCCGCCGGAAGCGAGGGCAGACGACATAAATGTTGCACGCATTTTGTAAAGCGTCTGACGAAAGTTTCCAATGATTGAATAACTACCAATAAAAAAATGTTAAACAGGATGTGCAAGGTTTCACGCTTGGGTTGAACCGTTTGTAAAAAAGAAAGAAAGAAAGAAAATCATGGCCGTTCGATGGAGTTTGTGTAAGCAGACGATTGATGAAAGTTCCGGATTTATTTTGCCAGGATGTTTTTGTTTGTTTCTGTGTAACGTGTGCTCGTTATGTAGCGCTAGTTCATAAAGGACGTGACTCTGAATGAAGGTTGCGTTGTTCGTGATTGGTTGTTTGCGGAAGGGGGTATTTATTAATTGAAAGGGGGAAGTGACAAGTTATGCAAATATATGCTTACTGAAGACACCCGTTCCTTACAAGCCAAACACGGGACGTTATTTTGCATTCTTGTTATAACGAAACGCTTCTAAAACAGCACTCTTGATTGCTTGTAAGTAAGATAGGGACGGATAAAGACATTAAACGGCTTAATTCCTACCGCATGAGGAGGAACGCAGAAAAAATAAGCAGAGGACAAGTGAATAGACAGAAATGTAGTGAATCCAATCCAATCCACTTATATCTAGGTGATTGGTGGCGTTGATTAGAAATGATTTGAAAATTGTGGCAGCGTGTTTCTTTTTCTTTTCTTTTTTTTGTTGTTGTTGTCTACAGTTACAACAGCTCTTAGAAATTTCGGTGACCTAATAAGAACTTTAGTACGCGATCTCGCCCACTTTCGATTTCGATTCGAAGAATGAAAAAAAAAAAAAAACGAAGTCTGATAATAAGGGTTGAGGCCTGCTACGTAACAGAGAACCTAACAACATATCAGCAATAACAAAAGACGTTGGGCTAGTTGGTACGCATAAGACATTATGGAATGCGCACAAAAGACAAGACAAAAGACAATTTATCCAATTCATTTTCTCAGTTTCCAAGTTTCCAAAAGAGGAGAGTTCAATTTCTCCTCTTTTTTTTTTTCAAACAAACGAATAAACAAGTACGAAGGATGGGGATTGTTGGGGGTTGGGGGATTGGGGGTTGCGCGGGTCTTGTTCCCATGCTTGTCCTTGTCTTTCGTGTGCATCTCACAATGTCTAAAATAGCAGCGCCATTTCTACAGACGTACGTATGACTATTAAGTTATAACGGTTACTCTATCGCCTGTAACGTTGTTGTTCTTTTGCTGTGCCTGTAACATTGGTGCTTGCAGTGATATTTTCAATAATAACGCCAACAACTTTCTTTTAATGATGATGAATGAGGGCGTGTTTCATCGCGAGGGGCGATAGGCATATGATAGACATAGAGGCGAGAGGCATATGTTCATGCAATGTCTCGACGAGAGGTATGTCGAGGCATCCGGAAAGCGGGTTTTGGATCAACTCTTGCAAGCACAGACGAGGGGGCGAATACCAGCTGTCCGTTGGTGAGAAGCCAGTGGAGGCACTAGACGTCGAAGAATGGAACGACGGTCTTCCCTCAACTCGTTCGTCTCCTAGATGAGAGAGCCAGCTGCAGCTGCTGCTCTGTCAAGCCTGTTCGTTTCCCACGACGCCACAATGGGCTGGAACCCGCTGGAGAACTCGACTGTACTTCGTGCAATAAATAAATTTCATCACAATGATTGTTTCTCTCTTTATTATTTATTATTATTTATGTATATACATCAAATTACCCCAATGGGGCATTACATGAGGGAGGGAGTTACCAGAACTAGATAAACAACAAACAAGATAAACACGTATACATATTTACAGCTAGACACACTCATAAAAAGCAAGATGAACGACTATATACTTACAGTGAGACATAATTAACTTATATTATGTCTTTCGAGTCAACTCAACTCAAAATAAATAAATAAATATTTATTCAAAATGCCCAAAAATAAATACAAAATACCCCAAAATAAATATCAATCAATCAATAAATAAATAAATATGCTTCGTATTCTTTACAGTAGCGACAACGAAAATAAGAAAACAATAGCAATAATTAAATTTAAGAGCTCGGACGGAACCGGAAACATCCGACGATCTGACAAAAGTCTTTCTCCACCTTCCAAAGGTCGAGAGAGAGAGAAAAAAAAAGTGTTGCGTACAGTGGAACGGGACCTCCATTCAAGGTGTGCTTCCAGCCCAGCTGTTTCATCCTATATCCGTCGCGTTTCGCGTGCACTGTCTGGCAACCGCATCGAATTTTCCCTGCCCATCGGGCCCGTGTTATTCAATCGATTGTGAAGACTACTGGAGCGCATGTTTGGAACGGTTTCAATGGGAAATCGTTTGACGTCAAACCTTTAAATGTTCGTCCGGTCAAAGCTATTGAACGGGATCGTGCAGGTTATTCTCAGACTGGACGACGCGTTTGAACAACGGGAAAAGGCGAGATGGTCTAAAATAGGAAATGGTAGTTTTTGTTTTTTTTTATTTCGCTCTCATAAACTTTATGTCAGGTGCTCATTTTTGGGGAGCAAACGATGTAGACTGCGTGGCTTCAATAGTATCTCCGTGTTCTTTCACTGTGCTCTTAGCGACTACACAATAAAAAAAATGAAAAGCTTAGAGCTAAAATGTGAAAATAAAAATAAACTTTTATTGTGACACAGTCATTCACCCATCTGGACTAGCTCTTTTTACCGAAAGGTGTGGAAAACATAACAACCGAGACAAACAAAAAACACTCTTCGTTTTATAGACCCTTACATAATGCCCAGGGTTGCTTAGCCAACGGTAAAAATCGTCTGGTTGCTAGGTTACCTTTCATTTCATTGTACGCCTTGTGAGGCTAGAGAAGGGCAACAGGCCGGTCGAGATGAAATTAGACTAAATTTTCTCAATTTTCTGTTTGACTGATTTTCTGATGCATTTTTGGAAACACAAATTGACATCATCTCCTACACCATCATCAATACCATCAAGTTCCACCATTTTTTTGCTGTTGGAGATTTATGCGAGCAACCTTGTACAGACGGAAAAGTGGAAAACGCAAGAACACGGCGCAGAGAAAATAGAAGATGCCGTAGAGCCGCATCCTCTGAGGATGAGGATTTAAGCGGTCAACTAAATCACCCGCTTTCGACCCCTTCCCAGAGGACGTCATCTGCATATGACCAGGAGAGATGAGACATATGTCACGTGGGGAAAACGGCGCGGTTGCCATGGCGGCGGCAGTATGTACGCGCGACGAAAACAGCGTTCGTCAATTTGGAGACAGTTGCCCAGGACATGTCCCAGGGATAGTCGCAAATTGTTCGGCCCTTACCGGGCGGTGCGTGACATATTGCTGGAGAGACGAGAAAATGGGAAGGAAGAAGCGGCTGACAGAACGGAAATGAGCTTTGTTGTTCCTTCCTTCTTTCTCCTTTTTCGAAAATTACTTCTTTCCCTTACGCTGTCGACCATAGGGAGGATGCGATTCGTCGCATATTATAGTAAGAATGCCTGCCCAACTCTTTTTTTTTCTCTCTCTCTCTCTTTTGTGGGGTAGTGCGAATTTGCTGGAAAATACAATTTATAGTATCGACTCCTTCTAAGCTCTGCGTTGTATGGAGGGATAAGAACCACTCCGGATAATTTTATCAATAACAATTCTACGTTTTACGTGCTTCTGTCTAATCCTCATTTTCGTCCTGTCCATCTCTTTTCCTCTTCCTTTACCTTCTGCATAGACTACAACTGAGTAGGGTTCACAGCTCACTCACTCACTCACTCACTCACTCACTCACTCACTCACTCACTCACTCACTCACTCACTCACTCACTCACTCACTCACTCACTCACTCACTCACTCACTCACTCACTCACTCACTCACTCACTCACTCACTCACTCACTCACTCACTCACTCACTCACTCACTCACTCACTCACTCACTCACTCACTCACTCACTCACTCACTCACTCACTCACTCACTCACTCACTCACTCACTCACTCACTCACTCACTCACTCACTCACTCACTCACTCACTCACTCACTCACTCACTCACTCACTCACTCACCCACTCACCCACCCACCATCTCTCCCTCATTCCCTTCTTCCCTTCCCTTCACTTCCTTCTGTACACGCTGCTACCGTATGCAATCCATTCAAAGTCGACCTTCTCCCTCCCTGCGTTCTCTTCCTTTCTTCCTCTCTGTCTTTGTTTCCGCCGCCTTCCACCACGACGTGATACAATTGTGGACACTAAAAAAAAAAAAAAAAAAGGAAAGCCACAGTTACTTTGCGGTACAAGACACACTTTCACACACAGCAGAGAAAGACGCAGCGAAGACGCGCAGCTCGGATGACAACAACAGATATATAAAAAAAGACACGGTCCCCTCCCCCCCCCCGCAATAAGAAACACCATGTCCGTAACTTGTTTCTAACCGAGTCTTTTTTTTTTCTCTTTAGTTCTTCGAATGTGTGTGTGCGCGTGTGTGGTGATCGAAACCGAATCTCTTCGCTAATTAAATGCCGCTCTTTTAATTAGGGGGCCTTCAATAGAAGACGTTTGATACTTCGCAGCTCGTATGACGGGGAATTTATATTTTACGCGGAAAGGAAAGGCGACCGAGGAACAGTCCCTTCTTCTTCTTCTTCTTCTTCTTCTCATTAGTGGCGCTATACTTTTTCCTCGGCATCTCCCTCGCTCTCCGCTGTCGGAAGTAGTGACAGGAAACGATTTAATTAATGTGTCTCCTCTTAAAGGTCTCGAAGCCGCTCTGGCTCGCTCGTTACATTATCCGCTCCTTCAATGTCATGCCTTGCACAGGGAGGTGCTGGGTTCGAATCCTACGACTGGCTATGACGCGTCAGGTTTTCTTTAAAGTTCCATTCCCATTGGTCTTCACAAGCACGTGACTTCTACCGCGGCCGTCTCAGACGCCGGACACGATGCCACGTTCGGTATTCTCGGTGCCAGTTCTCCACGTTGAAGTCGGCCCAGGACGCGTAGTAACTCGCGCACTCCTTCCTGCTGTCCTTTCTCACTCCGCCCACGTGTGTACGTTGCTCATAGTTACAGTTGCTTCGCGGCGATTGGATTGGATTGCATTGAATCGGATATTTGAGAAAAAATATGGGGTGATTGAAGCTCAACAAATGAAACCGGCGCCCACTCCACACTCTTAACAAAAGGGTGTACTTTAACTCCTTTTTTTTTGCCACATATATAACACCGTTTTGGAGAGTACAATTACGCTCAAAAGGATGTCTCTTCACTCCCTCAAGGGAGTAGCATAACACCTTTCTCCCTACTGGAGAGTAATGTTACTCCCCGGCTGGGAGAAGGTGTTATGCTACTCCCTTGAGGGAGTGAGGAGACACCCTTTTGAGCGTAATTGTACTCTCCAAAAGGGTGTTATATACAGGGTGTCCCAGAAAACGTGTCATTGAATTATAATAAAAAAAAAAACTACGCAACCTAGAATCATGCGGTCAACAGCATTTGTTCTTATCAGGTTTTTGCCACATGCTAATGTGAATGGCATGTACTCAAAGTTTAATTATGTAAATATTTGCGAACTGAACTCGGAAATTTGCCAAGTAAAGGTCACTTTTTTACCCCACCAATATGAAGAGCGTGCCGAATTCACTCAAATTCCTGATAATTCACAGTGATATTCACGAGCTATCCCATCGGAAAAAATAGCCGAATATCATGCTTTTCGGAGCACCGGACCATAGCGCGCGATGACTTTTTGAGCGCGATCGCTCTCAGTGCGACGAAAGGAGGTTCCGAAGCCAGCCCACAGAGTGATAGTAGAAAAAGTAACAGTTCCTAAAATTGGGAGAGGGAAAGCATTATCCCAGCGAAAGTCGGCCGTGATAAGCCGTGCCTGTTTTATCTCTTTCTGCGATGTCGGGGAGGGCTGGGTTTCCAACCTCCTTTCGTCGGACTGACAAAGATTGCGCTGAAAAATTCATCGTGCGCTATTCTGTGCGACCTCCGTAGAGCATGATGTTCGGCTATTTTTTCCGATGGGACAGCTCCAGAATGCCCCTGTCAATTATCATTAATTTGACTAAATTAGACACGCTCTTCACATTGGTGGGGTAAAAAAGTGACCTTTACTAGGCAAATTTCCGACTTAAGCTCGCAAAAATTTACATAATTAAACTTACGTTACACGACATTCACATGAGGAGGTGGCAAAAACCCAGTAAGAACAAATGCCATTGACCGCATGACTCTAGGTGGTGTAGTTTTTTTATTATAATTCAATGACACGTTTTCTGGGACACCCTGTATGTGTCAAGGAAAGGAGTTAAAGTACACCCTTTTTCTTTTAAAGAGTGCATTGCACTTGCACCGCTAGAATGCGTGACTGTTATCTCCCCCCCCTCCCCCCCCAACTGAACACAGGTTTGTATGTACAACCTTTTGCATGCCCTATACGGAGAAAAGAACAACGTGTCTAATGTATGCACCCAAACAGGATTGAGCCAGTTGGGAAAGACACAGCGGCCGCCAAAAACGAAGGACGGAAAAACGTAACACGACACGCGTTCTCCTTGATCTTGATACTGTGCGGCTCTTGGAGTTAGCAGGTACCCAAGCAGCACAATGTACTGAAAGTCGAGTGCAATAGGGGTGAACGGCTAGGTGGAAGACATTGAACGAACTGATGAAACTAAAGAACATTGATAAGTCACATACCGTCCACCCCTATTGCACTCGACTTTCGGTACATTGTGCTGCTTGGGTATACCGACTTGCCCGAATGCGAACTCGTCAAGATAACTAAGCCGTATTCTAGACGCATGCCTGAAATAATTTTATCAGCGGAAACGTTACAGATAGTTGTGCTTGCCAAGGGTCATCAAACTCAGTCGGGATCGGATTTTATCTTATCGTCTTTACTTCAACAACACGGACCCACCTCTTCACTCGACGTTCGCTGCATTCAACCTCGAGTTCGGAAGGTATAAATATTTTTTCAGGAAAAAATATGATCTAATTTCGCAAATTCGCTCAACAACCTTATCCCAAAAGTACTTACGCACCTACGAAAAACAAAACATAAACAAGCCCCGACAAAAAAACAACCAAGAGACCAATTTGTAAATTTTCTTATTTCTCTACGAATAATATACAAACTACGAAGCGCCCCGTTGAGCAGAAACGGAAAAAAAAAATTTGTGTTGCTTTTTCGAACGGTAAATCCCATATTGAAATATAACTTTGCGAACGAGGTTCGCAAATTTCAGCGGAGCGAAAGGTGAAACTGGAGTGAAGTTAACGCAAAAAGAAAAACGGCTAAAAAGTTTATACAGAAACAGAAAAACGTTTACCTAAAAGAGAACGAAGATGCGTCATGCAATTTCACAGTAACGAGATTAGCGTGTTAGGAAGCGAGATCGTTCAATTTTGTCCCTCTTGACAGAGAGGCATCTGTTGAACTCCCCCCCCCCCCCCCCGATAGATCGATAAATACTTTTGCAACGTTGTATAGTCATTTTGCGTGAGTATTTCATTTATATCGTTGTGCAGACTCAGAGATCTTGTGCGGTCCTGACACACGAATGACATCTGCAAATAAAACAACCGCCGGCAGCGTCCGGTTATCCTGACGACATTTTTATCGATAACGCGCAGACATCGATATGTGGTACCAGAGGGTCGAGCAATTTCATATCGAACCAGGCGTAACGGCAACTTCGTTATTTGCTTCTTTCCCTTTCTCTGACAGCTTTCCTCCTCTGCATCCAGTCGCGCGCCTGAGCGACGTTGCAGCACCCGTCATCGCATATCGCAGTCGCATGTCGGGTAATCTGGTCTCGAGTTAGTTGCCAAGACGACGCGGTGAGGCGTTCCTGTCGCGAAATGGACCATTGCTACAGGAAGGTCTGGGACCTCGTATCACCGTCCACCCCCGCCGGGTTCTTGTCCAGCCAACTGTAAGCCGTGTTACAGTGAACCCTCGTTATTATGACTCGTTCCCGAAAATTTTGGTCATAATGGGGAATTGTCATATTAACGCGTGGGATTTGCAGAGGTTTCACTGCATCGTTCCCCAGGATTATGGTCGTAAAGCGCGTATGTCAGATTATCGGGGGTCATATTAACGAGGGTACACTGTATACAGTGAACTCTCGTTATTATGACCATGGTCGTTCCCGAAAATTTTGGTCATAATGCAGAATTGTCATATTAACGGGGGATATCATTCCCCAGGATTATAGTCGTAAAGCGCGTATGTCAGATTATCGGGGGTCATATTAATGAGGGTTCACTGTATACAGTGAACTCTCGTTATTATGACCATGGTCGTTCCCGAAAATTTTGGTCATAATGCAGAATTGTCATATTAACGCGGGGGATTTGCAGAGGTTTCACTGCATCGTTCCCCAGGATTATGGTCGTAAAGCGCGTATGTCAGATTATCGGGGGTCATATTAACGAGGGTTCACTGTATACTATATTGTACAATATTAAACCTTGTTGCTGTTTATGCCATCTACCTCGTCAGACGCCCTTTTTGGAAACAGTACCGATCTCAAGGAACACACCCCGCACATCGTGGATTGGGAGAAAGAACTTTTACTGACTATTCACCCTTTCACTGGCTATTCACCCTTTCACTGTTTACAAACGGAAGGCCCAACCGGAAGTTGTCTAGGGTTCCCAGCGACAGCGGGTACGTGTGGTGCCACGCCGTGTTACTCATTACAGTTAGACCCTTTCACTGCTGGCAATGAGTGAAAGGGTTTAGCCAACACCACCTAGATAGAGGAAGCCTGCGCATTGCCTCCTCTCCCTTCTTCGCTATACGTGGACATACATAGTCAGAATTGGTCTGCTATTCACCATTCTGCGAATTCAAGACCCCGCAAATGATTGCAGCTCACCTGGAACCTGCAGATCTAAATATTTAGACAAAAAGTGCGAGACGCTTTTCAGAAAATCAGTTTTGCGAAAGATTGAGACCGTTTTGCGCTTTATTTTCAAGTTTTCCCGTTTTGTACGCGGAGGCATTCAATCACAACTCGCAGACGACGGTGGTTCTCTTCCGTGGCCCCGATCGCTGAAAGCCTGTTCGTGATTGGCTACGGCTGTTGAAAACACGATCCTGATTGGCTGACTCTTAATTGCTACGTCAGGTCGACGAGCGCGCAGGCTTTCTTTATCTAGGTGGCGTTGCTTTAGCTCAAATAGGTAACAGGGCGTGGCGTCACATATGCAGCCGCTGACGCTGGGAACCCTAGAAAATTTCCAGTTGTGCCTTCTGTTTGTAAACAGTGAAAGGGTGAGTACAGAATCATTCTAGGTATCACTTTGGCAGATGTCAGTAATGCCACGAAACGTCGAAGTACTCTGTGTCTGCCGAGGGTCACGTGCCTGTGGGAACCAATGACCGAGATTGTGTCTCTTCTGATGTCAATGCGGCAGGCACAGTCAAGCATCTGTACCTCTTCAACAACTTCGCGTGGAAAAGGGGTTCGAACCCCGCCCAGGGCTATGACTTCTGGTTTGTCGTCGGTTCCCCTCGCAGAAATTGATGTCATAGTTGCGTAGCGTGCCTAAGACGCACAAATAATAAATAACGGACTATATACGAGGGGTGTTCAAGTCAAACCGGGACTTTCTGTCTCCTGAGTGTACAAATGGCTCGCGCTACTTCTTTTTCGTCATTTTCACACGCGACAGGCCTCCGCATTCACCACGTGGTGGTCCAAAGTTTGTGCAAAACAGAAGACACGTGCTGGACAAGATGGCCAACAACGAGGTGAGCGCGCACATCGAACAACGAATTGTCATGAAGTTTCTCGTGAATGAAGGCGTGAAAGTCATCTGGAATTCGCAGAAGACTTCAGGCTCAGTATGGCCACGATACACTTAGTCGCAGCAAAGCGTTTGAGTGGTGCAAACGGTTCCGAGACGGCCGTACATCAGTGCAGGACGATCCCGGACGGGGCGGCTCAGAGCCCAGTGTCAGAGTTCCTGAGAACATCCAACTTGTGGAGCGCCTGATCCTCAAAGACCGACGGATAACATGTCTCGAACTGGCTCGAAGGACGGACCTTTCTGTGGGAACGTTAGACACTATCACTCATGAACACCCCCAGTTTCGGAAAGCCGGGCCTCATCACCAAAGGAGTCCTCCTACAGGACAATGCACGCCCGCATACCGCACATCTCACGACAGGCACCTTGGGCAACACTGGCTGCCTGGTGTACTTTGCACGTTTATGCTTTCGACAAACACATTATTTTCAAAATATGGGGGATTCTTTTGAATTTCTACGTGCGGACTAAACACGCGTGTATGCGGTACAGGAACTTGGCTGGGAGTTGCTGCCACATCCCCCTTACAGTCCAGACCTCGCCCCGAGCCATTTCCGTCTCTTCGGTTCACTGAAGGCGTTCCTTGGGGGCCGCCACTTCAGCTGCGACAACGAGGTCAAGAATACGGTCCGATCATGGCTGCTACGCGCCGGTAAGGATTTCTACGCTGCTGGCATCCAAGCCCTCGTGAAACGCTGGGACAAGTGCATTAGTGCAGCTGGAGATTACGTTGAAAAATAAAACTAATTTCTCGCCTCTCAATCCATTTTACTTTTGCGAAAAATGAAAAGTCCCGGTTTACTTGAACGCCCTTCGTATATCACTTTTTCCGAGATGAAATCAATTATCATCAAATATAGCATCAAATATAGCATATGCTGACGGGTACTCCTTAGGAGGGCATTAGCGAACTCCTAAGACAATGTCTTAATTAACTTTTTAATTATAAAAGCTACGAAGTTGTCCCAATGAGAACATCTGTTCCTTTCGGTCACCTGATATCGCAGCCGTTTCCGAACAAAAATGCGTTCGGTAGATCGTTCGCAAAAAATTCGGATAGGAACACCATTTTTTTCTTTATTTTGTTCATTGCGCATCTTTGGAGACGCGTATTTCGTTCATCCCCAGTGTGAGAGGGGGAAAGAGCACACTATCGCCTCTTGCGTCATGGAAAAAGATTCGAACGAAAACAGAAAATGCAACACAAGATAAGGGCAGCTCCGATAGAGTCACCCGATACATTTGTTTTTGTTTTGTTTCCGCAACTTAAAGCTCATCTTCGACGCATGAGGCGGCACTGTGCTCCTTCACCCTCTCACATTGGGGATGAAGGAAATACGCGTCTGCAAAGATGCACAATCAACAAAATAAAGAAAAACGGTGTTCCTTCACGAATTTTTCTGCGGACGATCTACCGAACGGATTTTTTTTTGTTCTGAAAACGGCTACGATATCAGGTGACCGAAGGGAACAGATGTTCTCATTGGGACAACTTCGTAGCTTTTATAATTAAAAAGTTAATTATTGAAAGTTAATTAAGACATTGTCTTAGGAGTTTGCTAATTCCCTCCTAAGGAGTGCCCTTCAACATATGCTATACTGCAATTGATTTCATCTAGCAAAAAATGATATATATATATATATATATATATATATATATATATTTAAAAAAATATGTTCACATTTTGCTTGGGCACCCTGTATAATGATTATAAATGTTATATTATATATATATAGCATATTTATATATCATTACGATATTTATAAATATTATAATAAAAAATCAATTAGTCCAATATAACCACACCACTGACGTACAGTGGTACACGTACTATAGAGCACCGCGCGCGGGAAACGTCGCTTTGCCGCGGAAGCGTTTTCAAATGGAAATCAATTAGTGGCCGGAAACATGCCCCGCGGGAATTCACTAAATCCCTTTTATGTCTGGCAACATTTGCAAAGCGCACGTTTTAAGGGACGTCACGTTCCGCTTTGTTCCCTCACAAAAGCCGAATTATGAAGCCCGTATTGATGAGACTGACAATGGGAGAGGTATTGAGAGTTTATTCCCGTGCCAAGGCCGCGAAGCAACAGCGGCTGTAACAGGTGTACAGATAGAGGGAGTACAACAGAGAGGAGACAAAGGGGACTTTGGGAGCGAGTTATGGTAACATCCGTCTGGGAAGTCCGCCGGGTATCCAAGAGAACACCTCATGGAAGACAGCCGGTGTACGGTATGATTCGAACCGAACACCTCCCTGTCTTTAGCGTGACCATTGATCTACCACAGACAAGCGCACGCTGTTAACGCTCAACCACGTTGCTGATGCCGGCAAATATCGAGACGTTATTTTGGCCGCAAAGATACTTGAAAAGTCGGTTGGCCTCAGCGCACAATTTATTTATTTATTTATTTCAAAAAATACCCAAGGGTCCGGAGGACATTACATGGGGGTGGGAACATCAGCAAGTCATGGAACATGGACAAGGAAAACACAAGAAAATAAGGAAACAAAACAACGACAACATCTTGGAATAACAGGTTAAGAATAATACAAGCAAGTATACAAAGTGATAAACTCAGCAATACAACAAAACTGACACTGGTATTGAACATGAAGAAAGAGAGCTACGGAAAACTGCATGGTCGTCAATGGTGGTGCCAATTGCCACACCAATTGCACCAGACGAACCAGAAAAGCAAATAGTAAGAGCAGACGATGGAGTCATTTAAGACCAATCAGACAGCAGAACTAGAATGAAGTGCCCACCACGGGTCATCAAGCTCCAATCAGGATCCGAGTTTAAGTTTACCAGCAACTTCAGCACAACGGCCAACACCGCCTAGACAGAGAAACTGCATAACGGTGGTGAACCCTCCACTATCACTCCCCCTGAGGAGTCCCCCTTCATAGCTATGAGGGGAGTACGATGGTAATGGAGAGTAATTGTATACTACAAAGGGAGTGATATATGTGACAAGGCTGTACTCCCCAAAAAGGAGTTACAGCGCACCCTTTTTTTTTTTGAGTGTAAAGAATTGAGGGAAGGCGATTCACTCGTGCATGTCTGCTACGCCTCACGTTCGAGAAACCTCTCAATTGTATACCATTAATAAATCCTCTCTGACTGTACGGCGATCAGAAGCATCGTGAGGACTGACCATTTAATTGGACTCGACTGAGGTGAATAACCTTCATCGCACGATGTTTTCTGTTTTTTTTTTTTTAATTCCACGTTAACATTCAGAAGCGACTGCGTTAATTAATTTTATCGATCCTGGAAATACATTGATCGCAAGTAAAACAACGTGGCGTTAGGGGTCACGGTGATTACTTTAAACGTAGTAGCCTTAGCGAAAAGTATCCCTACTAAGAAAGTCAAATTAGCAGTAATCTTTTAAATCATTCGGTGCACACGTCAAGCGTCCTGGAACAGCTGGTCGCACCAGTGCGACCTACGATTCCATTTTTCTTTTCTTTCTATTTCTATTCTATTCTAAATTAGCAACCGTGACACGTGCGCTTGACGCAAGAATGATTTTTTTTTTGAATGAATGATTTTTTTTTCTTGCAGCATACGGGGTGGAACTTATTGGCAGAAAAAAAAAAGGAAAAAGAAAGGTAAAAGGAGAAAGGTCAGCCTTGCAGCACGCCGGCTTGCTATTCCCCGAACAAAAAAAAAGGGGGGAAATAAAAAATAAACAAACCCGGCTCACAGGCATGCGGCATACGGCTTAAGTGATAAGTGCTTGTGTTGCGTAGGTCGTTAATTCCTTTTTTTGTAGTAGTATAATAATGAGAATATATTTACACGGATTAACCCTTCTCCTTTTGCGTTCCCTTCCCCTTTTCAAAGTGCCCGACAGAAAGGCGCATTCCAACGTCGTTGCATAAACATCGGGCCTTTAACATTTTCCATTCAGTGTCGGACAGCGGCGTGTAAGCTTTCCCCCCGTATCTGCCCTTCCGCTTTATTTTCTTTTCGTTATCCGAACGTTCCGAGAAAAGATGTTTGCTTTTCTAAACTTCGTGCTGCCGAAAGGAATTAGCGAAGTTTTTCCGCCGTCCGAAGAGTGAATCTTTTCTTTGTACTGTTATTTGAATCGTGTTCTAAATCCCATATGCGTCGTTCCCGTGCCGAAGGTATTTGGGAATAGCGAAGGGAAGAATTTTCAATTAAATAAAGTTTCTATTAGGCGGCGTCGGTTCTTGGAGCGCGCGCGCGCGTCTGGATTTGGCAAACTGTGGGAAACATTAAAATAAGTTTTAAAACGCAAAAAAAACAAAAAAAATGGTCCGGCTGAGTCGATACAGCATCTGCTTGTTGGCAAGAGCTCCAAGATTGTGCTGAAGACTGCATGGGTTCGAATCCTAACCATCGTCTCTCCTGTCTCAGGTTGTGTCTGGATTTACTAACCCCCTCACACTCGTTCCTAAAAATGTGTTTTTTTTAATGTTAGGTTTACGTCGCAGACGGTCGCTTTCCCATATCAGTTTCCTGTAAACGAATATTCTCATTGAGCATTAAAGGCTTGGATAGCCTAATGATGGATAATATGATGATACCGCATAAAGGCCGCTTAATGGCTTCCACCGTTAGACCTCCACTTACCTACGTCTTCAACTAAACATTAATCAATAAACGCTGATATCAGAGTTGCGTAATGTATACGATGCGTTGCGGGAGGATTATTAGAGGGAAGCCCTAAAATTAGACCGATTTGTGACTATCCGAGCAACCCTGGTGTACGCGATACGGTTTTAATGCGCATTCAGTTTTTTTTTTTAGAGCACAAATTAATTTTAAGGCATTATATAAAAAAGGCGTTCTGCCCCTCAGCATCTTTTATCGTAATCTTTCTTCGTTACCAATTAATAAGTCAGCGTCAGTCAGTGTCAATACAGCGCACACCCTTGTATGATCAATGTTCTCACACGACAACAGAAAGAAGGAACGGTCACCAAACAACAAGCTCCTCATCCTTCATCCGCCTATGCGCTACGCATACTACAACAGCACGATTCGTTATTTAGTGCCTCTGTCCTCGTCGTGGAAGATTATGTGCGAGGAAGATATGACGTATGAATTATTAACCAGACGACGAAAAAAAGAAAAAGAAAAAAAAAATGTTTGCTCAGCCTAACGAAGAGCAAACGAGGCAGAAGTTCTGATGAAGTACCGTTGATGATTATGAAGCTACTAAAAGATGTATGCACCTTTATTCTCTTCTTTTTTTTTTGTATGCTGTAATCACTCAATACTTGGAAAATTTAAAGAAAACGAAAAAGCTGTTTGTGAAGAATGTTGAGAGATCCCGTTTAATGTCGCATTACCCATATCGATTATCATCGTTCAACGTCAGCGGGATCTTTTCTTTTTTCTTTTTTTTTATGTATACCTCTTGAACTGCACAGCTGCTAACGGCGTCGCTGATTATTGACGTGATATAAGTTTTACGTACTTAATATTTTTGCTAGGAAACGCGCTGTTATTTCGAAATGGGAAGGTTATACACTGACCCAACAAATAGAGAACTCATTCAAATATAGAAAGTGTAAGCGTGTTTCGGTTTCCGCCTAGTTTGGATCCTGTTTCCGTTTCCTCCTTGGTAGCGTGACCTTATTAAAGACCGGATCACCCTTTCTCGGCGATATTACGAAAAAAAAATTCAAAATCACAATTTTGTCGCTGTCGCTTACTGGTAATGGTAAGAGTTGTCGCTTGCCCACGAAGGGACGCTTCACTCATAAATAGTACGCTTCTTATATACGTAATTTGTTTTTCTACTCTTAGCCAAATATACAGGGTGTCTTTTTTTTTCGACGCAGATTTTTCATAAAAAATTATAAGGGCTATAGACATCCTGTTTTCACTTCTATCATCTCTAGGCCGGCGGACGTTCTAGGCCATCTGTTGCTCAACCGTCGAATGACTAACTACCTAAAAATCGTTAATTAAATTTTTAATTATAAAAGCTACGAAGTTGTTCCAATGAGAACATCTGTTCTCTTCGATCACCTGATATCGTAGCCGTTTTCAGTACAAAAATCTGTTCGATAGATCGTCCGCAAAAAAATCGTGAAGGAACACCATTTTTTCTTTATTTTGTTCATTGCGCATCTTCAGAGACGCGTCTTTCCTTCACCCCCAATGTGAGAGGGTGAAAAAGCACACTCTCGCCTCTTGTGTCCTGGAAAAAGATTAAAAGAAATCGGAAAATGCAACCCATGATAACGGCAGTTCCGATAGCGTCACCCGATATATTTGTTTTTGTTTTGTTTCCGCAAGTTAAAGCTCATCTTCGACGCATGAGGCTGCAGTCAGCACTCTGCTCCTTCACCCTCTCACACTGGGGGTGAAGGAAAGACGCGTCTCCGAAGATGCGCAACGAACAAAATAAAGAAAATATGGTGTTCCCTCACGGATTTTTTTGCGGACGATCTCTCGAACGGATTTTTGTTCTGAAAACTGCTACGATATCAGGTGACCGAAGGGAACAGATGTTCTTAATTGGGACAACTTCGTAGCTCTTATGATTAAAAAGCTAAATAACGATTTTTCGGTAATTAATCATTCGGCGGTTGAGTAACAGATGGCCAGGAACGTCCGCCGACCCAGAGAGAAGTGAAAACAGGATGTCTATAGCCCTTATAATTGTTTTAATGAAAAAATCTTATTAAAGAAATACACCCTGTATATATACGCTTATCCAATGCTTGTACGAGACCTTGAGCTATTTTCGTCAATAACTAAATAAATCTGCATCTCATATATGAACCCTTAATACGTCTTTTTTTGTTTGATGCCACGAATACCCATCAAAAGAGATTGAAATACGATCGGCAAACAATACTCTTTTATTTAATGTGTACAGAAGAAACCTCGCATTGTTTAGTCTTCTCAAATAAGGGTTCTTCTATGCGATCTGTTTAGCCCGAGTAAAGGACAAGACGAGGACGACAGACCAAAGAAGACAAGGTCACAACGGGAAGAACCAATAACTCTCGTACCCAGAAAGTGCCGGAATATTAGAATAGCAACCTTGGGTTCCAGTTTCAACGTATCAATATCCCGATATTCTTCGTTCTTGTTCGCTAGGGTTTAAAATATGTGTTTGGATGAGTTAGATGAGTGCAGTGTTGTGTCTCCCATTGCTGCATTCGATTTCAATCCTTTCACGGTTATTGTACACGTGGATCCAAGGTCAAGAAAACCATGAGGTCGTGTGTTCGAACCCACCGCTGTCTGTCTGTCTGTCTGAGGTTTTCCGGGAGACGTTCAGGCGAATGTCTGCACAGTTTTCCCTAAAGCCGACGAGAACGCATGGTAACACCATGTCTCTCGCTCCTTCTTACTCTATTGCTTCTATCTGCCAGCTTCTGTATGGCTACAGTTGTTTCGCGGCGCAAGCACGGATTTCCTTATCGCGTACATTTATGCTTACCCCATGAAGTAGATCTCAACTAACTGGTAAAACTTAAAAAACTTGGTGGTAAAACTTACTGGGGGATTAAAAACTGGTGTAATATTATCAAGAACTGTGAGTGATAAAAAAAATTAAAAAAATACCACACGTCCGTGCAATATGTTTGTGGACAGATAGCACTCCGCCATGTAATAGATACCAGCATTTGAAGGCTGCAATGTTTATGACATTAAATATCTATAGTTCTGACTAGCAAATGAAGCACAATATAATCATTTTTCTCTATAATAATAAAAATTCGCTTACTTATTCGTCATAAATACTTCGTAATAATGTAAAGAAGACGTTACCTCATGTTTTTCAAAAAAAGAAGAAGAAGAGAAAAGAACAATAACAAATGTTACTGATGGAAGTCCACCTGCAGCCTGGATTAGCTTTCCTTGTGGTTGAACAAATAAGTCTCTCTGGAGTGGAGTGGCGAGTGGCCATCTGATTATGCGTCAGTGTCGCATAGAGTCCGAGTATAAGAAACATCTCATTAATATTCATGAAGGCTTAAGTGTTTGGAATTCCAATTTTGCACAGACAAAGCAGATCGTAATAACGTTCTGCCATGCCATTAATTGTTCACTTCAAAGGCGTTGTGTCGCTTTGGGACGAGGCAACGCCGTTGGGAATTAACATACGACTGAAAAGCTTACCTCGGATTGATTTGTCTCCAGACTACGCGTTGCTAGGAGACGTTATCTACGGTTAGGTTTTTTTTTGCAGCTCCTTATAGCTTCCTATGTTCTATGTGCGATATCGGTTTGTTTGTTTGTTAGGGTCACGGAAGGAGCAATGAGCCGAAGCGGCCATCGCGAAATGCGAAGCACAAAATCGGGAGCAGACATATGTGACGTCGCTGCTATAATCCTGGATAGATGTACCCGTATGCAAAGCCTTGTCATCCACCTTCTCAGGTAACGTGACCCCAAGGATGCTAGAACTTGTCTCTATCCGTGCGTCGCTTGCCTCCCACAAACTTTTCTGTTCCCTAAACTACACTCATCGCAGAAATCTATATTTAATCCGTTTGCCACCGAGCTCGCACACTGGGAGAGGGAACCCGCTTTCTTTTAAATCCGTTACTCTCTCAAGATTTTCTTTCTCTCACACAGTTGTTCTTCGAGACTCCGTCCTTAGAAGCGCACAGAAATGCGAAAACAACTTGTTCTCATATTAAAGTTGGACATCTGAGCTGAGAGCGCAAGAAACACGGACGAAGAACGGACGCTGCTAACTTCCAACTACGTTTATTGAAGAAAAGGAGCAAAAAAAATCTTGTCTTGTCTTCTCCGTTCTTCGTCCGTGTTTCTTGCGCTCTCAGCTCAGATGCCTCAGTACCAACTAGCCCAATCATCAACGCTTTTTAAAGTTGGAGTTTCAATAGACTTCTGCCCGAGAAACGTCATCATGACGTTGGTAGACATACCGAAACCGAAACAAATTGGAAGGGCAGGGCTGGATTCCCCCGAATGGGCACTTGTTCGCTGCCTCCTATTGAAAGAAAAGTAGGACCGAAGGTCGCGTCCCTTTGAGGGACCATCGTAATCCCCTCAAGGCCGTGGCTTTCGGGCGTGAACTTATTCACCCGGTACCTTTGAGCGTAGTTCAAGTCTACCAAATTGGTGGCGCTGTCGTACGCTATGACGTCATTTGTTTACAAACAGGTAGAGAGCTCTATAAGTAATACGCAACAAAAATGATTTAGCCGTTCGACGACCAAAGTGAAGGATAACCAAACGCATCGTTGTTTACATCGACTCGATGATTAGAATTAGTCTGCGTTCATCAATGATGGATTGACTTGTAGCAAGCCGTATACGCCCTCGCTAATTAGATCTAATTATCTCGGAGCGTGGCAGAAAACAATGCAATAAAAACCGCCCGCAGCGAATCGACTCGAAAGCGTGCAGCCCTTGTTTGCTGCAGTGACAGATTAACCAACATAAACCAATAGGGAGGCCCGGATGTAATGAAGATCTATCGAGGGATTAAGGGGGCACATGTTATTTGTGGACGTCCGTTTCAAGGCAGTCTGGAACAACGCGAGGCAGCAAAATATTGGGCTTCCGATAGTTTCTCTGCACTCTAAGGGGGAAAAAAATTACAGGAAAAAAAATGAAGAGTAAATTGAGTAACAATTACAGCTTCTACTCTTCTAGATTCCAATTAGCGTGTCTTCACACGAGCGACATTTCCCCAGAAGCGGAAGATGCGAGAAACCTCACAGCTTTCTGTCATATAGCTGTCTTCACGTACACTGCTAACCACACTCTTAATTTTTTTACTCCCTTTAGGGTGTAATCCGGGTGTAATTGGGGTGTAAACTGATTTTTACTCCCATATTACACCAGCTCGAAGAAACACCCTCGGATGAGGGGTGTTAAATGGGTGTAATGAAAACTTAACACCTTATTTACAACATCCACTGAGCTTGGGTGTAAAAGAGGCGTAAAATGGGTGTAACGGGCATAGAGCTTTGTACATGAACTGTATGTGTCTTTTGAAAGTACAATGATATGCTTCATGCTCCTTACAGATGCATACAATGGGGCACCTCGCTAGAAATTTTGAGTCTACACTCTAAATCGTGTGACGAACATAAGCCGGTTAAAAAAGTTCCCTCAGAAAGTACAGCCGGTAAACAGCCGTAACAGTTATCAAATAGCAAGCACAGCGATCCCAATCGCCAAATATGTGTGTCCCACTAAATAATATGTGTGCCTACTGAGCCGTGTACGCATGTGCGTATTGAACATTCTTGTGCGTGTTGAGTAATGCGTGTGCAGGCTAAGTATGTGTGCCTTCGCTGGAGCGTACTACGTTGCTGCGCGCTCCCGCCGTGAGGAGCGACGTGGCACCAGTGGCACCTCGTATTCTTCCGCAGTGTATTCCTCGCTGCTTTCCTGCCTGTTGTGTGCTGTGCAACCTCGCGTTTGAGAAGGATGACAACCTTGTTTTTTCAGTACAGGCTTAATGTTTGCTTAAGGTAAGTCAACCTAGCTGGGATTCCACGTACGACACGTTCCACGTTCCACACATTCCACGTTCTACTTGTGTTTAACCATCGCAGTACATTCTGTTGCAGACAGTGGACGCATTGCAAATGGCGGCAGGAGAGATCGGCTACATCGGTGAAGTGATGATGTACATTACAAGCGAGGCTAATTGTATTCTTTCGTTATAGGTGCACGTGGGACTGTATCAACTTCAAGGACGTGAGTCGCAAAATGCTGTACTATTCTAGCATTCACGTTTGAACAATACCAGCGTGATATTCACTTCGGTTTCTTCACAGGTAGTTTCCTGTCTCAACGGTCACATACACGCGTGCAAAACTGTCACTGCTTCGCATCGAAGTGTGTATGGTGCCACTAGCTTGGACAATTGTTCATCGGCCATTTCGTTTGAGGAACTGTCGTGTTCGTCACTAAGAACGATCTTGGTTGAGCTGTGCAGTGCCTGTTCGGAGTTCCGAGGACTGTGTGTTCGATGTTTCGAGTACTGCCTGGTTCATCGGAGGTTGTCTGTCCATGCAACATGTGCTCCATATGTGTGTGTTGGGATTAGTGAACCGTGTATGCTTTCCATTCGGCCAACGATGATGTACGGGATTCAATTTAAAGGTATGTGCACGGCAATAAAATTTGGTGTTTCAATTGGGATGTCCTTGGTGCATTTTCTTTTTTTTTCTTTTTTTTTTTTCCAAACGTGGAGGTCATTTTATGTTAGGGAACCCGAGAGGCATAATGTATCTCGCGTATTAATGGGTACAAGTATTCCTTTAATACGTAAGGTACACTGTGGCTCCTGGGGTCAGCAGGGGTGTCGTACCAGTTGTTTCAGGGGGCACAGAGCACCGGCAGCTTTCGCAGGCCTCTTGAAGTCATCTAGCGCATTGTTTGAGAAATGTGCCAGTTGATCAGGCGGCACCTATCCGTCACTGGGTTTAGAGTGTATATTGTACTGCTTGTGACGTACTTGTCTGAAATTTGCAATTGAAATTGGGGTGTGCAATTCTGCAACATTTCGCTCTTTGTCCTTTCACACGGATTTACAGTTTGCAGCTGCTGGCCGCTCAGAAAACTGAAATTTCGTGCTGCGTACATGCGCAAACACCCTTTTTTTTAAGGGTGTAATCCTGCGCACGGTGTTCACGTACACCCTTAAGGGGGTGAGTTATGACACTTCTTGATTACACCCCAAAGGGTGTTTTTCGCCCAACAGAAAACACCCTTTTTCTGGAGGGTGTAACCTCTCCTAGGTGTTCCCATACACCCTTTAGGGGGTGAGTTATGACACCACCGGATTACACCTAAAAGGGAGTAAAAAAATTAAGAGTGCATGGGGAATATCCTGCGCCACAGCCACAAGATATTCCGTAGCAGACGACAGGAAAAGGCGCTGGGGTCGTCGTCTGCAAAGTGTCGTCTGCTAAATGCGCGGCACGCCACTCCCGGTATTCCACACCGTGTGAATGCTCAACACAACATCAGACGGAACTTGGGCTCTGTAAGCAATGTTTTCGCTTTTTCTTCCGCCGGAATATTCCGTGAGCATGTCGCTCGTGTGAATACACGGTTACTCCCCACTTCCGGTCTACCGGACCTGCGACTTATTCCCCATCACTGCCGACAGTCCCTGAACTTTGCAAATGATCTCGACTCAACGCAACGATCCGCACGTAAAGACGCCCCTAGCGGGAATTTGATGAAGCAGTGCAAGTTAATTAAGCAATTAAATTTTCTGCCTACGGAGAATGTATTTATAGACTGTGACATATCAGTTTGTTTCGAAGTCGAAGTATTTTCATCTGTGCACATACATCATGTACATATGACTGCCAGAACAGAGCGTGAAATGGACTCCCGACTTTGTGACGTTCAGTTACGTAGTCTCATCGTTTAGTTCCATGAACTTCTCAAGGTGACTGAAATTGCTCCTTCTTAATAACACAAATTACGTCAGCAATAGTATAAATTCGGCGAGGCAGTTATGATCATAAGCGTCGATCCCTGCATCAATGTTTGTTCACCAGATGTTTTTCTTTCTTTTTTTTAACGTGCGTGGATGTCCCATTTTTATTTATTTATTTATTTATTTATTTATTTATTTATTTATTTATTTATTTATTTATTTATTTATTTATGATAATACCTCAAGTGCCCTCACGGGGCGTTACATGAGGGGGAACAAACGCACACATGAACATACAGGAACATATGCTAAATGCACATAAGAACAAGAAATTGACCTCTTTGACACATTGTGACGCTCTTTGTTTTTAGTGCCTTGAGACTTCGCCTTTGGTGCCAAGCTAGGTGATGATGTTCTCATTTATTCTTTCAAAGCGTTTCAAAGCGTCGAGGTTAGTGTAGTCTCCCTTTCTTTTATTAATAACGCGTCCTGGAGTAGCCAGTCCCGAGTGGCTCGAGACTACCATCTCTATTTTTTTTCTTTTAAAATCAATCAATCAATCAACAAGAAATTGCCCATTGCACCCCGTGCTTCGTATCTAACACCTCGGATGATGTGTCCAAAGCAATTTGTACCGTGCCACCAAATTGGTTACGGCCCCTGTCGGATTCGTAACCCTCCACGCCGAGAACAGTCTCCGCACACCTTGCAATGTTGGCAGGGGTGCATGGTTTTCTGTGTTCCTTAGAACCCTTGCATACCGTGGTATATGAAAATGCCATTTTCAAGGAATGGGGGGGGGGGGGGGGGGCTCGCAGCTCTCGTGGGCTGCTCACATTAAACATCTCAAGAAAAGAACCGACGCACGTATCAACATTCTACGGCGCATCAGCGGCTCCCGCTGGGGAATGTCGACAGCGTCTCTCCTTGCATTACATAAAGCACCCATTCGGCAGATGATGGCCTACCATTTGCCCGTACTGCATGGAATACGCGACACGTCAGAGAGGACGCTCCAAAGCGTATTATCAAAAAGTTTAAAAGTCTGTCTCGGTGGACCTTGTGCAACTTCAAATGTCCTAACTACAGCAGAGGCTAGAGAACTTCCATTCGATGTACTGAGGACGCAGGAAACAGTGCGGCACTACGTTCGTCTATGTACGCGGCTTCACAAACAACCCCTTGCAAGGAAGGTGGCACGACGAAATTCGCGATTCAACAAAGAGATCGCTCCATATCGCAGTACATTACCAAAAGCACAGTTGACATTAACGGCGGTCTATCCTCCGTGGACGCTAGAACTTCCTCGTATTGCGTTGACTGTTCCTGGTGTACATCACCAAAAGGCTGCTCTACCATCTCCGGTGTTGAAACAGTACTGTCTGTCTATGATGGAGAGCCGTCCTGCTAGGATTGCAATTTTCACGTATGGGTCAACGTTAGCGCATTGATTGATTGATCGATTTTTAAAAGAAAAAATGGAGATGTTAGTCTCGAGTCACTCGGGACTGGCTACTGCAGGACGTATTCATCAGCATTTGTTGTACCGCAGCATAGCAGAGATGGAATGACAAGGCTTCCCACAGAACATCGTTTACAACAGCGGAATTTGTAGCCATGCAGCTGGCAATGCAATATGTGGACGCACGCCAGGTGCCTGCGTATTGGGCCGTATATTGCGATTCAAAGGCCGGTCTCCAAGCCATAACATCATTCTCGAGATGTGACTGTATGGCGCCAATCGTACGGGACATTCTCGTCGCATGCAAGAAAGCAGTAGATGTTGGCCACGACATACAGCTTCAGTGGATTCCTGGACATATTGGCATACGGGGTAATGAAGCTGCAGATGAGATAGTAGATATGGCGCACCTATCGTCAACGAAACATCCGCTGACATATTCCAGGTCAGATGTGAAACAGCTCTTAAAATGGCTGACAGAAGACATACACAGAAGGCAATGGTTACAAGTCGACAGACGTCCATCCTTGCTTGACCAGATTGACCCGGACCTGAAATTCCGTGCTCCGTCCAGCATACCGCGACTTATACAAACACTCTTGCATCGGTTTCGCCTTGACGTTCCGTATGGTCAACGTTTTCTTCATAAAGTCGGCAGGGCTAGTTCAGCAAACTGTCCAGTGTGTGCATCTGTGGAACACACGGAGCACATGCTTAAACATTGTACAAGATATGCGTCCTAGAGGACTACATTGAAAGCTGCTCTAGGCCGCTTGGACAATAGAACCTTCGATATAGTCAAGGTGCTCGGTTGATGGGAACCCAAGAGGAGAGATGCAGCGCTATCAGCACTTGTCAACTTCCTAGTCAGCAGTGCTATCGAATCTGTATTTTAGGACCGCTGTAGGCATGTGTCGTCGAGTTCCTCATTCCTGTTAGTTTGTTGCAATTCATTTCATGCGTGCATGCATGCACGTGCTCATACAGTTCGGTGACCGGGAGGCGGTGATTTAAAAGCGATAAAACCCCAGTGCAGGGGACACAAAGCGACGACACAGACGAAGCACTGACTGACAAAAACACTGACAGAAGCACTGACTGACTTGTGTCCCCTGCACTGGGGTTTTATCGCTTTTAAATGTACCACCAAACAGCCCGGTTTTTATCGCTTTTTAGGCGGTGATGTTTTCCTCTTTTTATATTTTTATTTTCTGTGGGGTTCATTCATTTGGGAATTCTTTGTGCGACTAGCAGGATTCGACAGGTGAGGAATTCAATTTCTCCCCCTTTTTTATATGTAACTCAACTCTACTCAGAATGAATGCTGTGAGAGAATGCTACTCCGAACGCACACATCTTGCGATGTTTGCAGACGACAATTCTTCCACTGTTAGCAACACACACACACAGTCCCGCATTCATGCACGCATCTCAGCACAACGTTTCGAATACAGCTAACACTCAGTGCCCTCCGATGTGCACCAAAATCGGCAAATGGAAGACCAACATTGAGCAGACGTGGCAACAATGTTTGCAGACGACGATGTTTCTGTAGCCGTCTTGAGTCTAGCTGGCTTCCAAGCCAGACGCACTCTGAGGGTTGCTCGCGATAATATTCTAGACGAAATTGCTTTACATGCTCGTCTACATTTACAGTACAACTTTCCTGTAGCGTTGCATTCTCCAAGCGTATATTCGCTTACCCTCTCAAGGGAGACTGCTGTGTAGGCACTGTTCCAGCGCCCCTACGCCGGTTTAATCTGCATCGTCCGCTGAGGACGATGGTTTTATGAGATTCCCGCAATATAGAACTCTCGTAACATGATACTGAAACATAGAGACGATGTATCGAAACAGCACTTAAACCGGATTAAGTACCGAGAATACCCCAAACGTTGCTTTTCCTTCAGCAAACTTCACTATAAGCTCCGCGGCGAAGATCTAATGTCTAACGAATTCGTACGTCCGATGGATATCCTCAGAATATCCATGGGACGTCCCGTTTGGCTGACCTTTCCTACGTTTTTTTTTCCTTTGGTCTAATAAATATATCCCCCCCGCCCCCATCTGACGTATGAATCCGTTTGGACATTACACGTACATTCAGAGGATATTCTACGTTGTTGGGGTATGTCTCTCACTCTCTCTCTCGTTGTCAGTGTCGTGTTACCCTAAAGCTGCTTCAAGCCAAAAGAGTGCTCGACCTTGTCAATCTAATTAACTTTGCAGTGTAAAATAGAAAGAAACACATCCAGCACATCTTGACTTCGCGCGAAGTAAAAAGACGACAACGATGTCGAATGAAGTTTCTAACGATTTTTCAACTACATCACCCAGGACCATCTTTTCTTTTCTTTTTATTTATTTTTATTTCTTAATTTTCTTTATTTATTTATTTCTCATTTCTTTCTTTCCGGAATAGCAAGCCTTTCCCCCGTTTTTTTTTTCCTTTTCGTCTAATAAATATATCCCCCCCCCCCCCCCCACAGGACCATCCCTGCTCTGAGGACATACAATGACCTGCTCTGAGGACAATATTTTCTCGTCAAGTTCTACCAACAATTTTCTCGCGTTTCAAACTTCTACACCGCAACAAGTCTATCTTTGGAATGCGCGAACCGTAAACACGAAAAGAGAGAACGAAGAACGGTTTTGTGAAATGAACAATGGGCGAGCGCACCGTTGGGACGCACCTCCCTAACCACACGCTCTCACTCACACAGGCGCGCATGTGTAAGACATGCAAACAAAGCATCTGTTTGTATTCGAATATGGATGGTCCCCTAGTGGATATGCGCGGAATAGGGCTCCCATCCATTTTTCTGGGGCTGCTTCCGCGTTATCCTATCAATGACGTAATACATCTCCGTCCCCCCGTCCCTTAAGACTCGTCGGATTCATTTATTCTCATCTACACGTAAGGAAAAAAAAAAAAAGGGAACGAAGCGTCAGATCTTAATAAGGACTCATGGACATCGGTGGGGGAAACTAAGGCATTTTTTTTATTCACGTAGGGGTTCGTTTGAATATTGAATGTGGTTGAAAAATTTAAACCAGGGATAAAACTGCTTTAAAAGCACAATTGAGCGTACACGATTAAAAATTAACTTCATCACGTAGCACGCTCCTATCCAACCAGCGGTGGGGGTGGGGGTGGGGGGTGAAAACGGGGGTGCACACCATTTTTGTTGCATTATGCAGTTTATAATTGCCCCTGTATAAATGGTCCCCTGTTTTTATCAAATCAAGGGAGAGAACGTTGTCATTCGGGATGATGGATGGCTGGGAGCGTGCTATGCGGTGTAGCTCTGTTTCTAGAGTGTAAGCGGGCACAAGGATGATAACAAGTCTGATGACATGTGGCAGGGTCCTTCCTCGTATGTTGTTGTCTAAGATAAGACAGAAGCTTTGTACCGCAACAGAAGCAACAGAAGGCCACGTAGCCTGGTTGGCGTTTCGGGCATCTTTGAATATAGTTTCTGAAGCCCGTGCTAAACCAATACGTACTTGCACTAAACTAGAGCTACAGATTTACCGTGCATTTTACTGTACCATGTAGCGAGCATAAACGGCTCTTATCGCTGTTTTCATAACGTTGATACGGAATTATTGTATGGTCCAGGTACACTACTGATATGTCACGTTCAGTCTACAAATTATGATAATGAAATCGACTTTTTTTCCGTTCCACACCCCGTACCGCTCCAAAGGCAAAGCGGCGACATCGACTCGACAAGTTTTAATTTTTTGTAAAGTTTACTTCACTGACACACGCCCTGTTTATGCAGGCAAAGCACGCTTTACAGGAACCACACACTCTACTTGATGAACTCCGCATGTGTCTCCTATTGTGGTCTGTTTCACTATCTAACCTAGACTTTGTGTCCCGTTGCGCTATATCTCTTATCTCCTCTACACTGCTTCTTTTGATGTGATCTATTTCCATTCCCATCATCTAATCGAATCTCCTTCTCTAATCTACACTGCTTCTCTTGATGTGGTCTATCTATCTCCGAATCTGTGATCTGGTAATCTCATGTTGCGGTTTTATAAGAATACCCCTTAGTAGATCGACCGTAGATAATTCCACAACGATAAATATTCCCGCAAGAGCGTTACTATGGAAGAGAACAGCCATTCTTCTCGTCGTCCACTGCAAGGACCCGCTGGGGAATAGCAGTGCCACTTTCCCACCCTCGCTTAGTTCGCGAAAACGGTTCTGTGTATACAGCCTCGCGATAGGCTGTGTAATTACTCCATTCAGGCTACGTTCTTATATTGTCACTTGCGTGCGAGATAAGGCCTTTGTCTCCTTTTCGCTCTATTATTATTCGCGCATTCTACCTGAGAAGGCATTAAGGGACTCCTTTATTTCGGGCGAGGAGTTCCCAGGTTGTTTTGAGAGGCGCGCATGTTCTTGAAAGAAGTTTGAAAGGGCGGAGCTTGAAAACATTTTGCGAACAATCTTTTAGGTTAACCTTAGTTTGAGTGGACGCTGAGATTCAGCTTGTCTCAAGAGCGCGTAGCTTCGCTTACCGTTGGTTTCGTTCGCGCTTGTTTGTAGTAGCGGTCCATTAATTGTATCTTAGCATTGTCGTGCGTTTTATTGAGGTAAAATATATCCTGGCTTATTTAATCGTCACGCAAGGCGTACTTCCGTCCGCGACAACAGCATGAAAGTAATGGGGAAAACTCTTGAAGGAACTTGTAAAAATCGTCATTACTCTACTAACTAACACAAAAAGCGGGAGAGGAGTTCCCGTGTGGCTGTTTTATGATTACGTAAGTTGCTATTAGTTTAATCATTTCGTTAGTTGTCATTTTGTTTCGTTTGTTTCGCTTAGTTAGGTTCTCAATTCTGCGCACCGTAAGTGAAATTTTCGTTTCCGATGTTTCAGTTATTTTCGCTACGACAGCTGCCTCCAAGGACAACCACAAGACACGTTTCTCAGGTAAGGACAATTCACGTTTTATGCGATTACGCAAGGATTAAGAGAAACAAACGTTAAACGTAACGCGATGTTGTGTTCACCAGGAACATTAACCCGATTTGCGTTAACTGCAGCGGCGGATCTGCAGGTCTAGCGTTGCGGCAGTGGTGGTCTTTTCCGCCGTGGCACTGGGAAAGAGCATCGATTCTCTACGAATACTTTGCTCCCTCTCTCTCATTTATCTCTCTCCTAACTTTAAATCTCCTGTCATATTCTCTCCTTTTTTTTGTATATGTGTTGTTTTCAGGCGAAGCGAAAAGTAGGTCGTGCAACGCCCAGCCTTGCTCAGTTTCTTCCCGAAGCCCGAGTCTTCCCGAAGCCCCTATCCTGTATAATGAGTGTAGTGGAGAACGGTTCCTGACTTTCCTCTATCGCCAACCTCACATGAGCCTCATTGTCGCGGAGATCAATGCGGATAATCTCACTCTAGTCCGAGAGAGGTATTTGCTCAAGCACTTGGCCCGTCTTTGGAATGTGACGGATGCGTACGGATACTCTGGCGGACCGGCGAAAAGTTTGGTGACGTTTTTTGTCGTCTGGTTTTGTTTGGGATAGCGGAGGTCGCATTGCTTGGAAGGAGGGAAGACGGCAACATTTGGACCTTAAACGTGGCGTGACATGTTCACGTACAGGGGCGGCGGAAGTGGAGGAGTAACAGGGGTTACTGTAGACCCCCCGACTTCGTGAAGGGGGTCTACGCGAAATTATCATAGAGGGGAGGCGCCAAAGTGTTATCTCAGGTGCCGCACGCGAATAAAATGACATAAACAGTTTTCCTTTGTCTTTTTGGGAGCCAGGCATGAATTAATTGACAGTGGGGGAATGGAAGGGGGCTCCGGTTGGGACCTGGGGTCCCCCTGAATTCAGGACGTTGCGCCGCCTCTGTCCACGTACATGTATCGACGAGTAGCATTTACCTTATTTTAGGTCAGGGTACTTTTTTACGTCATAAAAAAAACCAACCTCTACAACTAATACCCTGAAGCCAAGAATTATGATTACAGTGAACCCTCGTTAATATGACCCCCGTTAATCTGACATACGCTCTTTACGACCATACTCCTGGGGAACAATGCAGTGAAACTTCTGCAAATCCCCCCTTAATATGACAATTCCGCATTATGACCATTTCGCGAACGACCATGGTCATAATAACGAGGGTTCACTGTATATCACTATCGGGAAGTGGCGACTCTACTACGAATACGGCAACGCCGCTCGTTAATTCAGCACATTTCTTCTTCACAAAACTTTCAGTGAGAATATTCCGCAAATCCACACCGCCATGCGGCTTTCTTGCACCGACGACGTGTAGTACAGCTCCCGTCAACCTTAATAATAACACTGAAAAAAAGAGATGGTCTCGTGTCCGAGCGCGATTACAGCAACCCTTGGGGTCATGAGGGAAATATTAATTGAACAAATTTATTCCGTTAGTTTTAACGCGAGAATTTTGTTGACTTAACATTTCATTTAACATTCATTCATTTCATTCATTTAACATTCTCCCAGTGCCCACAGAGTGGCTGTTATCGCGCTCGGTAATGATACGGATTTTTTTTTTTTTCAGTGTTATTATTAAGGTCGACGGCAGCTGTACTTTAAAGAGGAAACTGGTTAGAATGATCGCCTTTTACGCCGACAATGGATGGCAGGTGGCGCGGGTTGGAATCCCGGCTCAGGCTGTGTGCCGTCTGAGGTTTCCCAGCAAGCTTTCCAGACTGATGTCGGCACAGTGCCCCTTGAAGTCGGCCCATGACGCGTATTAACCACCATGCCTCCCACTCCTTCTACCTGTCCACGTTTCTACGCCGCTCATAGCCGCAGTTGCTTCGCGGCGCTAACACAGAATTTAAAAAAATAATAATAATAAAGAGAGAACATGAAAACGGAAGCTTCCAGCACGCTCTGATGAACGCTAGCGTCGAAGGCAGCGAGAGAAACGATACCAGCCACGGATGATTGCGTATTCATTCAACGCTGACAGCGCTCACGTCCCGTCAGAAACGGCGGAGAATCGATTAGCGTTGGCAACCCTCTTTCACTTCCCTTTCGGTGTTACCAGTGTTGCTTCGCATCATCTGCGATCCGCGATGCCCGTCACGTACCTTCTCGTGAGGGACGTCGGATAGATAACGGTAAATAATGGATCTTTGTTACGTTACGAGGCCGATGAGAATCGCTATATCGGGACTATCAAATTTGCTTCGTGTACGCACGTAAGGGAGATTAAAAGTGATGCGGAAATAATCTATTTACTCTAATGTTTGTAAAAACAAGAAAATCTGCGCAGATTCAGCTGATAATAACAACAACAATAAATGAAGGAGAAGTGATGATGACATGAGATGTTTCCCCACGGTAGCCACAGGACCCTACCCCGCTTCACAAAGTATAATATGAGGGGATGAATTATTGGTGAACGCGAAGCGACGACAGGTGGGAGTTCTGTTTAGAGCTCTTCGAGGAGTCCAGTGGCTTGTATAAAAGCAAAAAGGGAGCGAAGAGCCCGGCACTGATGCGCAGTGGAGCTCCATGGGTCAGGTACTTTGGACGAACTGAATGGCCTATGGTCAAGGAGCCCAAGTTGGCGTCGAAACACCCGGCGTTCAATTCGATCCAATCCAATCCAGTACAATCCGATCCGATACGTCTGTACGATACAATACAATACGTCAATACGATTGTATGGAGACTAGGTAGTTGGTGAAAGTTCATCTTGAACATAAGCCGCCGAGGAACACATGAAGAGCTGTTGTGTCTGTTGTTTTCCTTTCGTCTCTGTGCTATTCCGTGCCTTACGCTCAAGATGCCAATCCAATAACCACGAAGGAAGACACCTTCTGTCATATTTGACATGCTTTACTGAAAAATACTTTACATATATTCACTTCGTTGCGTGACCTTCTCACCGAACAGTACCTGTCAGCTTAAGTGAGAGACTCAAACCGCGAAACCCTCAATTTCAGGCTGTGAAGTTTAATGATTCTCTCTGCTAAGCGACGAAGAACACGCCACGGAATGTCAGTCTCCTTAGACGAAGGCCGTCGATTTTTTCTTTCTTTCCGTTGACTTCCTTCCGCTTCTTTTAACTTCCGTTCCATTCCAAACCCTCGCTTTTATGCCTTCCACTTAAACGGTCTTCTTCTCCTCCTTAATCGCAGAACGCAGTGTGAAGTCACGTGACGATGTTTCATCATTCAGTGCTGTCTTGAGCGATCGTCGGATTGTCCTTCCTTTTATTCTGTGTCAGCGACGTGTAGTAACTGTGGTTATGTGCAGATATCGAGAGAGGACAGCAGGAAGGAGTGATTAGCATGCCTCTTGTGCCGACATTCGTCCGGGAAGACTACAATATAATCCAGGATAAACCTGAGATCGGCCGAACCGCAAGGCGTACTGCTTGTGCCATGCCTGTGCCGGGACTCATACTTGGGAGGTACCCGGGTTCGAGTCCCGGTGCCCGCTGTGCTGTCTGGGGTTTTTCCTGGGTTCTCCTCAGACGCTCTCAGACATATGTTGGCACACTTCCCATAGAAGTCTGCCCAGGACGCGCATTTCCCAGACCGTTAGTCGTGGCCTTGCCCACCTCTGTCAGGCCGCCATACTTGTGACGTCACAAAGGCTTTAACGTGGACAGGGTGCGTTCTTTTTACCGGTCTGCGCATGCTCGTAGCATGCGGAGCAATATTAGTTTGCATGTAATACTAGCCCATCTTTAGATCATAATTGTGAGCATGGTGCACGATCATGCGCAATATATATCATGACTATCAGGACTATATCCTTTAGTCCTTGGCAGGTACCCAAGCAAAAATAAAATCCGTCAATCAATCATGTAATCATGACTATCATGCATGATGCACGCGATGCGGCCGCCTTTAAGCTCACGTGACAAGGTCTACATGGAAAGAGAGAGAGAGAGAGAAAAACGTAATCTTGTTTTTTCGCGCTAGTCCATTATCCCCGTAAGAAGATCCCACCCCTCGAATGTTGCGGGCCTATTCCCTTGTGCGTACTTTAAGATGGAAGGGTAATTCTCCTGCCTCCGTTACGAGACAGTATCAAACATAAAGCAAAGAGTTCACCCCCAAAAGAGAAAACGGCACTTGTGCTTAGGATCTAAAGTACCGTTACAGACATACTCTTCAATCTTGCATCAGGCTCGTCCGCGCCGAGTCAGCGAGGCAGGGTGGTTTATGACGCAAGATGCATATCGGGGATTATCTTGCACGCGACTAAAAAAGTTCTTTGACACAAGTCGTATGTGCCTGTCATACAGGGGTGTGTTGAAACAGTGCGATCCGATGAATGCATAATGGAGGTAGTGATAAGTTTACTGGGTTTAGAGCGCGCAGCGGGTGTTAAAGCTTTTGCTTTTCAGCGAGGTAATCTTTAGCGTGAAAAATTGAAATATTGCTGTCGTTCTCAGGCACTTTAAGGCTCGCGTTGTGTTCGTCTGTCTGTCTGTGGTCCAGCCTCAGAATAGTTGCTTTCCGTAAATCATTAAAACATTTTACGAGTCTAAGTGAAACCAGTCCATGGAACGCCCGTGCTGGTGCGTTTTCGCCCCGAGCGGACACTGCGTGCATGACTTGGTCGTGAGGGCACGCGCTCTCCTCCCAAAAGCACGCACTCCACTTCGTCGTCACCAGTGTGGCGCGGACGTCGTCTTACTGACGTCACTAGTATGGCGGAGAGCATTGCTTGGCTGGTCCTGTTTCGGTTTCAGTGTCGCGTTTTTAGTCTTTGACCAACAATGTCGCCATTCTCAGGTGAATTTGCTTGACTTTCTAAAGATAGGCATTGAGTACACGCAATTTTACGACGAACAAGGTTCATTTTAATTGTAAGTGAAGTTTCACTTCAAGGGCGCGAGCCAAAAAGATGTTGTTTTGCGAGAACAATCCTCGAGACAGAAGAATACACAGGGACCGACACAAGAAATTCCCGGTGCTCTGCTTTTAATATTTTTTTTATCATGCATTTTGAAAACCGAGTAAGTAGAACATAGTCGGTCCTAACGAATTGGGTCATAATTAATCTGCATGCCCAGTCATGGCCTTTGTCATTATGCGTCGTGAAGCCTCGGAGTATCATTGTCATCGTCATTAACGAGCGCAAGCAGTGCCGCCTAGTAGAGACACACCGACGTGTTCCGACAATGTTGGTATCGCATACGTGCAATTAATACCAGCGCACCAGAATAAGAACCAGTGCGCTGTGAAATGGAGCTGTGATTCTCCGCTGAACGTCAGTATTTAATAATTCAATATTGTTCCTTGTTCTCACCTGAGTAGTGCTGGGCGTTGGCCGGCCCTTTGACGGCAGTCGCGTGAAAAGAAAAGGAAATTACCCGCAAGAGGCATTAGTTAGAGTGGAAGTAATCAATCTTCCTCGCATACATAGCGCAGAGCTCGATGAAAAGACCCTGAGTCAAAGCCATGAGTATAGCGGAAGATCGATTAGCAGAGGACGGATGCAGAAGGCGGATATGTTACCTTCTGCAACGAACGTCGTCTGCTAAGTTAGTGTCGTCTGCTAAGCAATATCGATGGACTTCCGTAGGATCAGCGGGCGAGACGGATTTGCTCATATTAGTTTGGATTTGTTGCAGTGGGTTAGAACTGCTAATTATTACCGACTGAGGGTTACTGTAATGGGTGTACTCCTCCCGGAATTGGTTGCCCCTAACGTGAAACCAACTCTCGGCAGATTGCGTGCGTCATTTAACGGCAGACGGAGATGGTTTGTGTCGTACTACCAGGCCGCTGGTATATCGTCAGTCTTGAAGTCAAGTAGAACGTTGAATTGGGCCTGTTGGTAGGACATCATGAAACTAAAAGCGCTAGACGAAGGGACGAAGATACACACAAATAGCGCAGAAGACACACACAAATGGCGTTATTTGCGTGTGTCTTCTTCCCTTCCTCTGGTATTAGCTCTTTTAATTTCATGTTCTTGAAATCAGTGTGCAGTCAGGTTGACATAACCGAACAGGAGAGATATGTTTGTTATCGGAAGAAAAGTTCAGCCATGTGACGGTCGGCTTGCTATTCCTTAAAAATGCACGACGAGAAACCGTAACACGTTTGTAGATAAGTCTTAACAATAGTCATTTCGTTTCTTATCAGTATTGTTAAAGTAGTGCCTGTGAGGTATACGTATATGATAGGGAATTAAACCAAATGAATTTGATTCAGCTATTCGAAACATAACTTCCCAAGAATAGAAATCACTCCTGGATATGTCTGCGCGCGATAAGATATTTCTGGAAGGGCGCGTCAAAGTCTTCGCAAGGCCATCCTTCCAGCACTGGAAATTCACCAAATTTCGTAGTGAAATTTAGCCCACGAAAAAGTCTTCAAAAGGGCGTCGCTCAAAAGAGCGTTATCAATACATTTTAGACGCGTGCTTCCGAAATAAACGTTTCCTGACCAAAATTGTCCCGCAGTGATCGAGCGGTGTGGCAACATTGATGCAAATACTCTCCTTTCATTTGCTGTCATCTGCCCACGTTCGCCTCCTGACCATTTCCGGGGAATTCTGGGACATAATTGAGGTGGTGGTCGTGCTTCTGAAAGAGCACGCTGCTGTCTGCCTCACAGTGGTGGGTGGGTGACATAATTGAGGCCGACAGATATGAGTTCTCTGCAACAAATCTGGTCGCGTTGTTGGCGCGCCAATCGTGATGACGCTGCCATGGCAACCGCATTTCGTGTCTATTTTCTTTCTTTTAGCGATTACCATAGAGAATGGGGGATATGACGTCATACCAATGACACCCTCGGTGGAAAGGGTATTTCTCGTGAGGCAGAACATGCGGGCGGAGAGCTCTCACAGCCAGATGCATGCTTATCAGCGTTCTTGGTGCTAGCTGCGAGGTCATGTTGAAGACTTGGAGGTACTAGGTTGGAACCCTACCAGAGGCTGAGTCCGAGTTTTTTGTTTTTTTTTCTTCTGGTTTTCTGCCAGACTTTCCAAACGAATGCCACCACAGCTGGTTCCCCCATGAAGTCGGCCCAGGAAGTACTTTAACCTCAGAGTACACACTCGGTGGTAGGATTCCAACTCACAACCTCCGAGTCGCTTAACGTAACGTTTGAGTTAGACCGCAAGGATGCGTCAGTCCTCCGGTCACTGATTTTTCTTTTTTTTTTTTTTTCTTGCCACGGGTCGCTTTTCCTGAATATCCATTTCCTCCCATAATTCTCTTTTACCGCTTTCCAAACGGTGCGCTGTGTAACACAACCGCAGCTTGAATCGAGCGCTAAAAACTTGCGCTTCCAAGAAGGAACCAAATCGAAACCAAACATTCGTAGCCTGGGGCCACGATTGGTCGATGCCTCTCCCTCTCCCTACACTTTTAGCCCTCTTTCCACTTCCGCTCGCTGTGCTGGTACCTTCTACTGTGTTGAGAGGGGTTCAGACGCGAGCCTGAGCCCGTAACAGCTGAGTCGGACGGTCGCTCGCGGGCTCCAGTTGCAATGCGACATTTGGATATATTGTCTGCGCGGGAGCGACTTTGCCGGGAATCCAGGTGAGTGTTTATCCTTTTTCTATCTCCGTAAAATACGATAAAACTTTGCCACGTGTTTTAATGCGAGGAGAAAGAGGTCGGGGTTCTCACCCGTCCAGTTTTCGTCCTAGGGAGGGAAAAAGGGAAAGGGCATTTAAACGGTCATGACCAGGAAACAGCGGGAAATAATAGTTCAACAAACAGAAAATGCACTGACCCGTTCTACCTGTTGTATCGGTCGTAAGTGTTCTCAAAATGAATTATGGCCCAGTCACACGGCATTGACCGAATGACATTCCCGGCGAATGACAATTGCACCGAATGTCATTCGTTTCTCTTACATCGAGCTACACGAAGAAACAGAATGCCATTCGCAAATGACGTCAGTGTCGATAAATAAGACACCAGGGCCGAACATCTGAAGCATTATACAGATACATTAGTTCTATTTTTATTTCTTTTGCTCGAAACTAGCGAAACATTAGATTGTTTCACGGAATCGCTGCCTTTTCAAAGACACCTAATTGGCTAAATACCACAAGCAAAGACAACTAAGAAGCCCACCTGCACCGCACTTAGCAACGTGGCGACTGGGAACGAGGGTTGTTCTCCCAAAAAACAGTGTTTAGCCTTCCTTCCTTCGCGTCAAAAGTTACCAAATTCGTGAGAAAATATTGTAGTAAAACTGTTCATTCGTCTTTCATTTCTTCGAACGGGTTATTATTGTTGTTGTTTTTGCTACCCCTCTACTGCGAGGGATCGCTGTCGGTGCGAGAGGGAAAAGCCCGAACTCATCACAGGGATATTAATTGTATATAATAATAATAAGATTGCACCGAGACTGAGCACAGTGTAACCGCACGTGATCATCTGCCCGCTGGGAGAAACAAAAGTGACTCGATGGCAATTCCAGTGATACTGCTGTGGGGGTCACGTTCACTGAAATTATTAGCGAAGTGCAATGTGCCGGAGGATTGCGCCCTGTCATTTTTCAGTATCAGAAATAGTGAGCGACGCGCGATTTAATACCTATTGAGGGGCGACGGATTAAGATGTAAAGTGATCCCAAAAAAGAACGCCACAATGCAGTTCGGTTGCAATTTTTAACAATTACACTTTCACATTATCGTCATTACCGGTAGAAATGAAATCTGCTGTAACTGCATGAAAGCTTGTATCACAGTGAACGCAGTAATTTCACTGTTGAAGACTTGGAATAAAACATTGAGTCCGTGATAGATGTAACGAAAGCCCTGACATTCGGCGCCGCACGGGCTGTGAGTACTGCGGACACTGAAAGGGTGTGGAGTTTACGGTTTCTGCGCATTATTAAAGCGTTACTATGGGCTAAATAATAAGAATACCACCTTCCACGTCGAATCTTGGAGATGACGCGGGTTTCAAATCCCGGCACCGGCTGTGGTGTCTGAGGTTTTCCCTGGGTTTTCCCGCAGACTTTCCAGGCGAATGTCATTGCAATCCACGTATCTCGTATTGTATTCTCCCCAAAATATTGATTCTCTTTGTAAGGCGGAAGCATAAAATAATTAATAATATATAATAATAATTATTAATTAATATAATTAATTCCCAGTTTTGGGAAGTATGACGTCATAGTGCGCGCAATCTTGCACCCGTCTGACAACATTGCTTCTCAACAAGGTCAATATCCGCCTACTCACCACGTCCGCTGGCAACGTGGGGCGGAGACAGGGAATGTGCGCGTGCTGTTGCTAAGAAACGGAGGCCGGAGCTCTCGATGACGTCACTTATTCTTGCAGAATACGAAACTATGCAGTTTTGCTTCTTTCGAAAACTCGTGGAACCGCCTAGTGTTCACTGATGGCATCTATATTCCGTGTTCTGAGTCCTCGAGTGAAATTATTTTATAATACGAAGCAAAATATTGTTTTAAAGTCTGCAGTGGCACATTAAGCGTAGTATTTCCGCTTCCGTGGTACGGGTTACGCACTGATCAGTGTTATAGCTAGGGTTCCGCGTTTCGGGTTTTTACTTTTGGGCGGATTCGGCGTATGGTTTTCGGTGTTTATTGATTTTCACGAAATCGGCGTTTTTCGATGTTTTTCCTCCTGTGTACATGGTTTACCCGACAGTTATCGCCGAATAGAAATCACAATGTAATTTCAGTGCTGCGCGTCTAACGGTGGCGTTTTACGGCTAACGAAAAAGTAAAGGGACATTTCTCACAACCATAGTATTCCTGTATGGATTGCGATCTGCGTCAACAACTTGCTGGGCATGTGCAGCAATTTATCTCTGTCATCGTTCCTGGAATGTCCCTCTGTATTCGGTGTTTTTCGATTAAAACCGAAAACGCAGAACCCTAGTACATCGATAGTTTTTTCGAAATGCGGTAACTTTCGGGGTGCACCGGAAGGTGCGGTATTGTAGTGACTATAGACGACTGAGAAACAGCGAGCCACTTTGTCAGCTCTAATCTATGGATAGGAAGGAATAGTAATTAGTCGTTACTATACTTTGCTTAGAGGGCACTAAGGAATTATTTACCAAAGCCGTCCTCTCTGACTGATTTTTACTGCCAAAATAAATAGGTAACCCCCCCTCCCCCCCTTAGAGGCTTGTCATCCGCAACGCCGGGTCTCTATTTAAACTTACTCGATATATAGTTAATGCATTTACGGAGGTTGCCAGCGACGTTATGCCATTGACGTGCTACTATTCATAATACCCTGTGTCGCTAAGTGACTTACTTCGGATTTCTTTAACGAAGTCCGGGACTCGCAAAGCTGAATAACCCTATTCGAGCTGTAGTTGCGATGCCTTTATAACTAGAACAAGATTAAAGTCCGAGCGGGTTGGTGATACCTTCTAAAATCGTTAAAACACCAGTGCAGGAGAAGAGATTAAAAGGACAAACGGTTTTGTCTCGTGTTTGTCCTTTATTGTCTTCCCCTGCGCTGGAGTTTTAACGAATTTTTAACTAGGATCTCTTGGTTTCGATACTTATACCGATAACCATCTGCGGGCCAGATTTTATACTTAAGATTAGCGAGTTTTGATACCTGAGGTTAGCAAGATTAGCGGTAACGTCACCGTGAATCTACCGTATCTACCGGAACCAATGACAAAATCTCATCACTCGAGACTCAGAATCTTATCACTTCGTTGGGTGCGGTAGACACGGTACTTCGGAGGCCGCGTTATCAACGGTTTACTAACACTCAATATTGTTCGGCGAAAACTCCCAACCGCTAATATCCTGGCGCGAGACCCCCCATCCATCATGATTACCTGCACGTTCAAGATGTCCTTATCCCCCTTATCCTATCTACTATCTTTTGTTATTCTAAACCAGTTCGAGCTCGCATTATAATGCTTCTCTGTTCACCGTGTCCGACAGCGACGAATTTAAAATACTCGCCTATAATACAACCATTTCCAGGTTTCGCCAAAATGTACACTTTTTTTTCCGTCGAATTTCGGAAAATCTATTAGCCGGAAACTAGCAACCCTGCGCTTCGTAAAATATTTATAAAGACAAATTTTCTACACAAGAGCACTTTGACAGGTAGGCGAACATGTTAAAAAAAAAAAGGAAAAGAGTCTGTGGTTTTCAATTTCTTTCCCTCCTGAAATTTTATACTCATCTTCCTTGCTCAGCGTTCTTTAAAGAGTCTTCTCTTGTCATTATCCACGCAAAGCGTTCAGTACTCGGTCTTCTGATGAACGACAAGGGATTCTTCATTTCAGCACGGACAGCGCGGCAGAATGCATCGCGCTCGTTGCGAATTGCTCCAAGGTCATATAGGAAGGTGGATGGATGGATGGATTCTGCGGCTTTACCTTTTGAAACGGGCGGTAGCTTGCGCTACCTAGCCTAGAATTAGAGTATTATATCATGTACCACCGCCCGTGCGCGCATTAGGTAGTCTTCGTTAAATTATTTGTAGCCTATCAATGGTTTAGGCGTTCCCTCGTGTTTTGTGTTGCAAAGAAGCTAATTTCGTCTCTGTGGTTTCGAAAACCCAGTGCTTTCGATATAGACACATTCCCTTGCGCTGGCTGAATACACTTATGTTTCAATACAACATGTTTCGCGGTCTCTTCTTCCTGTCCACATATACCTCGCGTTTTGTCCGTTGATTTCCGAATATTTAGCTACATGGGTTTTTGTTCTTAGCATCCCTGTCCTTGCCTCAAACAGCAACGCCCTCCCCCTAGAATTGTCCGAAATTCCTTCAAGATGCACGGGATTGGACAGATTACTGCATTTCCAAATGTCAAGCCTGGAACCATTACCCCTTTCCAAATCATACGAGCTACCTCAACACTATTGTGAGATGATGAATGAGGACTTTCGGACATCCGACGATCTTGCAGACGACTTTACGTCTTTGCTGAAACGTCTCACTTCTCAATGCGTTCGCTATTTACCCCAAATATATAAACTATACAACAACAACAACTTTATTTTACGATTTTACGATTTACAGTGAACCCTCGTTAATATGACCGCGTCCGTTCCCGCAGATTTTGGTCATAAAGCGAATTGTCATAATAACGAGAAAGCGGTCCAGTGGGGACCAGAGGGCATGCACGGCAGAACAAAACGTACGCATGATGCTGTACAACAATTTATTTAATAAAAAAAGTCTGTCAGCAATGACTGCTTGGAGTAGCTTGCAGTGATCAGCTTTTCTAACTGTACAAGAGTATTATTGATCACGTAAACATTATTAATGTCATTGTGTTGCTCAAGAAACAATAAGGCAACCTTCAGTGCTTCACTGCTTTAGCAATCCGAGAAGAGGTATGAGTAATCTTGAGGACAACAACGCCTCGAGTCACCCTAATCCTTTGCGCCCCACTTTAACTGTGTCACTTTGTTCCTGAGAAACTTAAGCAGCCACTCAAAGGGGTGCGTGACGCGGTCATAATAACGGGCGGATCATAGGTACGTGTCTTTGACCCCAGCTGTGCCCAAAAATCTCGGTCATAGTCCGATAAGCGGAATGTCATATTAACGGGAAGGATTTACATGGGGAAAAAACCGTTCCCCACGAATTCGGTCATAAAGCGTGAATGTCAGATTAACGGGGGTCATAATAACGAGGGTTCACTATACTTTATTTTTCATAATTGCTGAGTTCTGTCTAGTTTTCTAATCTAATCTAAAGATCTAACATAAATGCTTCCTGTGCAATAGAGAAACGTGTGTGATTGTTGCGCGATAATCCATGTATCCTCAACCGCAGCGTCCCGAGGACGTCAAGGTGAGCTCAAGGCTGTCAGCTGCTGCTTGTAAACGAAAGGAACATTTCACCCGCGCACGATAGATGGCATCGTGCACTAAGGCGCTCAGTGCGCGTGCGCGTGGGTAGCGTGGCGCGGAAACAAGATGGCGCACGTTCGCTCGCTCTTGGAACTCAGTGTCGATACTCTGAAGCGTAGCTTATTTAGTGACTCTATGCGCGACAACATGCGTTGTGTGGTACAGCTTGGGACGAAAGTTCGCGGAACACGGCACTGGTATATTCCTTCATCGGAGCGGCCCCGTGCTAGCTATCAGGAAGAGATCGAATAAGAAACTGGTAACTGGCTGTTCTATCCATCTCTCAGTGTGCGTGTGTGTCAGTTCCTGTTTGCTGCTAGGGTGTCGCTGTAACGGAGAAATGCGACACCCCACGGTGTTCCGTAAACTTTTGTCCCAAGCTGTACGTCTGTAGCCGGCAGACATGTACAATATACTGCAAGTATGGGCGTATTTAAGATGCGATGCTAAATACCGAAGGGATATCGTACTTAAAATACGACGCATATACTTGCTAAATAAAGTAATTAACGTTGAAGAGTAGATACCGGTGAGTGTTGGTCTCGAAAGTGATTACTGTTCTTTAGTAAGTATTATCTGAAAAGGCAAAAAATAAAAGAAAACAGGAGAGGCAAATTATTATTTAAGCGTGGACATTAGTCGTATCGGGTCATATCGGATCAGTCGTATCGTCGTGTAGGAGTATTTTCCACTTTGTTTGTCAGCCAAATTTCCTCTCTTTGAAAAATAATCTACTTGGTCATTGGTTTTACTTTCTCCGCAATGTGCTAAAAAGAGAGAGAGAAGAAAAAGACCATGGACGCAAGGGTACTTGTTTTTTGTTTTTTTTTAGTAATAAGTACCTTGTGAAACTGCACAGTAAGAAGACAAACAGACAAACGACAAGTAATCCTAGTATTGAGTAGAAGATACCGAAAAACGCGTTCCAACATAGAGTAAAAATACCTTTCGCAGAATACAGTCGATAATACTAATATACTAACGAAAGAATGAAACGCAGTATTTCGAGCACGGTATTCAATATACATACAAGTCAGATAGCCGGCGACCAAGTCCACTCTAATGCATCACACATTCTCTAAAGGAGTTCAGGGGGTTTCTGGAGGGCGAGCGGATCAAAGACTTCCTGACTAATGACTAATGATTCTTGGGGTAGTTTGTACATATCAACTTTAATTTACGACGCTGGAACAAACACCACAAAGACTCCCCACCGCGCAGGCTATACGGGTCAGCCAATGCAGCATGCTCCATAGTGAGTTGTAGTGCATTATGCGCTATCGCCTTTGCGTACGTGAGGGATAGCGTTGGTGGTACCATAAGGACCATAAACCATAAGGAGAGCTTCGGGCAGAGACTATTGTTGCGCGCGTTATTTCTTGCGCAATGCGCCGCAGACAAAAAAACAAAAAAGAACGAAATCGTGAAGGTGGTGTTGCTCTTTTGAGACATCTACCTGTCTTCTTTCGTCCGTGGTTGTTCACCGACAACAATATAGATGAATGAATGATGATAATGATGATGTGGGATGTTTCCCTGCGTTGAGTGCCGGACCCTACCCCATTCTAAAAGGGTTCACATGAAAGGATGAAGAGGGAAGGAAAACAAAAGCAACCCCTACAGTTCAAGACATCCCCAACAACACCGAATATCTGCTGGATGTACGAATAATGTCATGATTCCGACGTCCGATGGATATGTGAGGGACATCCATCGGACGTATGAATCCGTCAGGACATCATTCGTACATTCAGAGGATATTCTGCGTTGTTGGGGTGTCATGGACAACCATGGACGAAAGAAGACAGGGAGATGTCCGAGGGATATCCATCGGACGTACGAATCCGTTAGGACGTTATTCGTACATCCAGAGAAGAGTCGGTGTTGTTGGGACAAAGAAGCGACGTTCTTCTCTAGTTTCTCGTTTCTCATACGTTACCAAAGACCTGGAGAAAGGCGGTGGAAATGTCCCATCTGTTTGGTCGTCTTGCCCTTGACATCATGAAAGCGATATCAGGACCGTTGCGTAATACGTACTCTTCTGGAAAGATTTTCTCCCGTACCACGGAGTATTATAGAGATGGAAGTGTACTGGAATAATATGGGACGTGTGCATGACGAACGGCGCTGTGACGTAAGCCTTCGCATCAAGATAGATGCGTCCAGAAAGCGGCTGCCGTGGCTCCCACGCGTGTTTACAATGCGGTTGCGGCTGCAGGTCCGCGATCGATTCAAGAACACGGTTGCTGTAGGGTAGGTACGCTAAAGAAAATGGGTTCTGGTACTTTGATAGATGTGTTTCGTTACGTCATGCATGCATTGTGCTACACGCGAGGGTATTCAAGGAAGGGAGTAATTATTTTTCTACGTGTCCTAGTTGGGGAGATACAAAGTTCTCGAAGAAAGTTCTTCGTCGACGCTACCGAAATCTGAGGTCGAAGTGGAGAGAGCTTGAGACGCCCCCTATTGGTTCTCGTAAGCACGTGACATCTCCCACTGCCGCCTATCACTCGCTTTAGTGTAAAACTTTCATTGATTCTGTGTTAGCGCCGCGAAGCAACTGTCGCTATGAGCGGCGTACAGGTGTGGACAGATGGAGAGAGGACAGCAGGAAGGAGTGGGGAGAGGGGGTTAGTGTGCGTCCTGGGCCGACTTCAAGGGGAACTGTGACCGCATTCGCCTGGAAAGTCTTCGGAAAACCCGTGGAAAACCTCAGACATGGTGGAAGGATTCGAACCCAGCACCTCAGAGTCTTTAGCACGACCTTTGCTACCACCAACGAGTGTAAGAATCGCAAATGACCGTGTCCGGCATAATTTGAAGTAAAGTTTTACACTCCTAGTAAGACATATAAACTTTTATAAAAGGCGGCTGGCAATTATTTTTTTTTGGGCATTGCGCCAAACGCGTTTGAATGCCGTAACTTTATTGGGTCACAGTGGGAGGCAAACCTTTGGCGAAGCTCTTCCCAAAATGCTATTAAATTTTTATTGAAAGCCTTTTAATGCTCTGTGAAACCGTTTAGTCTTTTGTTTTTGCGTCGTTACTCTGGTGATTACAGTTTCAGCGTGCCGCAAAACGCATTCTGGTGATCACGTGGTAGTGGCACTGTCACGTGGTACTATAAAGCCACGGAAGCGCTCAACACGGTTGTTGGCCTGCAATAAATCGTGAGAAGAATGAAATTGAAAAAAAACAAAGACGCCCCCCTCTCTCTCAGCATTCAGGTACGGAAGCCGTTATGGGAGACGAACATTCATTGGGGAAATGAGACCACGGGGCTGCTACGTCACACCAGGACGTGGGGGCGTGCTTTCAGGGTCACACCGCACCGCTCATGGCTGGTTTTTGGAAGCGGTTTTATAGATTACATTTATCGTATTATTAACCTTAAATTGTAATCTAAATTTAAATTATAGTTTAAATTAAAGCGTCTTTCATTATCGTAGTTGTCTCGCGAAGTAAACCACCAATTATCATTAATATCATATTCATTAGATTCACGAATTCAATTTCATTAATTGAACCATGTTCAGTAACAGTGAATGAATTCATTGAATTGCTTAATTGAATTAATTCGTTGAATTAATTCAATTGTTATTATATTCATTTATAATCTGTTCGTGGATGCTTCTCCTGTCCTATACTATATTTACAATTTGTATATTAAGTGGCATCAATTGTTTGACTGCGGTTTATTTACTTCAGCGAAGACAACACATTACTATGCTATGCGCTCTTACTACCTCTGGGCCATGTTAAGAAAGAACATCCTCTTTCTCTGTGCTGCGATCGATAAATCGATCAACGCAATCTGTCAATCGAAGGACAACCCTTTCTACCCGCAAAGTTCCGACACTAGAGTCCATCGTGTAGAATTCGAGCTGTATTCTGTCACCGAAGATGATGGGCGCCGTGACAACCTCGTTTGTCTGATAATGCGATGCTGTCACGCGGGCTGTTCTTCCCTCCGTGCTGCTTTCATTTGCTTTACAGTGTGTCAGTGTATGTGAGGAATCCCATAGGCATAGGGTGACCAGTGATATTCGGTGTAGAGAAGGAAAATAACTACACTTATATTCGAACCTTTGTTGCTGATTTTACGCCAGGTTCTGAGAGTTACGACTTTCCGGGGTTATTTGTAAATTTGGTACGAATGTTATATCGTGGTTGACATTTTGTAGTATTATTAAGACACCCTGACATATAGTCCAATTTCCGACAAGCAGTAATACAATAATAATAATAATAGTAATAATAATAATAATAATAATGCATGTATTTTCCCATGTTCACCAACAGCATAAGTCTGAGGGGTGACGCACTGCGGTCATAAAACGTAGTATACATATAAAACTGTCAAAATAGGTATCGGTATAGAACAATATACTACAAATAAAACTTTTTAAAGGTTCTCAAGGACTGAACTACAAGGGTCGTTTGTGGTTGACCGAGTCTTTTGCTCGAGGAAAATCGGTGAGTAATTGAATATTTCGGAGGACGAAGTGCGGTCCTCCTGGGGTCAGCTGCAGCTGTGATGGCGGCGAGCAGTCTGTAGCTCGGGAACAGCGATGTATAATCAAGTTCCTTGTGAAAGAGAACGAAAAAGTAGCTGAGATTTTGCAGAGCTTACTGGCACCCTATGGGGAACGAACGATGTCAAAAGGAAGAGTGTACGAATTTTTTTTCCACCCACAAACGCGGTTTGGAGTAGCCAGTTCTGACTCGGTCGGGACTAACCTCTCCATATTTTTCTTTTTCCAATCCAATCCAGTGTACGAATGGTGCAGACATTTTGGAGAAAGACGGAATATGGTGACGAATAAACAATGTGGACACGTTCGTCCGACTGCAGTCACGCTTGTGAAGATGGCAGGCGTTGAGCAGGCCATTCTCTAGAACCGGCGAGTAACCAGTTTGGGACATTTTGGGAATATTTCGGAGAAGGACCGGATAAGGTTACGAATGAACGATATGGACACGTTCGCCCGACTGCAGTCACGCTTGTGAAGATCGCAGGCGTTGAGCAGGCCATTCTCTAGAACCGGCGAGTAACCAGTTTGGGACATTTTGGGGATATTTCGGAGAAGGACGGGATATGGTGACGAATGAACGATATGGACACGTTCGCCCGACTGCAGTCACGCCAGTGAAGATCGCAGGCGTTGAGCAAGCCATTCTGTAGAACCGGCGAGTAACCAGTTTGGGCCATTTTTGGGACATTTTGGGATATTTTGGAGAAGGACGGGATATTGTGACGAATAAACAATGCGGACACGTTCGTCCGACTGCAGCCACGCTAGTGAAGATCGCAGGCGTTGATCAAGCCATTCTCTTAGAACCGCCGAGTAACCAGTTCGGGCCATTTCAGCCCAGCGTAATATTAGTGTCGTCAGTGTGGAGACAATCATTCACGAACACTTACTGTTCCGCAAATCCTGTGCAGGATGGGTTCCTTGACACCTCACTTATCACCAGGAGGGAGCGCGCATGGCAGTCTCTGAGCAGCTGCAGAAACGGTTTCAATCCGAGGGGGACGAACTTTAGCAATCAATCATCACGTGCGATGAAACCCGGGTGCATCATTTAGCCCCACAGGCAAAAAGCAGCAGCACGGAATGACGACGTAAGGCTTCCTCGCTGTCAAAGAAAAGCAAGAAGCAGCCGTCTGCTGGGAAGTCCATGGAAACTGTCTCCTGGGACATGCGGAGTGTCATCCATGTGGACGTCTTGTAGCAAGAGGTCACGGCAGTACTCCTCGTTGAGAAAGGGTGCCGTGAGCACGCAATTCGCAAGAAAAGACCTGCGATGTTGTCCGGAAGGGTCATGCTACTTCATGACCATGCATAGCCTCACACGGCGAACTTAACGGTAGAACCCCGGCCGAGACGCGCTGGGAGGGTTTGCCCCATACCTCTGCCAGCCCAGATTTATAGCCCCAAGCAATTACCATTTGTTTGGGCCCCTTAAAGAACGCCTCGGGGGAAAGATGTACCACACAGATGATGCCCTCCAGAGAGATGTCCTGCGGCGGCTACGACAGCAGTTCACTTCTTTGTACGCCAAAGGCATCAAATGATTGCCACAGCGATGGCAGCGGTGTCTACATGCGCACGGTGAATACTTTGAAAACCGACGTAGTTTTATCCTTCCTGAAGTTTCCACTGTATTTAACGAAATAAAAGTATCGGTTAACCTTGCACGACCCTCGAGGATGGCTTGCTCTACGTCTAGCTGCGATGCTCACTGGTGTGACTGCGGTAGGACGAACGCGTCCGTGTGACTCATTCGTCACCATATCAAATCAAATCAAATCAAATCTTTATTTCACTGTAACAGTGCGGAGACTCGGGGCAAAAAGCTGCTCGGGGCAGCTTGACGAGGTCCCGAGCTCACCTTCGCCAAAATATCTGCACCATTCGTACACCGTTCGCTTTGACATCTGGTTACCTTTACAGTCATCGAAAGCTATTTGTTCTTGCTTCTTACACAACACACAACCGCCCGCAGCGAATGAAAAGAAGGAAGGTGGCGGCGACGCCTTGCTGGGAGGAGAAGGGCTAGCACCCACAATCGGAGACAAAAACCTCTATTTGAGGCTATTCTCGCAAGCCGCAATGAGGAAGTGTAGTCTCGTAACGGGGTGTCAAATCACCCAAGCAGCACATCTTTTCCCAATATTGGACCAATATTGGCAATGTCGGTTCAAGGTTGGACCAATACTGGGCCGGTGTTGCAAACATTGGACCAATATTGGTCCAGTCTTGAACCGACATTGCCAATATTGGTCCAATGTTTGCAATACCGACCCAGTATTGGTCCAATCTTGGGCCAAGATGTTGTACTCCTCGGGTAGAGATTGGGTTCGTGACTGAAGTAAATTTAGTGCGCATGGGACTTATTAGATTCAAAATGGATGAAAAACAGGAAGTACAGGAGAAGCTCCCTTGCCCTGTGTATCGGGGTACATTTGGGATACATTTCATCTGGTCTCTAGCGAAGCTAGCAGTCTGAAAGTTCGATGCAGGACAGGCAGTAGGACTTACTCTGCGCGTGAGACGTCTACATTGAACATGAAGGAACACCTTCGGGTAATTTTTAAACTGCGTTGATCATGCACTCAAGGTTAACGGACTATCGCTGCACAGTCCTGCGACATTAATTCACGAAGCGTGTAGGCACGTCTGTCCTTTTTTTTTTAAATCTGACTTGGAATTTACAACATACATATATTTGCAAATATAACTTGTACAAGTAGCTGATAAGCTCATAAAAATAAATTTTCGTTCAACTCGCATCTCTCTCCTTGCTGATTTGGAAAGTAACTGGAAAGTTACTCGAACAGTGACCTAACTAGTTACTATTCCTGAAGAGCAACTGTAACTAAGCTACGTTATTTGTGCAGTAACTCTTACTTAGCTACTTTTCTTAGTGACTAGTGCCAAGACTGCTCGAATGTAATGACACGGAGCACAGAGCGACAAAAATCACGCCACCATCATCCGCTCTTCCCCACCTAGTACTTCATCATTACCCGCTTGTCCCGTCGTGTCGCCACGGTCGCGAGTGCAGCGGAAAGCCTCAGCCAATCATAAAAAAAAAAAAAACAAGGCGAGCTTCTCGTAATAACTAGCAGACTATGGATGCGGAGCCTAGCGTAGCATGCGGCTTCTGTCATTTTGCCAAATCCGCCCGAAGACGGATGGCAACCCATTTTCTGGCAACCATGAGAGAAATCCCAAGTCGCAACTCTCGTTCCTCTACCTCTTCGTTCCCGGCCCTCGTTTTTTAATACTGTATACTTTATACGTGTCTTTCATTTTCTTTTTTTTTGTCGTCTGCTGGCGCGAGATATCAAACCCCGCGGGTGTTGGCCAAATGCTTCTTCCGCGGAGTATGATACTTTCAGATGTAATCTATGAGTTCCCGGATGTCAACTTACCAAGACGACTGATGGAGCCTCGTTTGTAATCCGCCCGACATCTACCATGTCACTTTCTTTGCGCTTCTAGCAACTGAGGGCGAATACGGATATCTTGCTCGGCAGATCAGAAAAAAAAAAAAAGTGACAATTTCATTTTTGGAAGCTTCGGAGTTCACTGGAAGAAAGGAAAAAAAAAAGAAGCCGAACTTTACCAAATATTACGTCCTGTTCGATACGAGCTGCACCTCCGGCACCAGTTCAGGGGAGTGTCGATGTGGTGCAAGAGCGCACTCTGCCGGTTGAGCAAGTACAAGTGTAGGTTCAGCACTAGCGCTGCGCGGTCGGTTCCAAAACGCAGTCGCAGGTGTAAACTGGTTGTCCGCTATCCGCAGCGCCGCCACTGTCATGTTCTTTACGCTTGCCTTCCTTTCATGTATGTGTGTCTCGTGCATCGTTCGCTTTACTATTATTGTAATTGTTTGTTATGGCCACGACCTACTAGATTATGACGACCATGTCGTGGGCACCCCTTCCCAGCGCCGCATTTTTGGAAGGTAGCGGTGGCGCTTCTCATCGTCCCAGTTATTGCTTCCTCAACTTCTACGATACTTTGTACTTCAGCTTACCTCAGCTTTCTGTACAAGCGGTGGAGTTCCACAGGTGTTTCGTTCTAAGGTTGACTATCATCATCATTCTACGCGTTTTCATAGGAGCTAGCGTTGTCGTCTGCTACGGTAGTCGTACATACACTTCTGCGCGTTCAGAATTCAAATTTCCATCGTCCAATCGTGGCGTACCGATGAGTAGCGCCCCTAGCGGATCGTGCGGACGGGCTCCTCATAGGGGTTGCCGATTGTGACATGGTCGTTATAATCTAGTAGGTCGTGGTTATGGCTCTGTAATTTTAGGCAGCTTTGGAGCTGCTGGGTTCCGACAACAACGACGGGTTATTCATTCAACTTGCTTGCGCGAAACGGAAGGGAGATCGCAGTTGTGTTCCTGGCTATAACGACAACGTTGTGGACGGATATCACGGACACGAGTTCTCGTTTTTCAAACTCTGTCCTTCATCGCTGTGTAATTTTATGAAAAGAGAGAGAGAGAAAGAGCCGCACCAAAGTTTGCGCATTTTTTCCAGCGCCGTAAAGACAAGTGTATATGCTTCCGATGCTTTCGTTCCGTTAGGTCTCAAAATATAACCGCATTTTCGCTACCCACGCAACATCATTGACGGGTGCCTCGCATACATGAACACCGCGTTGCTGCAGGAAGGAACCGTCAGCGCGTTGCGGACATCCATGGCACCGACGCGGACTCGCGTCGTCTCTTCTCCGCGTGCGCTCCTACTGCACCTCCTATTCAGCAAGCGCGCGCCGACCGTGAACTCGGAACAGAACTAACGCCCTGAGGGTATGATAAATAAATAAATAATAACTCGTGCTGCAACGTTAGAAAACGAATACGAGAGTGCAGAGGGCGAGATTGGCTCTGAAAAAACGAATACGGATGTGTTGCACCGCCTGAACTAGTTCAGCGAGTGCAGCCAAATCGAAGATGCCTATTATGTTCGAAGTTAGTTATTTTAGCATGTGTATTAGTAACATCTTGTAGCTGTGGGAACCGCATATTAGCAATAGCAGGTAGCTAAATTGCGCTAATGCTTTTTTTACTTCGGGGGGCCATCATTCGATTTAATTGATCTTATTTATACCTCTCATGTAGTATCGTACCACACTTTTTATCGTCCATCATATCTGTGTAGCCAAATAAAGATGTAATTAATTTAATTTTCGCCAAATACTTATTTTGCCGATACATAATACTTAACTTTGTAGCATGCAATCGTTCCATTATTTATTTCTCTCCTCGAAACAGTGGGAGGTAGCAGGTTCTAATCCTACCACTGTCTGCAGTGCTTGTGGTTTCCCCCGGCATCTCCATCAGTCTCTAGCAGACGAATGTCGGCACAGTGGGTCATTTCATAAAATGTTAACGGCGCATGCGCAAGACAGTGGCGTATTCTATCGGGACTTCGGCGAAAGAGTACGATTGTGATTCGTGGTCTGCCGTTCGTATCCACATGGTATCTGGTTGCATATTTTTGCGGTGAGAGGCAACATTACGTGAACTTATGGAGCAGAATACTTTTTGATAAATATGGTAGTAGTATGCTCGTTCAGCAGTTGCAAAACAAAGTACAGCAAGGGGGATAAGTTTGGCTTTTTTCGGTTTCCGTTTCGGTTTCCGACTGAATCCACAGCAGAAGTCCAATGCTTATCTCGCTGCTCGGGCACAGAACACCGGTAATAACCTTGTTTCAGCCTGTGATGACAGATGAGTACAATGTTGCATCTCGGACGCTTCCATGAACTTCATGTTAGGTCCGATTAACCCTTTAATTCTATGAGCAAGCATTGTGCTTGTCACATCTTAAAGATGGCAGTACAATTCTATGACTCATCGAATCAGTCAATCAATCAATTATGACCAACTGAGACAGCACGCACATGGTTTTGGTTGACGCCATGATTGACAAGCAGTTACTACTTTGCCAGTTAGCCGAGCGGTAGCGCCATCTCTTTCTGGAAAGGCGGGTTTAACGTGAACTCGCCCAAGGACACATATTAGCACCACTCTCTCCCACTCCTTCCTCCTGTCGTCTCTCCATCTGTCCACGTCTGGCCACCGTTGGTCGGCGGTGCGAATACGGAATATATATATAAGCAGGAAAAATCAGAAGACGACAAAGAGCTTACAGGAAAACACAAAGGGTAGTTTATTAACGCATATAGGGGTAGGGGTCGACGTTTTGGCAGTCAGCGCTGCCTTCGATGGCCCGCTGTCTTCGAGTCCCGTCGAAGGCAGCGCTGACTGCCGAAACGTCGACCCCTATCCCTATATGTGTTAATAAACTCCCCTTTGTGTTTTCCTGTAAGCTCTTTGTCGTCTTCTGATTTTTCCTGCTTATTTCATTCTCGTGGTCAACCGCCCTCCTAAGCTTCTATATATATAAAGTATTCCCGACAGAACTTCTGAACAAACTGCCGTGTGACCTGAGCAAATGTTTCACTTTTTGGTAAATTATCTCGCACGAATACATCGCGGCTTCACTGGAGCTTCGAATAATAATAAGAAAAAAGTCAACATGCACGAGCATGAAGTTACCATGAACACCGTGCGGCATGCTCGCTTCGTTGGCCAATCGATGGACAGAGGGGACACTCCCGGTTAATGAAATTATACGCTTTATGTGCTAAGCGGGATGGCACGGTAGTATGCCTATCGTGTCTCTCGGTCATTCAATTAAGGCTCGATTAATTTGAGGGGACTACGATGACCTCACGTTCCTGTCAGTTACGCTGGAGATAAAAAGAGACGAAGAAAAAGCGGTTTTTTTTTTTTCATTTACGCGAACAATGGAGGTATTCTACTTGTCAGAGAATGAACGATACTTTTTTCTGTTTTTTTTTTTTCATGTAGCCTCCAGAACATCTGTTACATTCTTCTTTTTTAAGTGCATCTTTCGCAATGCATGTTAAGCGCAAACCATGCGCGTTTGTAGTACGTATTAGAATCCGATTGAAGTGAACTGTGACAAAAAAATATATATATAATGTAATCTTGATTGCTTACTAATATATATTCGATTTTGTTATTCGAGGCGTTTATAAAGAGGGGCACAGTTAGTCAGTTGGTGAAACCGCTAGTAATTTTGACTTAATGTTAGCCCGTTAGAAGAAATTCACGTTTCTTCGCCTTTCTAAATACGTGATATGCAGGAAATACAACGGTGACGCCATGTTTAATATTCGCAAGCTTTTATGTAGTAGTTTACATCAGGGTTACGGAATGGTGCCAACCATTCCATTTCCATCCCGAGGAATGGAGATTTGTGATAATTCCATTCCTTTCAGTTCCTATAGGAATGGAAAGGTGTGATCAATTCCCACTCCTCGAATGACTCTGTAACTCCACTCCATTTCTTTAACTCCATCGCTCAGAAAGAAGTACAGGTAACTGTGCCGGCTAGCCCAGCAGTGCTAGAGGAGGTTGGCGTTACCAAGTACGGAAAAATCACAAAAACAAAGTGCGAGTAGGTTCCTAACATCACAACAACATCGAAGCACTGCAAATTGTGATTTTTTTTGTTATAATTTGGACATGTGAGCAATCTTGCTGATCAGGGATATTCGTGTGTACTAAAGTCTTGAATTGGGATAGTTGGATATCGAACATGTTTAGATCGAGCAGGCACAAAAACAGGACAAGGAACCAGGAAGCAGAGCGTGGTGTGCGGTTCCTTATTTCCTTGTTGTCCCGTTTTTGTGCCTGCTTGATCTAAACATATCGTGTGCTCCGGTACACAAACATGAGGTGCTGGAAAGAAAGTGCCTGATAATCAACTTCGCGGTGCTGTCATTATATGCGAAGCTGCGGAAAATACGCGTTAGTTATTGTTCTATAAATAGTTCTGAGTGACCGCGAAGGGCTTCCCCATATTATTGGTTTCAAAATGAAGCACAAAGAAAGCACCGTTTATACATGCCAAATATTCAACACTATTTCGCTCTTAACCCAAGTGCAGGTGCGCACTGTGTGTGTGTGCGAAGAGCGCTTGCGCAGAAACCGGTGGGTTGAAATCAAAACTACCACCGGAGCACCCAGACCATTCCGATTCCATTACTGCGAAAAGAGGCCTAATTCCATTCCCATTCCATTCCATTCCTAGGACAGTTTCCACCATTCCCATTGCATTCCATTCCAGGCTCTAATAAATCCGGAATCATTCCGGAATCATTCCAACTCCAGAGTGGCAACTCCGCAACGCTCGAAGAACGCTTCACTTTTGGATTTCCGGCATATCGTTACTGTTCTGGACGCTGGCTGTTTTCTTCGCTTCCCTGTGCATTACTATTCATTGAAGACTATGGACAAGCCTCTCTTGAATACCTAATTTCGCTCCTCCTTCAAAGGAGTACAGAGGACCATCCAAAACGTTTCCTGTTTAAGAGATCTGGTGAAAGTGTATGCGTCAATTTGCCGAACAGCACAAAAGGTTTCGATGCATGGAGGTTCTTTTTTTTTCTCTCAGAAAAAAAAAAAGAAATAAACAACTTACACAAACACAGACGCGCTCGTTCACTTTCGACGCGCCCTTCGAGTGTAACAAGGATGAGAAGGACGATTGGTGACGTCATACCGTCTGCACGGTCAGTCGAGGTTAGCGCCAGTCTTTTTCTTCCCGTGCGTGATGGCTTTCTCCTTTCGTAGTCTGTAAACCTGTTCCCTACGAGGCGGAACTGAAAGGGAGACACCCTTTCAGTTTCTAAGGAGAATTGCGTTTTCTTTCGTTTATAAGTGACGAACGACGAAGCTAGTGAATCCCGTTCCTTTTGCGCTAGTCTCAAGGTAACGACATATTTCATTTCCCGAGGAGACGGTTTTGTACTTCAGTGCCCCTCTAAATCTACGAGAAGCGTGGCGCTTACAGGAACACTGCACCCGTTATAAGCACTTTCTCTTGACGTTTACGTACAGGAAAGTCTACGCTACGTTACGCTGCGCTACGCTACGCTACGCTACGCTACGCTACACTATACGCTACACTACGCTACACTACGCTACACTATACTACACTATACACTACACGACACTACACTACACTATACGCTACACTACACTACACGCTACACTACACTACACTACACTACACTATACGCTACACTACGCTACGCTACACATACACAGGAGAACCGACCTGCATACTCTGTTCGAAATACCGGCGGCTCTGATACTGAGACCCTTCCGGTAACAATTCCACAGCGGTTCGCAGTATATTTTACACTTCTAAATGGTATTGTAGTGTATTTCACAGCAAGCAAATAACCTTGCATGTGTTTCACAGCTTGCTCCCCTCCGCTGACACAGGGTACTCTATATGAAAAACGGTTTTCTGCTACATCTTTTTTGGATGCGAGAACTCATGCAAGATGCATAAGCCAAGGTCTGTTTGAGTCGCATGCGAGGTTTTCCTCTACCTTTCCTCCCGACTGTGTACATTCCTCATAAACTATGTATAACCTTCTCGCATTTCCCTCCGAATGTCGAACGGCTGTACCCATTGCTCGTGTATCACATATGCAAAGAAAGATGCGCGCTTTACCAACGCCACCTACATAGCGAAAACCTGATAGCTTACACAACGTGACGTAGTCGTCAAGAGTCCGCCAATGACGGCCGTGCTTTCGGCGGCCGTAGTTATGGAGACGCGCAGCCAATAGTATAGCCACAGGAAGCCTGTGTTTGAAATCGTCTCCTGTGATTGGCTGAAGCAGACGACTGACGGAGAGGTGAGAGGAAGAGGATGCTGAAGACTTGGAGGGGGTGAACTCGAATCCTCTCACCGGCTATCTGAGGTTTTCCTGGATTTTCCGGCTAACCACCTAGAGACTGATGTCGGCACACTTCCCCTGAAGCCGGCCCAGGACACGCACAAACCCCCTTCTCCCCTCCCCACCCTTCCCTCTCCACCTTCCCTCTCCCTCTTACTGTCCTCTCTGCATCTGTTCACGTCTGTATACGCAACGCATGGCCATCGCAGTTACTTGGCTCAGATGACTTCGCTTCCCGAACCGCACTCTCATTACCGTCGTTACGGTCGTTACCGTTACGGTCGTTACCGTCGTTACGGTCGTTACAAGCTAACGAGTGGCGGGAAATTTAAAAAGGTGGGCACGTGATAAAACACGTGCGCGGCGCTCTTCGCGCGATACGTGAAGGCCGCGGTACACGTCACGCGCAATGTGTCACGTGCCCACCTTTTTGAATTTCCCGCCACTCGTTAGCTTGTAACGACCGTAACGACGATGAAGCGACTAAGCGACTCTTAGTCAGCTGGACTCTCGCTTTTTCTCCCTATCAAAATTAATGGGTCCCTGGCCGATTCCAGACCCCAACGGTCTGCGCTCAAATCTCTTTTGACCTTTCTGGCACAATCAGACTTCGATCATTATTGTGATTATTCCATTCCCCATTCATTATTCATTTCGTTCTCATTATTCCGTTCCCCACATCATCACCGGCAATGGGGTACAGTACCGCCTCCGTCGATGAAACTCCTCATTCATCGTCTTAAAATAAAGTTTTTGTTTTTTTGTTCAGATGACACGGAATGAGGAACAAAAATGGCGTCCGCAATGAGTTTGCCCCTCTGCGTGTGCACGTGCCGTCTTTCAAAGTATCGTTTCTAAAAATAGCAACAACAAAAGGAAACAAAAGGGGGACGACAGAAGAAAATAAGAATGCTGAAAACTCAATTTCGTGGTAGGTTTTTCCGCCGTAATGCACGATGTATTTCCTTCGAGGATTTCCTTCATCTCGAGCTAGCGGGATTTTAAAGATTTCGCCGACCACGCATAAAGGAAATATTTTGTTCCAAGATGAGATGGTGTTAGCGTTGATCTAACTGTGGATTGCGGTTTGGGAATAAACAGCAGACTGATCCACATTGCTGCGGCATGCGAAGAAACTCTTTAGGTTGTTACTCTGTAGCGTGCGAGTGAAACAATCGTATACGGCTTGGTTCCCTTGGCTTGCAACATGTGAAATCCTACATACATTTCGAAGAAAGTGTGTACTTTGTACTGTGCTTCAAATACCAATGATGCCGGATACTTGATACTTTAAGTACAGTTTTGAGGTACTTGCCCATCACTGATCAGGAGGCACCGTGTCGTTTTTTATTCTTCTTTTCTTTTTTTTACAGCGGCAGCTGTAAAGTGGAGATTTAAAGGGGCGGGGAGTTTCCGGAGTCGGCGGAAGAGTGTCTCTGAAGCACGGTGGCCTGAAGCATCCAGTAAAGCGCTTCCTCACGCGCCTCACAGGGGGCGCCACAGTCTCATGTTGTAATGTCTCAGGTGGTCCCGACAGCTATCGCTGTTGGTGGCGTTAATTCTGACATATTTTTTTGCTCAAAAACCAGTCACAGGAGGTGCTACGTGACCTTGGAAGCCCGCCCCAATCTACCGGCGTGACGTAATCAGATCAGTGTGACGTAGCGTCAGCGTAGCGAGCAGCGGCGAAGTCTCACTTTCCCACTATAAAAATTGGCAAGTTCCAGACACGGCTCGACGCTACATGCGACGTTCATTGAGTTCATTTATTAATTTCGATTGCGTAACCGAATCAATTAAGTTGAATACTCTGCTTCTTCATGGGGGAGGATATGTAAAATGCCTATACGTACAGAGAGATTGATCTATAATACACAATTATAAAGAAGAAGAACGCGGCAGAAATGGAGCTCCAGGTGCCCACCAGGGAGACCACATAGCTCCAGACACCATCCAGTTAGATGAAGATGAAGAAGAAGAAGATGTATCTGGAGTACGTGCTTGGCAACTACTAGCGTGTCTATGCCCCTGACGAAGACACCATCTATAACACTTCCCGTACAAGTTGTGAGAAGTTTATCGTTTCTGATGGCTAGATCGTAGACTTCATGAAGTCCGCCAGACAGAGTTGTCCTGGACCTTCTTTATGTCGGTAGTGGAGTCTCCCCGTGGCATGTTGTGTTCCTTCAAGATTTTTTTTACGAAGGTGATGCGAAGAGTTTAGATAGAAGGTAAACCATTAATCTTGCCGTTAGGACCTTCACAGGATCCCGGTGTGATGTATACCAGCACGGTCAGCGTGTGATGGGCATCCTTGTAGTTTACCTTTACAACGCATACGTGGGGTAACTTAGAGAGCATCCCAAATGAAGGCTATTGAGGGATGCTCTTATATTTTCGTGGTGGTATGGATCTCGGCGACTACCCGATTACCAGAGAAAAAAGGACTGAACACCCTTTCCCTCTCCTGTACCACCATCATACTTCTCCCTCTCACTTTCTCTCTTTCACCCTTGCCCTCATTCCGTCCCCTGGGTGCACTTCAGCGACTTCTCGACCAAAAAGGACCGAACACCCTTTCCTCCCTCCCCCCTCCCTTTCCCTCTCCTGTACCACCATCATGTTACCCCCCTCTCTCTTTCATCCTTACCCTCATTCCCCTTCCTGAGTGCGCTTCAGCGAGTTCTCGATTACCAGACCAAGAAAGAGGGAACACCGCTTCCTCTCCTGTACCACCATCATGTTTCCCTGCTCTCTCTCTCTCTCTCTCTCTTTCACCCTTACACTCATCCCCTCCCCTAGGCGCAGTTCCCAGGGGAAAGGTCGCACCTTTCTGGGTTTATAGCGCAGGAAATGTTCGTACAACCATGAAGATAACACAGTATTCCACGCGACACGGTCACCCTCACCGGCGAAAACCGGCGTATTTACTGAGGACTTTTCACTCGGTATATTGCGATGCGAACGCCGAGCAGACGAGAACGGAGGCGGTCTCCTGCGCTGCGCTCCCATTGGTGTGCCTGGCACGCGTCATCATGATGTCAATGTCGCTGGAGCATCCTTTGGTGCAGAAGCAGCGCGAATCTTTAAAACTCGTTTATACACTGTGTAAGCTATTTTCTGAAGAGAAATTTGGCCATGTAGTTCGTGAGTCGCTGCCAAACATTACTCTATCGGTCTCATACACACGTTTCCGGATGAGTTAGTCAATTTAAAGGCGAAAGTGCTCAGTGCTTGTTTCGCCTCTCTCTGTTGCCAACGCTCCGTCCTATGGCACCCCATGGACCAACGCAGTTGGCTCGGCTCATGCGCACCATTCCCTAACATTCCTTTCCTCCTCACTTCGTTTCTTCTTCTTCTTTTATTTTCGTGCAAAATCGACCCGATTAAAACAGGGAATCTGTTCGTGTCCCTAATTGGATGCAAGCTCCGACTGGAAACGGAACGATTTTGTCGCGAGGGTGTCTTTAATTGGCACTTAGCGTTGTTCTAATCGATTCTTTGTTCATGTCGATTGGACGCCGTATACTGTTAGGCGAGACACACGTACGGCTGAATGCACAGTCCCGCGTTACGACTTGTCGCGTTCTGCATTCCCATCCGGGAGGCGCGCGCGAGCAGCGACGTTGGACAGCGACACTCTTGACAGCCGTGTTGGACGGGAACAGCATTGCCGGAGCTACATTCGCTTACAATTTATGCAATTTAACTAAATTTACTTTCATAATAAGGTAAACTAGAACAGTTCGTCCCCAATTACTTTCTTTTTTTTTTTCTTTTCACCACGCCGCACGACGAAATCACTTTATCGTAGTATCCTAAAGGCGCCCGCGCTGTTCGCCATTTTTGTTTCTCGGACTGACCGTATCCACGAGAGTGCCAGCATCATTGGGTGCGTTAAGTAGGGGCCCCCACTTTTGGCGCACTTAAATCGGGAGTGTGAGGCACGCGGAGGCGGCCACTAAACAGCGAAAAGCAACTTTGGAGCGCCGCACTGCTCGCTCGCTGATGCCGCTTCCTGTTCTCTGCTCGTGCAGTGCATAGGCGGATGACACGACGTTGGCTTATAGTTGGAACCTATAACGTTGGAGGAGACGACGGCGTTTGTGAAGACATTTCCTTGTAACAAAGAACGAAATGGAAACGATAGTAATTTGCAACAGACACCATAGGAGCTTTTTACTGTGAAGATGACTGCACGGCGTGATGTCTGCGTCAAAGCACCGCATTTCCCGCGAATAATATCCGTGCGGAAGTTGCCCGCCAATAAAGAGGCATGGTAACTTATAAAAATAATATAAAATATAAATTATAATAATATAAAATAAATAAATGATAAAATAAATATAAAAAATAAAAATATACATTATACAAAGTATAAAAATAATAATAAAAAAGCATTGGGTGACATAGTAAGTCAGTGTTTTGCTTCCGAGCGCACACTCCGGAGGTCGTCCTGCCGGCGACCAATAGGAAGTACGTCACGGAAAATCTCAAGCACCCGTTCGCCTGTCCTCTGCTTCCGTGCGCCGGAACGAAACGGGAGAGCGAAGAGTGGCTCGGAGTCTCACACTCCCGCGGGTGCGCGAGTGGCGCTTGTGTCGCGGTGAGGGGGTGGAGTCTGAAACACTCGAGTCCGCGGAGCGCCTACTTAACGCACCCATTGTGTACTTGGTTCGTGACGTCATCGGTACCGTGCGACAACGGCTGACGGGAGACGAACTATCCACAACGTCCAAGCAGTTGTCGCGCTGTCGCGTGTTCGACGTGGTGAGCTATTGCGACGTCCATGCCCCAGCAACGCAGAATATCCTCTGGATGTACGAATAATGTCCTAACGGATTCGTACGTCCGACGGATATCTGAGAGATATCCATCGAACGTACGAATTCGTTAGGACATTATTCGTACACCCGGATGATATTTTGCGTTGTTACGTACTGAGAGATATCCATCGGACGTACGAATTCGTTAGGACATTATTCGTCCATCCAGAGGATATTCTGTATTGTTGGGGTGGGTGCTTTGCATTACGCACATTTTGTCATACATGTGTTCCGCCACAAATGCGGAACTCGAGCCTTCGTCCTCAGTTGCAGTCTGCGTTTCTTAATCGCTGATGAAACCAGCGCCGGGTAGAAACAGCTCCTTGATGGCATCTCTGAGGGGTGGTGGACACAAACCCTACCACCAGCTGTACTGTCGGAGGTTTTCGCTGCGTTACCTGGCAATCTGTCCAGGCCATCTTCGGCACAGTTCTTAGCACTGTGCTTCTCCATCTACCCCCCTCGGCGCTAACGCGTTTTCTTCTTTCCTTTTCTTTTTTTCTTTATTTTTAAGCGCGATAGAACGACCAAGAGCATAAGCCGGTCACTTTGAGCAGCATCCCTGCAATATCCCCTCTTCGGATAGCACGTCATACATTCATAACTCACACGCGTGCCGTAAGGGGGCGGTCCACTGCAGACACTCTTGAAGCTACATCGGATAATAAGTGTTATTTTCCCTCCTAGGTCCCGTTAGAAAGGTGAGACGACTCCTTTGGATAACAGCAACTCTCGAGATTGTTTCCAGTAATCCCAGTGTAATCACTACCTCCTGTGCACGGCAAACACGCGAACGAATGCATTACGCGACATTTACTGACATTATGAGTGCCTATAACGAAGCTCTCCCGTCAGCTACTTAATGAGGCCAGTTTGCAGGCAGTGGAGCGGACGAGGACGAAGGCCAATGTTGTGTAGGTATAGTCGTTATGAGCGTCCCACATATCCTCCTCCTCCTCCTCGCATATGCGTACATATAGCCATGCGGTGGAGTATGCGCTAATGGCGAGAGAAGTGATTGAAGAAGGGCGAGAGGGATATATATATATATGGAGGAGGGATATAGTTAGTTGAGGTATTTCCGGAAGGGTCACGAATCGATCGGAAGAGGATGCGGGTTATGTTATATTATTGAAGATAACTGGCGCTTCCGGGAGTTTGAATTAATAAACGGGTGGCACTGACGGTCGAACGGTTGCCTTACCGTGGACCTAGCTTTGAAAAGGCAACGTTGCCCTTTAATAAGCTTTTGTGTAACATCTTTGTATAACGGAATAGTTATCAAGTTTTTGTGACACTGTTCTTGAGCATGTGTTGTGCCCCAAAAGTGGCAAAAATCTGATAATTTCTTACGACATGCTGGCACATGATATTGAACATGAAGCGTGTGGCGTGTAATGTCTATTGCGGCATCTAGAGTGTTATTCCACCCGTCACATATCTGTACATAATAGAATATGTAATGTGCATAGTGTTGTAGACGGCTCCTTTACAACACATTGCAGTTCATCACCCGAACGTTGTCAAAAAAAAAATTGAATCCACCGGTCACAATCGTTCCATTAGTAGCATGTCAACTTTCTGGTGCTAAGGTTGTAGGTTCGAAGGAGGCTGAGGGCAACAACAACGACGACGACAATATGGTTACATGATACAACTCTCTAAGAAAAAAAGGAATATATTTAGTACTTGTGGAGGCTAAATGCATTCCACAAAACTTAGTCCCTTTCGGGAGTAAATGCATGGGACTATACCTGGGACTCTACTATACTATATGGGACTATACTATATGGGACTATACTATGCTATACGGGTAAATGAATGTCACAGAGTGTGGACTGCATTACACGCTCTGTTCTAACAGCCCCAGGTACATAATTCGTGTCTATGAATGAAAATACCTTAAATTAAACCGTCGACCATGATACGTGGAGTGATATAAAATCTTGCGACGTGCATAGGGCACAATTTCGCGAGAAAGAACCACTATTTCTTCCTCTGTATAGGTGGACAATTGCAAAGTTACCTAAGTTATATAGCCTTATTCCATCAAATTCACGAGAAGCACATATTCACATAGACTGACGCAAATCAAGATATGCCATTTGCGAATATCAGTGACTATTTGTAGTCCTGGGGAGTAAATTTCGGGGTCAGGGGACTATAATGGGAAGTAATTGCAATATATTTTCTTATAGAGTGTTAGGTTGCTAATCCTTTTAAAACTCGTGTTGTCTCTCAAGACGCGCCACCCTTAAAAGTCAACGTCATAATAATAATTAAGGCGCGTTACAATATTGCATTGTCTCTACTTACATTAGCATTACATTACATAATTAAACGCATTAAATGTAATGTCAACTAGGTGAACGTTGCCAAGTTATATAAATACAATACAATACAATATTGCATTGTCTCTACTTACATTAGCATTACATTACATAATTAAACGCATTAAATGTAATGTCAACTAGGTGAAAGTTGCGAAGTTATATAAATACAATACAATACAATATTGCATTGTCTCTACTTACATTAGCATCACATTACATAATTAAACGCATTAAATGCAATGTCAACTAGGTGAAAGTTGCCAAGTTATATAAATAGACAGAAAGAGGTGGATAAGAGAAAATGGACACGTATAACGCCGCGTTGTAGCCCCTATATATGTATGAACCGTTCCGTCAACTTCGCTCTTCCCCTTTAAAGTTAACTTTATTGCTTACTCTAAATCACATTCACGTCTTACCCTGCGCGTGCCGTGTGCATCATCTCGATAATAGGCGAACAGCGATGCTGATGCTCCCTGCAGTAAATACTTGACGATATCCGTTTCATCACATAACCCGTAAGTGCTCTCCAGTCAAGCGAAGCATCCAATATATTCCTCTCTCCAATATAGCCACAACGGCCATGCTTTAAGGGAAAGGCGGGTCTGTGTATCTATAAGGGAGAGTCTTTATGGGAAGGGCCAGGCATAATAGGATGGTGTAGAATGTATGACCCTATACACTTATGGCCAAGTAATGAATTGGCCCGTGAACTCAACAACAGGGAGCCAATCTTCTTGAGGTTCAGTTACTGCGTGTGTATGTTTTGTGCTCGTTAATATTATTCATCATTTGTGTGCGTCGTGGCAGGGGTATGGGTGATGATATCGAACACTGGTTACCATTGAGAGGGTTCTGTGTGTTTTAGGATGATCAGACATTTAACGTGAGGAAGAGTGTACCTATGCTGAGGAAGAAATACTCACGTTAACGCTTCATGAAGCGTATACCTACGCTTGTACTTCTAAGTACCTCATACGTAATACTGCCTCTAACTGCTGCATTCTATCTCCAACGAGTACGCCAAACGAATGCCTTAGAGTGGAACGCACGTACCAGTTCATTTAAAATATTCATGAGAATCCTCTAGAGTACCCCAGGCTAATCTCGCATCGTGGGGACTACCCGCTTCAATGGCGTAATGCTAATGTTTCCGAGTACGAGACACTAATGCTTTAAACTGCTCCATGCGCACCATTGTTTCCAAATGCGTCATCTTAATGCCTCAAACTAAATCGTACGTACTAGAGTCTCTATCTGTTCCATACTAATGCGTCGAGGTACCCCAGAATAATGACCTCTCTCTATTTCTCGTGTTAGCCAAGCGATCCGGAGATATATACTTGAGGATTAAGGGGTACTTAGAGGCAATACTTTGTGTTACTTGCTCAGACGACCGTCTTTCACGCCGCGATGTGGGTGTTTCCCCCCGCATATTAGGCAAATGTCAGCGCAATTCCTTGTGAAGTCTGCCCAGGACATGTGACCGGCGCGAGTAATATGCCGGACGTACGCTCATCCTTTAAACCACATAGTGCTGCTGTCTCAGAGTAAGCCTATAATACTTCCCTCGTTCCACCAACTTTATAAACACTTTCTCTAGGCTTCAAAGTATTTCCCATACAGTGCCTCTTTTTTCTGTAACCTGCGACAGCGTACTATTTCCCTTATCTTTTTTTTTGTACCCTAACTTTATTCGTACGAGTGACGCAGTCCTCATATTTTATTCGTACGTCATCAGAACGCATACATTATTTATTTATTACACTAGCAAAGCAGCTGCATCCTCTGCATGCAGCATTAACGACCTCCAGGACTGCAGGAAAACAAACAGTCATGAGCACGAAAAAGGTTAACTTTGTTGGCTGTTCCTCTCTAAACCAGCATTTTATTTTTTTAATGAAATTTAATTTAATTAATTTTTTCAAATGAAAGCAGAGAGATGAGAGGGCCAAATAAAACAAAAGGGAATCGTAGTAATACGTCGTAGTACCACAAAAAAAGTGTGTGTGATTCGAAAAAAATGAATGAATTCCAATAATATTTTTTACGATGTGTGGTCTTTTTTTTAAAAGAAGCGAAACTCCGACAATGAGTAGCATTCACGTGGAAATGTACATTAACGTCGCGCAGTACTTCAAGCTCCGCGATAGTTTGCGGTTATGCGTCAACGGAATACCTAGGGCTCATTTCAGTCAGTGTTGACAAAAAGAAGAAAAAAATAGGACTTCACAGCCCATTTATACGCTCGCGCAATTCGCTCCCTGGCGGCATGTTTTGTCCACGTCAGCGACAGCAGTGTCCTACCATGTGACGAGAAGCAAACACCGTTCCTCCTTTTCCCAAACAGCGAGAATGTCGTCTGCATTCCGAGCACGAATTCCCTGCGGTTGCAGTCCCGCTTTTCAACGAAGGAATCCTTGTCTGGCACGACACCTTCTTGCTTTTTCTTCTATTCCTTTTCATGTTTTTTTTCTCTTGTAGATAGAATGAAAAGCAACTGAAGAGAGCATTCTCCATTTCAGTTCGCCCATGAAAGCGAGCTCTATTAAATGTTGCGCAGACGACGGCTGAATATTTAGCAGACGACGACTGAATACTTAGCAGACGACGCATTGGAGATGCGCATCACGTCCTGTTTCAAGGGCTTCATAGGTTGCGTGCGGCTATTGATCTTAAATTTCGACGTGGACCACCGCCTTCTTTTCTATTTTTTTTTTTTTTTTTTGCATGTTCTCAGAGGGTTTGAAGTGGAGTAAGGAGATCTAACCCTGTCAAAGCGAGGTCAGCTTCTGAAGTATCGCGAGAAGTTACTAAGGAAAGAATGTTTGAAAGCAGACGACGGGAATCTATCAGGCGGTTACTATTGGTTCCCGTACTATCTTCTGCTTGCCTATTCGTTTTATGCTATACTCGGACGTGACCCGGGCTGAGATCTCGCCACCGGCTATACTTCCTGCATGTTTTCTTTGAGTTTTCTCCAGATGCTCTAAGACAACAACCGAGCCGTCCTAGCAGTGAAACTTGCGTGAGCGCCACCCTGTGGCCATCCTCCGCGAATGGCTTGGAATCAGGGGCGCAGCTGTAACACTATATCTTCCTTCTTGCCACTGTAATAACATTTAGATCAAGTACGACGAGAGACGACAGTGTCGCCATCTCCTTGTCTTAAGTGGAATAATTATATATTTTGAATCTATTTACGTTATACGCAGCGGCATGTCTTAGCTCCAAGGTCATGCTAAATACTGAGAAGTGGGTTCGAATCCTGCTACAACCTGAAGTCGGCCCATGACGTCACCCCCCACCCCCACTACTTCCTGCTGTCCTCCGTCCATCTGCACAGCCCTATACTTCTCTAATAACCGCAGTTACTTCGCTGTGCTAACCCCGAGGTTTAAAACAAAATACGGTACAAAGAATTCTTTTTAACGAAAGGACGTCGCTTTACAAAGTTATCCTTAATGGTAAGAGCTTTCGACTAATCGCTTTCAACTTGGTGAAAGCACTTAAGGACAACGCACCTCTAACATTTTCCTACGGGAAGCACACCTCAGTGGAGCACTCTCCACTCTTTAAGCCTTCCGTACACTCTTGAAGTATACTCCGTGTTGGCCAACGTTAAACTATGCAAACTGAAGCCGTACCCTTTGAGGACGGAGATCGATGCTATTAAATATATGTGTACGCGTGTGTGCGCTTGAGTTGAAGAGCTTGACATGTTCAAACATACCAGTTTGCAATGTTTGCGTTAGCGATGCGGACTTTGATCTTACAAGGTCTCTACTTAAGCTTTGTCGTGATCTCAATTTCGATGCACTTCATCTCATAGGCGTGTATGATATACGCTGTACGAGAAACCTGGAGTAAATTAGGGAGTATAGTTGTAGATTCGAGTCCTCAAGATTGCAAAATATACCCTTCAGTTCAGTTCATGACTGTAAAATTTACCCCTCAGCAACGCAGAAAGTTTATGAACTTCGCATGAGCTTCCGTGCTTTTAGTTCTACGAGAAACCAATGGTTGTGGCACTGCGTCTAGTCCCCCAGAAAGGACGAAAGTTACTCCCTTTTTCCCTTCTTTTTCTTAGAGTGTACAGGGTGTGTACAGCGGAATGAAGGAGATGTCCTCGTTCGTTCACAGCGGTCTTGAGGGAGTGAGGAGGGAGTAGCTGGAGCCTCGGATGCACGTTCACTTGTGGTATTTTTCGAACATTGCGCGTTACTTTTTTTTAGATGCATTTCATTGTAAACAACTGAATCCTGCCTTTTTGGAGGCTCTCAATGACTTTTTGTTCTCCTCGGCTTCACAATCGATATTTAAAGCTTACGCAATTAATCTCAATTATTGAATTGATTAGGGACAACAGAAAGCTATCTCGACTCTCGCAAGACTGTTACCAACCAAATCCGCAAATCCCATTGGCTTCACCCTGGTACAATGCACTCGCTTTGTTAATACCTTGGCTCAGGTAAAGCACCTTGTATATCGTACTTTCGGTTATGACTCGCTATTTCTGCGCATATTTTCATAATTTATGACTTCCCGTCTCTTATTGGTATCGTTACGATGTTAGTTGTACCGTGTACTGCAGTAACGCTGACGTAAATTTATCCGTTTTGAGCCACTAAATTTTACTACGTGTACATGATGTATCAGTCTTGACCCACTTCATGTTTACGATCTAACGTGAAGAAGTCCGAGTGCTGTTCATCGGGTTTTTTAGAGGCTCTCCAAAGCGTTAAATTGATTTTGTAACGTTTAAATGGCTGTGACAAAACGACTGGTGTTGTATTGATGTGGACCGTCCAATGGACACCTTTAGCACTGCACTCTTAAAAAGTGAACTTCACCACAAAGCACGCTCTTAGCCAACCATCAACCTGGGTGACATCGTTCTCGCCCCTGATTTGCTGAAAATGGGGGCGGGGGGGGGGCGTACACCCCATTTTTGCGGCATTATGCGGTTCATAATTGCCACAAAAGAAAGGCGTACGTCCCCTATTTTCCTCAAATCAGGTGCTGGGTTCGAATCCCTACCACCGACTGTGCTGTCTCAGGTTTTCCCTGGGTTTTCCGAAGACTTTCTAGACGAATGTCGGCACACTTCCCCCTGAAGTCGGCCCAGGACTCCTACTAACACCTCCCTGTCGCCCACTTCTTCCTGCTGTCCTCTCTCCATCTGTCCACGTCTCTACGCCGCTCATAGCCACAGTTGCTTCGAGGCGCTAACACGGAATTTAAAAAAAAATATTGAAAAAAAAAGCGTGCGCCAAGTAACCCTTTATTTGCACAAAATACGGGTTTACAACAGTTAGCAGCATTCACATTACAACAGCATTCAGCATTGGTTCCGCACGGTCATACATCTCATTAACCTAATAAGTGCGTACGGAAAGAGCGACGCTGTCGGATGTTTAATGGCGGGCGCCGGAAATGACGTCATACGATCGCGACACCTGCTGCGCCCTCTGGTGATTAGAGATTCCACCTTTATTACCCGTCACACGTCAAGCATTATTGCGTGTTCTGTTTCCCCACTGTTTCCTGGCTGTATATCGATTAGAGGCACCCTGCCGTAGGATAGAGATGCAGGGCATGCGAAGATTGGTTGATAGATCGGTGTATATTTATCGATGAACGCGTACGTGTTTTCTTTTTTTTTTTTTTCGATACTTATTTTGGAAACATTTCCTTTTAGGTTGCTCATCTGTAACACTACACTGTCCTTAAAGAACTACCAATTCAGAAATGGACTACGGCGGATGCATCATCTCCGATTGGACCAATCCATCGATGCCATCATCTACGTCACCGTGAGTGTACACGTCAAGCAGTGCGTCGTCGTCTATAACCCATTATAGGTTTTAATACGAGCCTTATTCAATCGCGATGGGAATGTCCTCGAGCGAAACTTGTCGAAGATGGTTTTTCGTTGTGCGCTCTTCAAAATTCCCTTCTTCCCTGAATGAATTTCCACCACCGAAGGTTCTATTAAACAAAAAAAAATATAAAATTATAAATGAATATCATCGCGCGAATTAAAACGGATGAGAATATAAACACAACCTTACCGAATGATCTTAAATAATCTTTGAGCGCTTCTAACCCGGGCAATATCCATGAAGGTAATTACACGGGCTCTTCATAGGAACGGCCCGCAGTTTTCGAGGGTCTCCATAATGTAGTAGGAACATTTAATTATGGCGCGGTTTGAGGCAGGCCCCCACGAAAACGTGTGCGTAAAGGAGTGTGCTTCTTTTCTTTTCTTTTTAGCGTTGGAAAGAAGATAATTAGTAATTGAAATTCTCGTTGAGAGCGCCACCGGCAACCCTTTGTTGTGGTGCAACTGGGATATATCTCCAGGGGAATGCAGAGACTCACGTAATTTACGAACGAGAAAACCGGTGGAAACACAATGAGGCCCGGAGGCTTCCCTGGCGATATTCCCGCAAAGCGTGGTTGTCTGTAAAGCGTGCTTTGTCTGCATTGCACTTCTGCATAGCGGTGAAGCCAAGTATACAAAGTCACCACTGCGGAGCTCCTATGGGTGGTTTTGAAGTTAAGAAGTGGCGCTACGCATGCTGGGTCTTCGAACTTCCGGTTCAAACTTCCGGTTCCAAATTTCGCTCATTTGCAGCGAAGCAAAACTTTATAACTCCGCAAAGAAGTAAGCTAGTTTAACAAATATTTCGCACGTACTTTTCTTATGACAAAGATAAGATTTCGTGGCATATCGGGCATGTTTCGGTTTCGTTTGGCGTGCGCTTTGAAATCGCGATCTTTTACTGTGCGAAATGTTCCGTTACAATGCGGTCAATTTGACGCTTCAGATAACAGAGATAAGAAGCAACATTACACATATGGCACAAGAAAATGTACAGGCAGTATTTTACGCAGCAATCTTCCGCACTCTGAGGCCAGCACGCATGTAATCGTTTCCTTTTAGGTTGGGACGAAGATGGGACTTTAGGGATATTCTTTTCGTATTACGAGTTGATAATGTTATCACAGCCACGCACAATTCAGCATGGTAAGTACATCGCGCGGCATTTGGTGACAAGTACCTACACCCCTTAGTTGAATTTTCGTTTACGCTGATAACATTTTTTCAAAGGAGCAGGATCCCAGGGTACGTGATGCATTTTATGTCCTTCCGCAGAATTAGTGCTGTTAACAGCTGATCATCCGCTTATCTTTACGTTACGCTTATCTTTACGCTGACGTTATACGACTCCAGCAGAACTTCGAACCGGAAGCGAGCGTAAATTGACGTGGCATTGCAACTTCCCTTACGTCATTTTGACAGGACGTTCCAAACCACGCACTGGTTGCGATGTAAAACGTAAATTAATCTGCTCGTTCCGTTATCAATTTCACTGATAGTCCCGATCTTTGCTGCAGGTGGTGTTCGTCATGTTCGCAGCGATCATTCTCCTCCTGGTGAGCACCAACTGCCGACGCTTTCAAACGGAGACGACCCTCAGGAAACCCAAGGGTCAACAGATGGTAGTGCATTTTCAGGAGAACAGGACCGTCGTATCCACAGAAGCAGTACCACAGGAGATAGTCTGAACCGCACCCTTCAAACCCTTGGAAAGGACGACGGAACTGGACATGTGCCTAATCCCTGCAACGCCGCAAGGCGACGAAACGCTTCTTTTAATACGCGGCAAATACCGTTAATACAGAAAGAACGTGTTGGATACGGCCAATACAAAGACAGTTTGGTGCGCTCTACCATCAAGTATTGAGACCAAGCTGATCGGTGTGAATAGTTCGTAAACCTTTCTTACTTTTTTTTTTAACAGTCGAATCCAATTTTATAGAGCAAAAGTCAGTACTGTTTGTTGCTGCCACCATCAGGCGTTATTCAGCGCTAACTCCCTGTGTTTGTTAACTTATGTACTAAATTATTTCGAACATGGAAAGAATTAATGTAATCTGTCGATAGTTCGCTATTCAATATTATAATAAGACGCACTACAGCTGTATAATGATGCGTTTCCTAAGGACACATAGCTTTCGTGTTTCGTGTTTTATAAATGGTCAGAGTAACCGGTACGGTGCGAAGTATATATTTACGTTTCCTATCTAAACTGTCGACACGATGAGGATGTTGTCCCCCGCCTAGGTCGTTCCCATATTGTTTAAGTATTTGCTTCTTATTCTTTTTTTTGGGGGGGGGGAACTTAGTACGGGCTGTGCGCAGTTTAATTATGTCATCTATGATATGTAAACGTTTACTTGCATATTACATTTTTCTGAAATTTCATATATTTAATTATTTTGTTACACGCTATACCGCACTGCACTTTTATACGTATTGTTATATATATTCAGCTTCATTTGTACTTTACGCATGTAATTACATATTCGATTTTATTTCAATGTCAGAAATTTAATCGCATACTCAATTAAGTCACGCTTTCACACATTTATTTACATCCCCCTTCAGTTTTTTTCTTTTGTCTTTTTCATTTAAGTAGTTGCGTACATTAAATTCACATGTCTCAAGCACAAGTTGAACTTTTCGTTCGCCGGTGTCTCCATTAATTCGTAGCGAGCTCTTCATCAGTGCGACACTTCCTCATTTTTGTCGGATACGACAAGCCGGTTTTCCATTAACTTTCTACCATCTAATAATCGATTGGGTGATCGATTATCAGAAGCAGGTGATGAATAGCTACATCCTGTCGTTGAAAGGGTGTCGTTTCATTCAGATGTTCAACGTGCTGCGCGACGGGTTCTTTCATTTGAGCACTGTTCATTGACGGAACAGTCTGGAGCCTCCGACTGGGTTTCAGGTTAACGTTGTATTTGGCTGTGTGTAACGCGTAGAATGCCGCATGAGAAATTGTGTTCAACAGAACATCTCAGTTTTGAAGGTAAACAAGAATATCGAACCGCATGTTCGCATTTAGTTTCGTGACGTAGGCATGGGCAGCCGCACGTTTTGCACGCATCACAAGGATGTGCCAAGGCAGCGCCACCTAGGTGCACACAGCACCTTCGCGTCTCGCTCCTTCGCAACGCGGACACGTGTCGTCTGCTTCAACCAATCGTAGCAGACGATTTCAGACATAGGATTTCTGTGGCTACCACTGGCAGCCCATGTGACTGGTGGCGGCTCGTTTCCATAACTACGGCCGCTGAAAGCGCGGTCCCGATTGGCGGACCCCTAATGACTACATCACGCCGTTTAACGGGTCAGGCTTTCTTTATCGATATGGCGTTGGGTCTAGGAGGTGCAGGTGATTGTGCACTGTCTTGATTTGTGATAAAACGTAATCGGCAAGTTTTGTCTCTAATGGGTGGCTTCCATGCTTGACAGAATCAAAACCGGAAGCTGTTGACTGTGACGTTATGGCAGGGAAGCCGCTAAGTAAATAGAAACAATTAAAACGGTTAGCCGGGATTCTAGTCGTAAGATTTTGTACGCTCTAATAAGAAAGTAGTAGTTTTATAACCTTGTCAGTCTTCAATCATCATTCAAACCAATGACCGTTGAACATGCCGTAGCGGCTCCTAGCGTGTAACGTGTCGACCAAAAAGAGAGCATTGAATCCAGTTTCATTTGAGTAGTTGAAGCGTTATACGCTAGGTGGCTTATGTTCAATGGCCATTAGCTTCAATGATTATTGTAGACTGTTCGTGTGACAAGAATATTAGTCCCTTTGAGGAGTAGATGCATAGATCCAACCATTAGTTCCTATCGAAGGTTAGGGACTATTCGCAGTGCTGGGGAGTACATTTCAGGGTCAAGTGACGAAAATGGAGAGAAATTGCAATCTAGGGAACCAGAAGCTCTATTCTAACATAACTCTAATTGCTCCCCGATTTACTAATTTCTTTTCTTCTTGGAATGTACCGCCACCCTGAGAATTATGAGGATGTGTGCGACAACGTTTGCTTAACTTTGATTTAGGCCTGGAATGTGGCTTCAAATCCTGTTAATGTTGATAGATAGGTCGTTACACTGAGATGAAGTTGTACATACGCGCACATACAGTACATATGACCACATCCTGAGATGCCATTGACGTTGTTATAAATGGTGCAGAGGTCCGTAATCGACATTCAATGTTACATATCACGATGTATTATTAAACCTTGGAATGAAATATATTTGAGAATAAAAGGCATACGTCGCACGTTTGGGTAGAACACACACACAAAAAAAAACAAGAAAGTATACATGTTGTCAAGTTTTGCTTCGTGTTTTAAGATTCAGAGAGATGTGTGGTTATCGGGATTTACTAGCAATAATTCCTGTACTTCTTTTTTCGAGAATTAAACTGATATGCCGACTTCATTTCAAGCTGAATTTCTCCCTGGTCGTCGCTGCCACCACAAAAAAAAAAAAAAAAAAAAAAACGAAAGAAAGAAAATGTCAACGAGCAAAATAAAGTATTGTACGGAAAAAGTCCACACGTAGCAGCAATCCACCTGCGTCATCTAGCAACCTTGGACGTCGCCGAGGATAAATGCTGTTTCGAGCCTTCGACGCCGCCAGCGCCTACATAGGAAGATTTACAGTTCGAAAGAGAGAAAAAAAAGAAAAGGAGATTAATAGGTTTGTGTAAAGTCGTACGGGCGCACGTATTTCAAGCACCCTTTGCTTTTAAAATCCGAGACTTCGAGTGGTCGCTTTTGAAGTCTTAACCCTCCGAGACTTTTCAGGGAACCGAACTAAAGTGATAAAAATGTCCTTAATGACGTGTCGTGGCCGTTCTTCTCAGAAGAACCGCATATGTAATTACTTTGAGATGCTAACACTGTAATGACGGGACTGGAATTAATGATGTCCAAATTGCTAGATCGCTTTTAATGACCTGCCCAGGCTCTTATTAAGGGACCCATAGGAAGGTCGTTTAAACAACTAATCGCGGCTGTATTACGTCCTGGGATTTCTATTTTCTGCAAGCATCTACGTCGATGAAGTGATTGCAAAGCGGTTGGTAGACGTAGGAAGTTAGAGCCCCCTGTAGAAGCCCCTGTCGTTTCCGAAACCTTCGAAGATTCATTCGTATGCGTATATTGACTTTCCTACGCACGCTTGTTGGCACACCAGCGCTGTCTCTGAGCAGATAAAACGACAATGGCTGTGGGCGTACCGAGAGGGGGGGGAGGGGGGGTGTCTCCGCTTTACCCCCCCCCCCCCCCCAGGAGTTTCAAGGTCACTTGTGAAAAACGAGACAACGTCATTATGTAACCGAGGAACCTGTGAGGAATGTGCGTGTTCTTCTGACGAACGAACTCCAACGAGAGCTTTTCGCTATTGGAGAGGATGAGTTTTCACTCAAGTCACGTGATCATCCTTCTCTAATCGTGAGACGTGAAACTGTGAGCGTCGCTGGTTTACCTCCATGAATTTCATTCGCGTCATCCCGTCCCATTCCACCTTTCGCGTGTAAATATTTGCCGGAATGACTGTAAGTATTGTAACTAGTGATAGTACTGACTGTAGATAGACCTTGTACATATTGTAACTACTGTGCCTGTTGTCGTCAATAACTTTTCCTATAACAAAAAAAAAAAAAGTCTTTTGGTGGTATCTCCAAGGTCATGCTCGAGGTCTGTAGGTGGTTGGGTCTAATACTACCGCTGGCTGTGCTTCCTGAAATTTATTTCACAGCAAGTTATTTCACAGTACACCATAACGCACCCTTTTCAGGGCATTACAGAAAAAGAAGGGAGGGGGGGACTTACAAACAACTGAATACCGATCAGCATAGGAAAACACTAGGTTGCACTTCAAGCAATGTGATTAGTAATGACACTTTTGACGTGCGAAAGAAATCTTGAACCTGAATTCTGGAAGTTGGCAGATCCATTCCAACCCCTGATGGCGGAGACCAGGAAAGAATGATGTCTGCACAATTCCTCCTGAAGTCTGCCCAGGACACCACACCAACTTCTCTGTTTCGTTTCTTCTGTCCTCTGTCGAACGTTAATAGCCACAGTTGGTTCGGACGGAATCTGGACCTGCAGACCAGATGGGACACCTGTAACGTGCGTAAATACGGTTTGCAAAGAGGCTAATGTGACGTTCAACCCCTGGCTCAGGCCCCTGTGCTCTGTAAGTAATGTTTATTAATACAATGGAGTCGGTTGTTGAAGTATATTCATTGAAATGCTATCGTCATGAAAGAAGGTACTAAATGTGCCATTCTGTAGTGAGTGTGGCGTTGTGGAGGATGTAGAACACATCCTTCTCAGGTGTCAGAAGTACGTCGCTGCTCGAAGGGCATTAGAGACAAGCCTCTCTCGTTTGGACTCCCGAGCCTTCGACATCACGAAACTATTAGGTCCTCCTTCGTCCGACAAGGCGCTAAGGGCACTTGAAGACTTTTTGCATGCAACCGGGCTTATGGACATCCTATGACACGGTGAATGTGTGATGTGTCCTGTGTGTGCCCCCGGTGATTCCGCCACTTTACTCTAACTTGGGCGCAGCTCTTGAACTTTTGACCTACATGTTGAACTCCATTATCATCTCTGTTCGTCTCTGGACATCATCCTTTTGCGTTTTCATCATCTCATCATCGGATTGAACTTTCTGTATTAAGTGTACTGGGGTAGCCAGTTTGACTTCGTCGAAACTCACATCCCCATTTTTTTCTTTATTCATATCACATCACATCACATCACATCTATGCCATTCATGTACAATGGTTCAAATTGTTTTTTGAACATTCACGCAGCCATCTCACAGCATTATTGGCATCCGTGCATCACTTGGATTCACCAATTAAACTCAGGTTTGCGGGTTCGAGCCCTGCCTGTGACGTCGGGAACGCGCGGTTCCATTTACAACAGCATTAAAACTGCAACAAGCAAAAAAGGAAAAAAAGTTGTAGTTGTCTAATTCTTCGGCATACTGCATTATTACCATGCTAATTAACGCGGTAGTTGTAATTAGTAAATTTGTAATTAGACATGCACCATAATTTTGTAAATAAGCCATGTCGTTCTTCCTCCTCTCCTCACCGTGGCGCAATTACTTGATCGTATGGCCATTTCCTTACCTTCACGGTACAAGTTGATCGTGTACACCTTTTTCAGCGAGGCACGTTAAATTTATTGGGGCATTGGGATTTCGAAGCAGGTTAGCCTGTGTGCCCGTATTTTGCCGTATGACATTTCTTAGTCGCTACATCTTGTTATTTTCTCATACTAACTACATTACTAACTTTTGTTTTGACGAAGCAGTGCCTTCATCCAGCTTTTATTGCGCTGCATGTAATATTACCTAGACGTCACGCATCTTGTTAATGTGAAGTACGTGTTCTATTAAAATGCGTATAGTGTACACGCATCTCTGCTTTACACTGCTCTTGCACACGTCGTAAACCACATTAAAGTGATTTCTGAAGAGGAAAAAGGGAGTTCATGTGAACTATGGCCGGAATGTTTCCGTGACGTACGAATGCCAATATTATCGATTAATATGATTATCAGCATAGTGTTTCAATGATAATAGGGTTGCTCTTTATAGAGCTCTATATCTCCCCTAGGTGCCCATATTAGGATGTGTTCGTCTACCTTTGTGTCGTGTTCAAGGTGGTTCCTTTCAGCTCGCCCCCGATAATTCGATAAGGGCATTATCCGATATATCCTCGAGGTCTGGGCGGAAGATGGACATCAAAGGAAACTCACTGGGACGGCGCGTAGGAGGCACGTTCGCAGGGTCTTAATGGAATATAATAATGACTTTTCTCTTCTTAAAAAAAAAAAAAAAAAAAAAAAAAAAAACGCTCTAGCCCCGCATTTCCCGATCATGCCGTAGTTCCGTGTTTCTTTCTCTTTCCTTCTTTCTCTGTTTTGGTCTGCCCCTCTCTCTCTCTCTCTTTCTCTCTCTCCTTTGTTTCGTACATGAAAATAGCTGTGCTGTGTTTTATAAAATATGATTTTTCCATGAATAATAATATCGTTATAAATAATATATATTACTAATAATATACTATATATACATATATTATATTATACTATATATTATTTCATCGTCACCATTTATTGTGGTTGTTGTATATTTATAGGCATAAATTTAAACTTGCGGCTTATTTTGTTTATTTCTATATCTATTCGATAAAATCTCATACTGAGAGTAAGCGCGTAGGCGCATACATAAGTGATGTAACTGTAGGGCTGCTCGATACTGTGTCCTTAATGGAGATGCCCTCATTCGTATGTGCCCTTCCTCCTAATATCATGAAGTCATCTTTAGTATAACGTTATTACTAAGTTATAACGACGTGTTCACCGGCATGCTCTACACCCATAGACGAATCAGTACAAGTTTAAGCGGTCGGGTCAGCAATATATTAGTAGCATGACCGAGTGAATAGAACATTCACTGATTGGTGTTGGTGGCTCAACACTGGGAGGTGCAGAGTTCGAATGATTCTCGACGTGATTTCACATGTATCCTCTTAGGTCTTCCGGCTAAGGGCTTTCCAAACATGCAGCTCCCACTGAAGTCGGCCCAGGGCGCCATACTCAAGCTCTCTGTATTCCACTCCTTCCTCTGTTTACGTGTGTACGGCACTGACAGTTAGATTTGCATCGCTGCACTAATACGGACACTGTGAGCACGAGACACGCTATGGGGGGGGGGGGGGGTTGTGTATGGGCTTGTTCGGCCGTCCAGAGGGCGCCCTCGCTCACTGCCATCAGTGCCACCTGTGGCGGCAAGGTTAAGTTAGTTCCAGCATTTATTTCAGTTATATATCGCAGTTTCGTGCAGTTATTTCATCAGGCATTGTACACATTCACTGAAGTAGGCCGAACACAAGACAGAATTCACGCGATGACGTGTAATATCGCCAGCAACACTTGCAGAATGCACTGGAAAACTTTTCTTCCGCCCGCCACCAGGGGAAGAAAGTCGGCGCCAGTGTCGCCGTGCCAAACTCTATTGGGCACGTTCTGATCGGTTGCGTTGGAAGAAATACCTACTCTGCACTTTTCCCGTTTTCTTTCCTTTTCTTCTTCTTTTCTTCTTCTTCTTCTTCTTCCTTCCTTCCTTTCTTTCTTTTTTCAAGACATCGGTCTCGGGAAAATCCACTGAGTCCGGTCTCTGGTTCCAAAGGACGTCGAGGACCTTTCCCAGGCGAGCATGTCCGTAAACGGAACGTTTCAGGACGTTTCTCCTAAACGTTACCGCCAACGTTGGCCCTATAAAGGTCCGCATTTAAACCCGTCTGGCAACATGCCCTAACTACGCGCCAATAATGCCTGTGCTTAAATTTTAAAAAAATTATCATGAGTAAGATGATTGTTTCGATGACCTATAACTAAGAGTGTCTTGAATGTGTCTTAAATACTTTCTGAAGTATTCGCTACTCGACTCTAATTGCTTAAGTTAGAAACAATAAGCGACCTATAGCTGGTATGACAACTGAAGATATATATCCCTCAGTTTGGCGAATGATATAAGACGAGACACACACATTTACTCTCTTTCCCTAGTATTTCTACTTTGATTTCATCCTTCGGTATTTAGTGGGTTATCCTAAATACCGTGTTTGCCGCTGTATAACGCGCACCCTTAAAAGCGGGCCGAATTCGAAAAAAAAGTTCAATGTATAACGCGCACCGGTACATAATGCACACCGCAATGTTGGTACAAGCTTCTGTACTGCGACCAGTATACACAATAAACCAAGGCGGTGTATCATATATGCATAAGCTTTATTTGAAACACATTTAGTCAAAGGCATCAAACTCCGATGCAACAGAGTCAGCGTCATAGTACACTTCAGTCTCATCTCCGTTTTCGGTTTTGCGTCCCTTCTCAATCACGCCAACCTTCTGAAATGAATTCAGGTTTATTGACTGCTCAACAGCAGCAGCATCATTAACCTTTATGAAGCCCTGTGCCCTTTAGCCGGTTTTGTCAGATGACCCTAAAAGACATGGGAGAAAGTCACAGCACACTCTGGAAGAGGCTAGAATGTGTACGTCACCTCTGCAGAAAAATATTTCCGCGTATAACGCGCACCATTTGATAACGCGCAGGACCTCTTCATAACATTTTTTTTACTGTATAACGCGCGCGTTACACACCGGAAAATACGGGTACATTTCTTATATAGTATCCTGCTGAAGGTACAGACCTACAGACCTCACCTGCTGAAGGTACAGAAATTATTTTCTTTCTCTCCCACCCACGGACATTGCAACATACCCAAAACGAATAGTAATTAGTACAGAGAACGGGGAAACGAAAAGAAATAAGAAATTATCTCAGTAATAGTCCCCTGATGTGCCTAATATGCACTTCGGAACGCTAGACCGTTTCAAATATTCTTCTCTAAAACAAGAAAATTATCCCCTATGGAATTAGAGGGGTCTTAAAAGTGAAGGAATTTTCGCGCCTGCGAACGGGGGATTAGAAATCTCATCGAATGAATCTAATTGCGACGTCGTGGAATGTTAATTCTGCGACGTAGTCGCTGTACGGTTCTTCGATCTTGTGGAATGTCCAGAGTTGGAACAGTGAAGTCTTCTACGTAGGAGTGCGGCATTTCTGTGCGCAGGGTCCCCCCGAGGTATAGAGTATACGGTATTCCTGCTGGTACGTAAAAAAAATCTTCCGCTTGCACGGCAGACATCGGAACTTACATCAACGATAATTAAAGCTCGAAAACGATGTATGGAGTGGTGGAAAATCGCGCCAAAAATTTTCAGATTTGTTTCGGTAAATAATTAAAATTTTGAAACCGCTGTTCTCTCATTTTCTCGAGCTGTCGGAACATCGCGAACGTGTTGAAATTAATTCTAGAACGCATATTTACTAGAAGTGTAACTAGTATTTAGAAGTGCGTGTGATGTTTCGAAATTCTCAAAACCGCCGCAAGATGCATTTTGTAAAAAATATATATGTATAATCTATAGCGCTACGAAACGCACAAGGCTTAGCAGGTGATTGCCGTTGGAATAGGCTAGCTCATCTTACGTGTAAATCTACTTCCAATTATTGTAAATGTAATGTTTATTTTCTTTTTTTTTTTTCTCGCGTCTCTGTCCCCAAAGGACTGGACCGAATACAAATATTTTTACGTGAATTATTACGTCCTTCCAAGGTATAGTGCAGCATCCAAAAGCTACTTTGGCATTAATTTTTGTTTCATTTCAAACGTCATAAAAACTTAGTAAGTCCTGGGCATGAACCGGAAGGATCTGTACGCCTTTGACAAACACCGGCGACGCTTTGCTGTGAAGTCGCTGTGCTGTTCCGGTGGAAACGAAGTCGTATCCATGTCTGCAATCTACAGATCTTCCGTAATCTGTGAAACACTGTGCGAACAAGTGCATGAGCGCTTGATAAGAATTACGTAACGTATCAACAATGTAACTACCATAAGGTGCTGCAGAAAGGTTTCAAGTACACTGGTATTTCTTTGCCGTTTCATAATGATAAAAAAAAAAAAACACTGAAGCTTTCTAAGTTTATTCTGTATGAACTTTCTTTAGCGGCGACGGCCACGAAAGCTCGTATAGAATAATAATGATAATGATAATAATAATTGGGGGTTTATGTCGCGAGACAACTGAGATCATGAGCGACGCCGCAGCGGTCGCTCTGTATATTGTATGGAATAAACTTAGAAAGCTTCAGTGTTCAAGTTCTTTTTTATTATGTTCGTGAAGCCATCCCAGGACTTGACTATTTCTACAGACTTCCTCTGCTCATTGCATAAAGCTTCAAGTATACGATGGATATTAGGAACGAGCATGCACATAGGCAGTAGTATAAATACTGTTTCCAGCGCTTTGTTACAGTTTGCATAAAGTGAGTTTAAGAACGGCTGGCTCGGAGCATTTTCACGGTTAAAATTTTTTCAAAGTGAGACTACGCTTCAAACTGACGCTTTGCACGTTCCCGGATGAAATGGGTCTTCTTCTTAGTGCTTCCGTGCGCACATATATACTATCAGACTCTCGTCAAAAACAGAGCTGCACAAACTGCATATTTTACCATACAAAAGGGAACCTTCTTTCTCTTTCCCTCTCGCCCTCTTTTTTTCTGCACATGCCCAGAGAGAACGTAGTATCAGGTGTGGCCGCATATAATCTCAGACTAACACGGTCTTTGCATTACCACCTCGTGAATATTCATGAAATAGCTCTCCTCCCCCTGTGCATCGGAGTGAAGGATACACGTATAGTAGCTGCCAGTACGCGCAACCCGAATTCGCATCAACTTAGAGGCCAAAATTTGAAATGGAAATTTATCTTCCGTCTGACAAAAGGCTGAAAGCCATCGGTATCGTTAAAAGGGCGCTGCAGACGCTATGCAGAGACTAACGCTGACTGCACAAAGAGTACACCGAACGGCCCCAGTCATTTTGTCTGCGCTATCCTCGTGTAAACTGCACAGGCTCTAGCGGACTACGTGAATACTATGATTTACAACCGCACACGTCGACACTGAAAGGTACCCGTATGACATTGGTGGGTTAAGTTTCCATTCCCGGCACCGGTACTGTCTTTGTGTCAGCTGCCCTTTTGGAGACCATTGCTTGGGCGTTGGTTGCCTTATTATTTGATTTAAACTCTGCCACTTTCTGTTACTGTAGTATACACAAGCGGTATTTTTGTTGCTTTTTGGCCCCTGTGGTATTACGTTATCGTAATGAGAATAAAGTGACATTAATAAAAATGAATGAATGAATGAACGCATGAATGGTACGTATATTACAAAACACCATGGCTAGTTCATGCTTCTGTGATTTCTCGTCCATAGGTGACAATAATAGTGACAAAAGTGTCAAATAGTTATGTTGTAAATACTCGCTATACTTGTAAGTCCTGACGAATTTTCTTGGTTTCTTTTTCTTTTTATTTATTTATTTCTTCTTTTCTTTTTGACGCCACGACCACTCTTTTTTTTACTTCGATTTCTTCCGATCCTTGATTCTCCATTATATGCGAGAAGAAAGCGCTTGTACTGTTTTCCCCTTTCCCTCATGTCCCGTTTCTTGAACACCTTCTCTTCCCTATGACCATTCCTGGTCATCTCATTTTTCGTTATTCGCCTTCCCCATATCCCAGTCCCCATCTTCCCTCGTTGCACGGTTTCCATCTACATTCCCATATATTCCTTCCCCAACTTTTCCACGTCTATTATTTCCTTTCCTCGTCCCTCGTGCTCTCCACATATCTCACTCCCCCATATGTCTTCTCCGAAATCCCATTCTTCACTTTCTCCCATGCTGTATTAACTGCCCTCCCCCTATTCCTTTTTCCCATCTTCCCTATATCTCCATTCCCCCTCGACTTCCATTCCTGTTCTTCCCCATATATCCCCATCTGTCTTCCCGAATATTCAATTCACCAATTTCCCTAATATTCAATTCCCACTCCTCGCATATTCTGTATTCCCTTTGTTCCGAAAATTCGCTTCCCCATTTTCTATATTCCTCCTTGCACCCTTTCGTTCTCTCTCTCTCTCCCTCCCTCTTGAAAGGAGCCAAGAAGCCGTAGAATATAAGAAATTATGATGGTTCGGCCGCTGACGCGTGACCTTATCCCGCGGGAGAAAGGTAAAAAGGAAAAGTACCAGTTACGGTATAAACAATAAGGCGAACCCCATTTTAATATGTCATAAGAAAATACCCATACCTTAAGACGTTACGTGAAAGTCGGAATGAAAAAACAAACAAACAAAAACAAAATTAGAATAAAAATAAATGAGAGAAATGGCTCGGTCGGCGGCGATGTCTGCGTCAAAAATGATCATCCTGGCGTGCCGTCGTTAAATTAGACCCGGGAAAAGAACTGGAACCAATTTAACGAATCCTTTATACGACGACGAGAACGCTACTTTTTTTTTCTATCTTCTTTCCGCTACTTTACGTGGCGCCCTCTATTACTTGTAAACGAGGGCGATTTAGGATGGTTAGGACGGGCCTGTTTTCCTGCACGGCCGACATTCTGAGCGCAGCGTAGTGGAAAACGACGTCATTCTAAGAGCTTGCCAAAGGACGTCCGTCGGCTTTTTTGTGATTGCGTAAGGAGATCCACGATTTCCATGCACGAAGTAACCGAGAAAAAAGCATCGGGATAAAACTAGGTACGTTATGTAAAAGCTGACAAAAGGAACGATTTACCGTATTTTTGTGTGCATTACGCGCATATTATACTTACAGTCCCCGTTCATAATCATCATCATTATATTTGTTTTTCTTATTGGCGCCGCGAAAGTTGGGAGTCAGCCCCTGGTGTTCACTGAGCGAACCGTGTCGTGGGGATCTCTCCGGGCAGTATCCGCCCAATGCATTATGTATCAATGCATTGCACGTGTAAGAGGCTGTACAGCGTTGATATTTCCTATATGCGTCACGAAAACGTCACATGTGTTCCAAGTAAGTCGCATTTGCATTCCAAAATGGCCGTTTCTACTGTAAATAACAGAAGCAAAACCGAAACGAGGCTCCCCATCAAGAGGCCAGAGCCGTTTATTAGCAGAGTTTGGCCATTGGGAGGAGCCTGTCTCAAAGCGCGCCATTTGACGTCACACGATGGGCGGCGCCAGAGTCCAGTGGCGCCATTTTGGATCAGAGCTATCGCCTTGAAATCTCCCATTCGACCATTTTGGAGCAGAGGCACTGCCTTGAGATCCCCGCGTGCCGCCGCGACTCGCCTTTGATCCCCGTCTAGTGGGCGGAGCGATGATGGCTCTGACGTCACGGCTGCTCCCCATCTCCAGGCGGCAAAAGATCACAGAATGGCCAAACTCTCCTCATAAATGGCTCTGCAAGAGGCGGCACAGTGGCGCCCCTAGTGAGGGTCTCGCCGCCAGAGCCGATCACGCGAGCAACATACTGGCAAGGTACGTACAGCTCGCATCAGTGTTAACTTGAACGCCATACCGTCCTGTGGACCTTGGTGGCGGTTAGTAGGAAAATGCTGCAGTAAACTTTGTGTGTGGAAAATATGTTAGCCTTTTTTTGGCCAAATTGCTCCGAGGGCGATTTCCATCTTCACGCCGCAGCTGCTCATTGCCTTCCGACGTGGGCCGGAGAGCGGAGACCGGGAAGGTGCGCGTGCGCGCGCTGCTGCCTCGGAATTAGACGCAAAAATTTGTGGTGACGCAACCCGCGCCCGAAGAAGCTGAAGCTCTGAAGTTTTTGCGGGCACCTCCGAAAATTCGCGGAAGTTGAGCAAGTTCGGCGAGGAAGATTTTTTCGTATTCCGGGTGTTCGCGCCGCGAAGCGACTGTGGCTATGAGCGGCGTACAGACGTGCACAGCAGGCAGGAGTGGGGGACAGGGTGGATTAGTATGCGTGGGCCGAAATTCGTCTGGGGGGTCTTCGGAAAACTCAGGAGAAACCTCAGACAGCAAGCAAGATTCATAATACGAAATAACGTACGAAATCATACTACGATCATGTTACGAAATAATACGAAATCCGCAGTGTCATTTTAAATTCGCGACTTTTGAGGCCACGCGAAAGAGGCGAGAAAGAAGTAGCACGCGAAAACATCGGAATATAGAAACGCTAACTAAGCCGTCTGCCAATTCGTCCCTTCTGGGTACACACACAACACTAGCGGGACAAACATGGTGTCACAGCACGTACACTACAAGGACCTTTACTAAGCGGATTAGTGCCTCCGCAGAAGCGCCTAGCAAGCGTTTCCACATTTCTGCAGCGATGCGACGCAGCTCAGGGTTGTCGGACGTGGATTACGCTTCTGCCAGAAGGTATCGCCAGATCGAGCGCTCTCTTGTTGCTTGGCGAAGTAAAAACGCGCGTGGCGCGTTATGAGGCGAATAAAACGGCATAAACGCAGGCGAGATGGTTGTTGGCGGAACTACAGGATGAGGAAAACCTGCGTGAGCGACGGATGCGTGTTTCGACGTCGTTCATCTTCTCGTCGGCGACGTTCAAGCTTTTCCATTATGGCGAATTATGAGCCACGCGGACTTACGATCGGGTACGAAAGGGAGGGAACATATTTATTGACTGGAGTTTCTCGGGAAGTGTGACGAAACACCCTGTTCGGTACTATAAGTGGGTACCACCATTCGAATCCCGTAAAAATGAAACACGTTCGGACACAACCCGTACTTTAATACTCCTGTCTCATGGCAAATTGAATGTCATTCCCAGCGAATGACATTCGAACTGAATGACATTCGTTTAGTTCACACGTTGGAATCAAATGACAATACGTGCGAATGAGTTCGGGGAACTCATTCGGTTTTCCCTCTCGCACCGACAGCGTGCCCTAGGATTAGAGCGGTATCAAAAACAACAACAATAAACCGTTCGAAGAAACGATAGACGAATGAAAAGTTGTACTCCGATATTTGTACGACAAATTTGATAACTTCTGACACGAAGGGAGGAAGGCTAAACAGTGTTTTTCGGAGAACTACCTTCGTTCCCAGTCGCCACGTTGCCAAGTGGGGTGCAGATAGCCTTCTTAGTCGTCTTTGCTTGTTGTACTTAGCCCATTAATTAAAAGGCAACGATTTTGTGAAATAATCTAATGCTTCGTTAGTTTCGAGCAAAAGAAATAAAGATATAACTTTATATACCTGTATAATGCTTCATACGCTCGGCCCTGGTGTCTTAATTATCGACACTGACATCATTTGGCGAATGACATTCTGTTTCTTCTGCGTTACGTCTGCTTTCTATCTACCACTTTCCTTCGCCTAAGAGGCTTGCAGACTATAGTCAAAAGCAATAGACCTGTTGCTCTGGGCCAGGGGCGGATCCAGGGAAGATCCTCGGGGGGGGGGGGGCACTAAAGAAAAGAGAGAGAAGACGGGGGGGGGGTCGCCATGTAAGACGGCGAGCTGCTGCGCTTTCATTTCACACCAGAACTTTATTTATGATCTACATGTTGCGAAGCTTAGCAAGCTGTAGAGAATCGCCACCCTAGACCCTTACAAAAACATGCTCTTAGTCCGTTCAAAACAACGCATAACTGAAGGTGCTTTCAATCTTGGGTGCGAAAGGCGCACGCGGGATTGGCGGGAAAACAGAGCGTGCGGCAGGAAAATCTGCCGGAATGGGGGAGGGGGGAATGTCTCGGGGGGGGGGGGCACCCCCACCCTGGATCCGCCCCAGCTCTGGGCCAGGTGGCGCTAATGAGCAGCAACGACAGCGCCCCAAATTGTGCAACACGCGGTAGTTTAGCAGACGACGCGGCACTTTCAAATACTAGTTGTTGCACTTTTCAAATAGTTCAAATAGTTGTTCGCACTTTTCAAGAAGCACCGCTTTTTCTTTGGATTTCCTACAGGTTTTGTAGCTTCCTTGGCACCATACCGTTTGAGGCACCATGCAAAACCCGCTGATGAAACGACCGACTGTTGGGATCTGTGGCCGCTTGGGCCCGAAATGGCGCTGTGCAAACTTCACTGCAAGAGCCCTATGCGGAACACGAAAGGTTGAACGGACGACTAAAAGGCCGCCAGGGGGTGGTATCCGACTGGTAAATGCTCTTTTACTGCGCTTCAGTTTCCTCCACAATACCGTAAGTTGTGTGGTAAAGTTAACTTTACAATCATTCATGTTTGTTGCGTGTCATTTTGCCCCACAATGCGTGTGTACCGCGCAGGAAAGGTAACTCGACAATACTTCGTTTTTCTCGCACGTTGGCCTGCCCCACAATGCGCAGTTGGAGTACAGAGAAGCCAACTTTACAATTACCTATTTTTGATTGCACGTTGATACACTATGCGCGCGTGCTGCGTATAGTGGAGCGAACTTTTCAATGATTAGCCTTGATTTGGTGTTGTAGTTGATGTTTTTTTTTTCATTTCTCCTTACAAAAAAAAAAAATCCATTGTACGCCAACAATATTCTCAAACTGCTCCACACGCAAACTTTACGATAATTCACTTTTATTGCGCGTTAGTTTGCCCCACGTTGCGCACGTATTGCGCAGCGAAGGTAAATTACAACGGCTTAATTTTTATTACGGGTTAATCTCTCCAGAAAGCGTGTATGCTGTGCGTTAAAAGCGAGTTCAAAACTATAACATTTTAGTGCACGTCGGTGCGCTCAACAGTGCTTGTGTGTTGTGCACCGAAGCGAACGTTATCATTATCAACATTCGCGCTTTGATTTGCCACGCCATGAGTCCCACAATGCACGTTCGCTATGCGGCGAAACCGACTTCACGACGTTCCTATTGTTTTCTTTCCCGCACGTCAATCTGCGTCGCAACTAGACACGCCAAGCCCCGGAAAACAACCGGAGATTTTGGGGGAAAAAAGAGTTTTTTTCGTTTTTTTCCTCGTCTCCGGAAAAAATCACCCAAAATTTCCAGACGACAAAATTCAAAAATGTAAATTTTCGTGCCTTCGATGCGGTCCAACCCACCAACAGTGGCTTAGGTGCCTCTAATCCTCCAACAACCAACAACTAAGAGCTCCGTCTGGCCGCTCCAAGCGATCGCTATCGCGTTCACATAATGTCGGAGTTCTGCTTGGAGTGGACGGGTTGTTCTAATTACCTAAAGCTGAGTAGACAGCAGTCTCATGCGATGCTCTGCTCCGCGTTTATGCCTAGAGGATGAACACTACTAAAGCTTCTAGCTCATTGTATGCTGTGGTTTGGCCGGCAATGCTTCGACTCAGCAGCAACCACATTTGTTTCCAATTTTTCGGGAAAAAAACAAAACAAAAATAAACGTTTTTCTTTCGAGCGATTGAAAATTTTTGGAAATTTTGCATCTCTAGTCGCGACAGAGGCGTGCTCTGCAGAGAAGCCAACTCCCCAGCTAGCCCATTATTTCGTAAAACGTCAGTCTGTCCGGCGAGGTAAACTTTTCGCGGAGTGAGGCCAACTCTACGTGCACTCTGCGCCATTACCGTTTCTCTTCCACAACTTCCATCAACTTTTATCTGCTCTGTGTTTGAAGCCATACATCATGCTTTGTTTCACTCCCAGGAAGCTGGCTGAGTTGACAGCGTAGTGCTTCAAGAACGCCGAATATTTTCGCAACAGTTAACGGTTAAAAGCTTACAAGGGGGGAGACGTCGTCGTTCATAAATCACGCAACTGGGTGACGCCCAGCGATGGGACATCAAAGAGTCCTCATTTGCCGCAGCTGTTACATTGTGTATTGAAACCTCCTCCTCCTCTTACAGCGAATTTTGCTTTATCTGTAGCACGCTTCACTGGTAATGAACAGAGTGAGAACACACAGCGTGCAATGTTGACAAAAAAACATTTCCACGCGCTTAACGGGGCTTAATTTCGCTTAATGTCACCACGCGCTTTGTATTTTACGTAGTTGATTACATACTTCTAAAGCGATATGGCTTTGCGGGATTAATCATGGTTAAAAAGCGATAAAAAGCATTTTCGTCTGTGTTGTCTCTTTGTGTCCCCTGCACCGGGGTTTTATCGCTTTTAGAGGTTTTTAATCACGGTGTAGGTCCGTCCGTGACTCTATAGGGTCACGTGACGGTGTCGCTACCACGTGCGGGCTAGATTGTGTTTGCATACGCCTCTCTATACTGCCGTTATAGACACGAGTTGTTCTCGGTGCTTATAAAGAATCAACAAAATTTTCGCAGGATCAAGCCTCCTCCTCCCCCAAAAAAAGGGGGAAAAGAAGAAAATTAATTCTTTACGTAGCTCTCAGTCTGTGCAGCCTTGTCGAGAGGGACAAAAATAAATTACCCTTTCCCGCCACTTGAGAGCAGCTGCGCGATGAAGCCGCATATTGGGATGACGAATGTGGGGCCAAATTTAATTCGCACACGCTCCACCGTCCTTGGCAGATCGATCGGCACGCCACCTATACATCGTACGAGAGGACGCACTCGAAAGCGCTCTGCCCTTATCCTCCCGCGGCAGTGCGTTCAGACATTCCCCAAATTTGCGTCGAGTCCCGCCAAGGCCCTCATAACTCATCCGAATATTAATCGACGCAGCTAGGTGGCGTTGAAGTCGCTCGCGCGGAATTTGCCGCCGCCGCCGCCGACGACGACGGCGAGGGAATTGGGAAAGCGCATATATTTAAAGGAGGAGGTGAGAAAAAAAAAATAATAAAGGCGAAGGTTTTCGGGGGAGAGGTCTCGGGGGTCGTTCTTTAAGGTGAAGGAGGAACGGTTAAGAGAGAGGGGGAGCAAATGCGTGCGTGTGAGAATTCGAGTTTGGTGGGACTATGTTGATGTGGTTAGTAGACCCTGGCAAGCTATTTCGCGAACGCGTAGGGCGAAGAAATTAAGCGAAGTGTTGGGCGTTAGTAGGGAGTGCATCGGAGTACGGAAGCTGCGGGAAAAAAAAACAGCTAGTGGTGGCTCTCGAAACGACGCTTCTTAATTACCAGCAAAGCACGCTAACTGGTACATTAGGCTTGCAACACCCTCTTCAAGGGCTTCCTTCGTCAGGAGAGGCACGCACATTCTCCACATCTACCCTGCTACGTTTACCTCAAGCACTCATATAGACATAACGAGGCAAGAGGCATATGGTGAAGATAAAAAAAAAAGTATATGGGTTCCAGACTTTCTGTATTACCGGCGGCATGGCCGAGAGGGTTAAGGCCTTCCTCTCGTTGGTGGTAGCCAAGGTCGTGCTGGGTTCGAATCCCTACCACCGACTGTGCTGTCTGAGGTTTTCCCTGGGTTTTCCCAGCAGTCTTTCAGGACGCATTTCGGCACAGTTCCCCGTGAAACCGGCCCAGGACACATACTAACCCACATGTCCCCCACTCCTTCCTGCTGTCCTCTCTGCATCTGTCCACATCTATACGCCGCTCATAGCCACAGTTGCTTTGCGACGCTAACACGGAATTTAAAAAAAAAACTTTCTCCACTACTTTCTTTTTCCAATGTTGTTAGACCGTGGAAGCTTAAGACGTTGCGTTTGGCTATTTATGAGCGATAGGTTGGGTTTGGTTGGCTTCCCGAGCTCTTTGTAATGAGATGTACATACATACGGCTTCATACATATCTGATCATCTCTGTTAGTACCGCGTAGCGATAATTGTGGTTATGTGGGGTGCACAGACGTGGCAAGATAGAGTGAGACCCAGCATGAAGGAAAGAGACGCATAAAGCGGTTAGTATGCCTCATGGGTCGGCTTCATGAAGAGTTGTGATCCACACGGCAATTCTACCAGGAAAGTCGCATCGGCATCGGGGGAGGATTCTAATCTACTATGTCCACTGGTACTCCATCACTGGTGCTGCCAGGGGGAAAGGGGGTTCTGGATGTTCAACACCCCTCCCCGAAATGGTGCATTTGGTAGTGCATTTGGGAGAGGGAAACGAGGGGGAGAGTCCCCCTTTCCCATGTGTAGTCCCCATTGACCCACTTATGGAACATCCCAAGCAGCACAACATGTTGGCCCAATACTGGCCCAATATTGGTCCGATCTTGGTCCAATAGTGGCCTGGCATTGCCATTATTGGTCCAGTCTTCGTCCAACATTGGGCCGGCATTGCCAATATTGGTCCAATCTTCGTGCAATATTGAGCAGGCATTGCCAATATTGGTCCAATCTTCGTTCAATATTGGGCACGCATTGCCAACATTGGTCCAATCTTGGTCTAATATTGGGCAGGCATTGCCAATATTGCTCCAATCATGGTCTAATATTGGGCAGGCATTGCCAATATTCGTCCAATCTTGGTCCAATATTAGAGCGGCATTGCCAATATTGGTCCAATACTGGGCAAAGATGTTTTGCTGGTTGGGATTTTTGTGGCTACGCCGCTGTGCTTCATACATGAAATGCATCCATACGTTTCATGCACACGCAGTACTTGCATGCACACACCCATTTCATACATTTCATAGCACTTCTGCGCACTTTAAACATGCACAAACACACAACGCAACAGCCGTTGCATTAGCTCAGCAAGCATCTCAAACATGCTTGGAGCAGCTTGTGAAGAGCCAGAAAAAGAAGAAGAAAACTTTTTTCAATCCGCACGAGAAAACCTCTCCCTGACCAAACCTCCACATTGGATCGTAAGAAGTGCAGCAACGAAACGTGCGGCCCAACGCACTTTTCACAGTAAGCCTAAAGCAAATCCTTACAGCGGAAGCCCTGTAATCTCGAAAGATTACGTACAAAAATATCGGGCGCACTGGCACATGCCGGACTCTGAAGGCGACTTACTACCGAACAAGTAATTTCGTGAATAAGTCTGCCCTTAAAAAGAAGACCTCGACGGATTCTCTCGCAGGAGTTCATTTCGAGGGACTTATCTGTCTTTTGTCGTCTTTTTTTTATCTCTCGCACTGCTGTTGAGCTAGCAGGCGTCAAGATTTCGCGTCGTCTCCTTCGAATTAGCAGACGACCGCTATACTGTCGTCTGCTTCGAGAGTGTATCTGCTTCGTTCGGCTTCAAAGTCAGGCGGGTGGGCCTCTGAGAAATGCGGAGTAAATCACACGTGAAGGAAGGCGGGATATAAGATGTCTCCCTTAAAGGAAGCAGACGACAAGACGAAGAGGAAGGAAAATGGAGGAATTCGCTTTCTTCACAGTAGAATATACGGCAATGCCTTCTCGTATTAATACGCGTGCCACACGGGTGGAACAAATGACTTTATCGTCTAATGCCATTAGGGTCCCGAACGGCATTATGCACGAAAGTCGTGCTACACATCAGTTTGTAATGACATTAAACGCCATGATGTCGATGCCGCCCTTTGGTGTTGTCATGCGTCGCTTTTGCGGAAATTTCAAACAACTCCGGCTTCATCAAGGAATACTGCAGGTAATGCGTGAGTGGTATGCATGCTCGTCGTCTTCGGCCGAAGCAGCTACTGTACCTGTAACCTCGAATGATGGAATATAATCTTTCCCTGCGTGGTACACAAAGTGATTTTGTGCAAGAAAAAAATGTTACTGTACACAGATAATGGGAGAGTGTGTAAGCATTCCATCGGCGAATGTCACGCGGACAAATGTCATTAAATACATTCATGTGGCACCGCACGAATGACATTAAGACTTAAGGCATTAAGCGCTTAATGCCATTTTTCGTATTCATATGGTAGGAGTATAAAAGGCAGTGTCTACTTGTGTAATGAAGCAATAAGAAATTAAACATAGCCCTCCTGGAGCGCGGCTTCGCATTTCGACTTGTAGAAATGAATAAGAGAAAACGGCAAGTGAAAATCCGGTTTCGTTTTTACACTGACGTAGCATGGGCTACTGCAATTCGATAACGTCACAAAGATGGGCGAGCGATATAAGTGTGATAAAGGGCAACCTTATAAAAACTGTAAAACGTAAAAACAGAAAGAACAGGCCTCCAATGGACGGTTCGATTGCTTTCCAGAACAAACTTCGGAAGCTACCGGCAGTGACTCCACGCGAGCTCATAGAATCGAATTATAAACAATTCGTCGCGAATTTGATTGAAATGTTTCGCACGATGGCTGTGACCATCACGAGAAAAATGCATGTAGCAGCGTTAAGTTAGCAGGAAGTTATGATCAAATTACTGAAGTGCGTGTGACGCTGCAGCTGCTGTATGGGACCTCGTGACCTCGTCAAGCCACATGCCAGTGGCTTCTTGTTGCTGGTTTCAGCCACTAATCAATCAATCGATCGATCGATCGATCGATCGATCGATCAATCAATCAATCAATCAATCAATCAATCAATCAATCAATCAATCAATCAATCAATCAATCAATCAATCAATCAATCAATCAATCAATCAATCAATCAATCAATCAATCAATCAATCAATCAATCAATCAATCAATCAATCAATCAATCAATCAATCAATCAATCAATCAATCAATCAATCAATCAATCAATCAATCAATCAATCAATCAATCAATCAATCAATCAATCAATCAATCAATCAATCAATCAATCAATCAATCAATCAATCAATCAATCAATCAATCAATCAATCAATCAATCAATCAATCAATCAATCAATCAATCAATCAATCAATCAATCAATCAATCAATCAATCAATCAATCAATCAATCAATCAATCAATCCACCAATCAATCAATCAATCAATCAATCCACCAATCAATCAATCCACCAATCAATCAATCCACCAATCAATCAATCCACCAATCAATCAATCCACCAATCAATCCACCAATCAATCCACCAATCAATCCACCAATCCATCAATCCACCAATCCACCAATCAATCCACCAATCCATCAATCAATCAATTAATTTTATTTCATTCATTCATACAATGCATACAATCACATAGAGCTGAAGGAACCAGAGGAACAATCCCGGTTATGTAAGCTAAAACACATATTAAAGAAATGAATAAATAAAAATAAATCAATTGATGGTTCGTGTCCGGTCGTCCGTTGGCATGCGTGTAAAACAAGGCCTCGGTTGAACGATCGTCGTGAAAGCACTGACTCGCTTATAGCGATCGGAGTGGACCTTTTTAACATACGCGTCGTGCCCTAGCGGCTCTTCAGCGAACCACGCTCGGAGCGCGTCAAAACAAATCCACATGGATTGCACAAACGACCGAAACCGATCCGGTGTGGGACTGACGAGCTCGCACCGTTCGTGCGGTCTCCGCACTGGTCCCCACTTCTGTCGTCCCCATACTGCGCCATCTAACGCAGACGGAGATAACCCTCTCCGGCGCCTCAAGGTCATGCGCATGCGCGTGAGCCGTTGTGAAAAATGTCCGTTTTCAAACGTAAAGCGCCCGAAAATTGGGAAATAGGATTCTATTTTCTTATTAATTAAAAACAAAAACGGAGGGGGCTACGATACGACGCTTTCAAGATCACTGGTGTGAAAACGTGTGTGTTGAGCAGCACACAACAGGATTAGGGCCGGGTCCCATAGCTTTATGCGAGCAGCAGCAGCAAAGCAGCAGCGGTGCGGCAGCAGCAACACGGCAACATGGCAGCAGAGCAGCTTTCTGCTGCCGCTGCTCTGCTGCTGGAGGCGTCCCATAGCTTCGTTTTGAATTAGCGGCAGCAGCGGCTTAGGAAACACAAAGCGTGTTGGCAACTGTGGCATTGTTTACATTTCGCACATTCCGAAGGCGTACGCAGCGGCTAAGCCTTTTAGTACACACACCTAGGAACGCAATCCTAGGTGAAAGGCGTTTGTTTGAGAGATATATTGTGGATTTGGAGCTCATAAGTGAATTTTGAGATGAGTGTGGTGGTGGTCTGAGCCTCGTATTACCTGATTGACTCTTCGTTGATGTGTAGTCAGCTTCATGACATTCAACGTAGGTTCGTCCTACTGCTGTGCAGAACAGTCCTTGCTGTGTTGTGTGGAGATTCTTCTACGGGATTTTGACGTATAAATATTGCCTCGTTACTATAGTATTCGATATTTTGACTTACGGTCAAATGCGTACGTTGCTATTAGTGAAATAAAATTGTCTAACGAAAACAAAGGCCCCTTCTTCTAGTATTCGCTGCTTTCTGTCTGTTTTCACAAGGAATGGGTTCATTATCTATCTCTGTCGAACCTTTTTTGTTGTCTGAACGTTGTCTATCTCCATCTAACCCTTTTCAAGGTCAGTTTCATTTACAACCACCTAGCAAGGTCTTGCAATACCGACCACAAGAAATTTGTTCGGTTTGGTTTTCACACGGCATGGACGTGAAAGTAATTTGCTTGTACGTTATCAGGTCACGCGTTTTGAAGTACTTTCCAGAAAACAAGCGAACATGTAGCTACAACTGGTACACAACATATGTATCACGTAGGTTCGGTCGTACACTTTATTGAACTTATGAACTGAATTATGTCCTGAATGCGCACTTCACGCAGTCCCGATGATTGAACACTCGCTCCAAACTACTGGCAATCACAAGCGTATCCAGATCTTCATAATCAAATCACAGGACCAAAAGAAACAAACCTTCTGCCTTCACTCACCGCCCTGCTAACCCTAAACACCGTCGAACGAAAACAATACCAACCAGCCTCCTGATTGGCTTTCGAGACCGGCTGCTCAGGCTGCAGAGCAACAGGGCAGCACAGCAACCAAAAATTCGGATACGAGAGCAGCAGGGAATTTCTGCAGCTCGGCAGCTCTGCTGCTCTCGCCCAGTGCTATGGGACCGCTCGTGTCGCTGCAGCTCTGCTGCTCCGCTGCTGTTGCTCTGCTGCTGCTGCTCAAATCGAGGCTATGGGACCCCGCCTTTAGTTGTGTTCGTTGCACAGTATATATACAACCTCAAAAAGCTCTCTGCGAGAAGTCCCTCTCTACTATGCTCTTTCACGTTTTTCAAGTTTTACAGCGATGGCGCACTTTCTGAGTTGCTGTACCTCTGGCCAGTGGTGACGTTTGCGGATTTTGGAATCGTTTTCAATGGAAAAGGCATATACCTCATTACGAAGCACTTCTTGCGAATTTGTCGATTAAGTACTCGAAGGTGAAGCGTGCTTTAATGGCCAGACGCAGTCGCGACAGTCAGAACGATGATGACGAATGAGACTACGGCAGCGGAAACAGTCAGAACAACGCGCAATAGAGACCATCATCAATCTCAAGAAGGCCTATCGTTGCCGTTCGAATAACCTTCATTGAATGCGATACAGAGCTGCTTCGTCTAGTGTTAGATTATATATCTTCGTTGTTAAAAAAAAAGGTGGTAATATCGCATTTCGTTAACGCGGTCCCGACTGGCTTTTTCGCGAACGCTCGCATATAACGATAGTCTGATATAGCGATCGATTTTCGCGTTCCCGTCATTATCGTTATAAACGACTAGACTGTGTTGATAAAGCACGACATGTGGGCACTACAGACATAAAATACCGCTCGAACTCTTCTTCGTTGTCCGTGTCCTTGGTGTTACATTAATTAACGCTTCTACGCCTGCCATACCACTGGTGTTGCAGGGCAAAAACCGCATAAGGAATGCGGAGTTATATCTGAAAGAAACCTCTAATTTACGTTCTTAACTTTTCTCTTTCTTTTTACTGGAAGCTATCAAAGTCTAGCCATATCAATTGTCATTCGGTAGCTGTGTTTCATTTTATTGCGACTAGATACTGTCTTGACGCACTATGGCCTTCGTCGCTCGTGCGCCAGGAAGACTCGAATCATCATCATCATCATCATCATCACGACTATACCACGTTAGAATAGAGAGTAACGACATGCCTCTTTATAAGCGTTAGTATATAAGAATCCTGGACAAAATCCTCAGCGTATCAGAGCTTCATAAAACCGCTTGCTGCATGAATAGCGGTGTAATGACAAAACTACGGGAAAAGGAACACCTCATAACCAACAAGTGGAGCCGCTAGGAAGAATGACAGATAATAAGGCAAAAGAAAAGCAGAAGAGAATGCAGAGAGCCGGCACAAAGGGCCGTCTTGGAGCCATTGAACCTCAGTCGTTCTTTGTTCTCGGACAATTTTCTGGCCGGTCGTTTCTTGTTTTGTGCTCTTTGCTTGTGCCCGTGACATTGCCAGTACCTGTCTCTTTTGTGTTCGGCTCTCTCTTGTTGTGACGTGCAGCGGACATGCCTTCTCTGCGTACCCTACGAGGCAATCTTTTTCTCTCTGCCGGCGACTTCAGAACACTTTGCGCCGACATGGTTTTGCCATCTGCAAACGATTGCAGACGATATCCAACTGCAGATGGTCGCCGTACCGTAGCAGACGACACGAGCAGATTGTCGTCTGCTAAGATTTCCTGGGAATCGTACTTCGTAAGATTGAGTAAGGAAACGGCTAAACAAGCCAAGACAAGCCGACATGCAACGTGTATCAAGTAATCCTAGCAGGGCAGTAGGATTTCTATTTTTTCTCTCTCAAGAATGGAAGAGGGCCTCAAAGAAGTAGCGGTGATTTTCGGGATTTCTGCTTTGCTTGTCTTTGTCCAAGAATTTTATTCACGTTTTATTTTCTTTGCGAAAATTAATAAAGAATCCATGAATCACAGATGTATAAAAATGAAAACGACGTGTTTAATTGGCAGTGATAAGCAGCGATTAGATTATTTCGATAACGTGGCAAACAGTTGTACGTTGCATTCACGTCAGAATAGAGAACAAGAGACATTAGTGAGTTTTATTGTAAAGTGCGCTGTCGCCTTTGCATACGTAAGGGATCGCGTGGTGATTCTGCGCAATGCGCAAAGCTCTGCTTGTGTCTTGCACGTGCGCAGAACCTTGACGTCATTCGCGCACGTTGTCCACGGTGGTCTTTCATTCGGACAAGCAGAAAAGAGCCAGGATGTAAAATCAGTTTCGAATAACATGCTGATGGCTCCAACGTGATACAACCTTGTCGCAAAAGTATGATAAGTATTTGAAACAGATAAATTACGCGACCCAAATATGCATCATGCTTTTGCCCCGCGACAAAACGCCTTCCTGTCAACATGAAGGTGAGAGCTTACGCCACAGTTAACGTCGTATTTACATAATTTGGTCGTATCACCTATAACTCTATTATGAGCATTAAAACGGCGTGGTAGCCATGGCAACGTCATCGCGATTGGAACGCCAGCAACGCGGCTCAACTTGAGAGACGTAGGATTTGCCGCGGAGAGCTCATATCTGTCACCATCCATTTATGTCCCAGAGTTCCCGGCGGCCGGGAATGTTTGGCGGCGAACATATTATCGTGCCATAAATCAAGGGAGTTTCGCATCAGGGTTGTCAGACTGCGAGATCTTGCGCCGGCGGTTGCGGGACGCTGTTGGTTCGAAAATTGTCTACCGCAAGTTACGCGTAACACCGTGAATCGGTGGATCGGTACCCTACTATCGGCTGTGCTGTCTGACGGTTTCCCACTGTATTCAGGCAGGATTTTCAAATGGATGTCAGCATATAGTTCCTTCTGAAATCAGCCCATATGAACGCATACTTCGCAATTTGTCTGTCAGTCACATCGCTCATAGCCACAGCTGCTACGATGTGCTAATGCAGAAAAACACACACACACACACACACACACACATATATATATATATATATATAACCGATCCAACTCCAACTTTTCAAGATATATATATATATATCTGGTGTCTTTTCTCCCCTATCTATATTCAGCATCCTGGTCGTTCGAACCTAAATTTTGGAGCATATATATATATACATGTGTGTTTGTGTATATATATATATATATATATATATATATAGTGAACGTTGAAATAAATGGGAGACAGAAGACGAAAGTAGGAGAAGTAACAAAAATGGGTTTATTTAAACTTAAAAATTATAAAAGTTAGGGAGGATGTCTGCGTTACGGCGGAAGCTCCGCCTTCGTCAGGACAAAATAGCAAAATGTGGCCACGAGGCTGATAAGGGGCTTGAGAATGACGTCATGGCCGGTTGGGAGAAATTCCGGCCACCTGGCGGTTGTCAACCGCCACAATTTTTCAGTAGCCTATTATATGACATCCCACGCCGCAACATCGAAAAGCCCGGAGCCAAATGAAGTCAATACCACCCTAATCCAATGGCGACATCTGGAACTCTAAAGGATCCTGTCTGCCGAAATAACGTTTCGCAACCCGTTTTAAAATAAGCCTGGGTATAGAGGATCCTGGATAAGGTGGCCTTTTAGCGGACTAATGAAAGACAAAGGTTCAGTCTTTCGGAGCGGCTGGATAGGTCTTAGCGTTGTTGCGGAAACCCGTGAGGACTAGCGGAGATTTGGAAGGGTCGAGCAAGGCATAAGGAGTCTCTTGAGAGATCAGAAGAGAGGAGAGCCTATCGTGGTTTATAGTTATGGCTACCGGATTAAGTCGTCTGTGCGTGACTTCAGCTCTGTTGCAAGGGCTCAAGTAATATGCACGTATTGCCTCCTGGCGGTGAAGACAGCGTGTAATGGTGTTTTGTATTCCGTTCTGAAGAAGCGCAGACCCTACAGGAAAGAGACTCACTTCTTAGAATTGTCTTGAAGTGCTTAATTCTACACACTTTTTGTCGTTTGCACAACTTCTTCAGCTGGACTGAGTTTTTTTTTTTTTTCGATTAGACTACTGATGTAGTTCTGTAACGCAATGTGCTGTGGTAACTCTGGAAGCTGTCGTTTTCGGCGAGTAGTTACGTAATATGTAGATACTCATACTCATAGACGGCGAGTAGTTACTTAGTCAACCAGCGTTGTCATCTTGCGCTTCTTACACTCAACCCTACAAAGGCAAACACAGGAGATGATGTACAGAAAAAAAAAACGTTTTTGTTTGTTTGTTTTTAACCCTTTAACGGGTAGCTCGGTGCTCGTACTGTGACTGTGATCGTGTGACACGAATGACACGCCGGCTGCGTCTACATTCTTTTTTTTTTCGTTCTTTCGTTCATTATCCCTGTACTTATCACTTTCTTTTATCCTTTATCGATGTGGAGCAGCAGGCCCGCTTCACGAGCGCCAGAATCTCAATTTTATTTCGCTATGCTGCATTAAACCAAGCCAAATGAACATAGCCTAATAACTACCACTTAGGTCAATAAGAAACAAACAGTAAACCCTGTTACAAAACGAAAGCTAACTGTGGTTAACTACGATTCATCACTGCTACATAACAATCGGCAAAGACATCAACTTCCAGAGTTGCCAGATTAAGCTACGTTATATAACTGCGATCGGAGCCGTTTTGCCTCGAAAGCTAGGCGGAGAAACAACTATAATGGACATCGTTAAAGGACGCCGAACGGGCGCCCTGGGGGCAACATATCCTAGAATGAAGGCCCTATTGGTCCTGAAACAAATGGCGCATTGCCGGCCACACGGACGTACGTAACAGGGTGGCCAGATGAGTAGTAAATGAAAATGGAAAAGCAGACAGGGGAAAAAATTGTGATACGGCACGTAACCCTTACGTGTGACGTCGCTACCCAGTAAACCAGATATCTCCATATGACATCCTACACTGGTCTCACATGTCACAGATATCGTGGCCGTCATATGGACGTCATATTCATATCCAAAAAGTAACATTCGAATTTGTCTCATTTTGTATGTCCTGTAGATATCCTGTATGTATCCAAAAGGTAACATTAATATTGATCTCAATTTATACGTCACGTGGACGTACCATGGATGTTAAATTTCCGACAAGCTTAGAGAAATATAGTTTTCACTCAACTGACAATTTTTCAAATTGTGAATTGCAAACTAAAATATTTCAAATATATTCCAAAAAAATGCTGTACATTATGAGCCTGCAGTGCAATCCAATAATTAATTTTTATACCTATCTGAAATTTGAGCTATAATATCTGCACTTTGTTCTTTTTAATATGTGGCTAAAATAAGTCAAAAAATTACTTTGTGCGAGACTCCATCTTTTTTATATATGCAGGAAATTATTTGCATTGCTGCAAAGTTTTAACATCAGCAACGTACATAACACAAATAAATTTCAATTTGAATAAAGCAGTTTCTACTGGTATGTGTTATTCAGATTACAGAAAAGGAAATCGTGGCAAATGCCCTGTAGCGATGACATCTGAACAACTGCGTGCTTTTGTTGCATCAGTGGCTTGCTCCAATTCGATCAAAAAGTTTGTTTGGACCCCGTGTGTAACATTGCGTCAGATTTGATCATTTGGTCATTTTTGATCTGCATGATATTGGAGACATCATATAAAGCACTTTACCACACATGTGCGCCACCGCTTCACCCAATGCACCGGGTTCTTGTATGTATGGAATTTTCTTGATAGAAAAAGAAAATATTGTGACTGATTCCGAAGCAAGGCATGCACCACCGCTTTCTGGTCTTCGTCTATACCGAGCTTCATTCCGCAGCAAGCCCCTTTTTAGGTCTCCAGACCACTAACCACTAGGTGAGATATCCGGCGAGTATGGCGGATGCGGAATGCACTTAAAACACGCGATTTTCTCTGCTGTCATAGGTGGCGTGTTGGGGGTGGGGGTAGGGGGCGTTGTCGTGGTGCAGCACACCACACCACACCACGAGTGAGCAAGTTACCAAGCTTTGACCTGACTGCAGGCTTCAAAGTGGTCCTCAAGCAGGTCACAGTATGATGCACTGTTTGCAGTGAATACCCTATTCATGTAATGTTCCACTGCTGGACCTCTATTGCCTCAAGTCAGTCAGCGCGAGCTTGCGCACCGTTGGAGCTGCCAGGGGCTTCTTTGGTCTTGGTGGCGTCGTGTGCCGCCACTCCATGTAGCCTCTCGCAAGCCACCACACGCCGCTCCTTAATGCCGGGGGCAAGTTGTTCTGAAACCCACCCGGGGGGTACTTTGTGGTACTGCAGAATGCCATGAATAAGTTCGTGTGCTTGCTATCCTTCGCCCATCCCTCATGTAATGCCCTCGGGCCTTTGAGGTTATGGAAATAAATAAATTAGGCACAAATGCACAAAAATTGTCCAAAAGATGCATGCAAATATGCAGACCGAAAAACATGTAGAAATATTATGATGCCTCGAATATTACTCCTGAAGCTCTTACGTACCTTGGGACCGTATAATTACATAAATTGTCAAAAAACGTAGTACGAACAAAAATGCACATTCCTTATTAACAGTCGGAACGTACGTGTGATAATGATTCCAATGTAATTCCAATAAGCGTGTAGATGGAACGTGTGCTTTGGGCAGATTACCTCCCGTTTGAAATGACGTGAGCAGTGGCAAAACAAAGGGAAAGGCAATCGTTAAATAAATAACAAATATATGACATATGCAACCAAAGGGAGCTGAACTACGAAAGAATATGCAACCAAATAGCGCTGAAATATGTCATAAATGAAACAGTCGTATTATATGACGATCAGGAAGACATATGCAAAAATATGCAACTATATGACACACGAAATAGTATAATGGGCGTTGAAACACTGGGCATTAGAACGCATTAAAAAAACATTCATTTTGCATGAACTCCAGAGCCCTTTAGCCATGAATGACGTACAAGATGTGTTTCTATCTTGACCCTCGTCTCTGCGTCCGTTTCTTGGTTTCATGGATCTTCAACTTGTTCAGACGTATGGTGCGCGGAGCCCTATTTAATGTACAATTCTTCAGACACTTCATCGATGGTGACCGTTCCGATGGTCCACGTTTTGCAATGAATATCCCCGGGCGTTTCGCCCTCTGCGCCGAAAACCGGATCACCGAACGCTACACCTCCCTGTTGCAGGCTAACAAGGGGGCGGCCATATTGAAAGCACAGTGGTGGTGGTGAGGAGAGGGGGAAATGGAGAAAAAGAGTGAGGTCTGCCTGCACAGAGGTACAGTGGTCACTTGACATTTCCCATCAAGCCACCGGGCCGGCGTGCACGGCTCTCTCTAGTGGCGGGTCAAACTGCGGTGACCACCTTACTGTGACTCCTACAAAAGCCATATGGTCAATGTATTGCGAAAACACATTCAACAGCCGTCAGTTTCGTTCACGGTCCAGCGGTACCCCCACACACATAGACACTCAATCAAGCGATCAATCAATCAATCACTCAATCCATCAATCACTCAATCCATCAATCACTCAATCCATCGATCAATCAATCCATCCATCAATCAGTTAGTCAATAAGTCAATCAATCAAGGTCTGGTTTTGGAATGTATAGAACAGACTATATTTCATTGTGGTTTCGTGGCACAGATCAAACGATATATTCGTGCAACGTTACCTACACAGGACTAATATAATTAACAAAAGCGTGACAACGTGGGCACGCAGAAGTCAACCCTCACACGGTAACAAGTGCTAGTAGTAGAGATAGAGGGCGGGTGGTTGTCACGAGATAGACGCTGATTGGGCGCGGTGAGAACGAGGCGTCACGACCCGCGAAGTGTTGTTTGTGGCCCATACCGGAATCACACCCCACTTGAACACATCGTTGCCGATGATGTTCACGCCTGTGATGATGAACAGCAGAGAGAAGAACTTCATTGTCATGGCCACTTGCAACTGCAACAAATGGGAGACTGCACCAAACGAAACTAAAAAAAATAATGATGAAAGAAGGAAGTCACTGAATAGGTTAGCCAGGTGGAATGACTTACTTCTTTCATCATTAAATTCTTAAGCACTTGAGGCTTTGTATGTATCTGTCCTTTCTATGTGGTCTGGTCTCAGAACATCAACTGCCATCATGTTAAACTCTGAAAGCGGTCAAGCCCCAAGTGCTGGGATAGAAGCTGAAGCTTCCGTTTTTTTTTAATTCAAATAAAGGAGAGCCGTGTCGAATTCGGGGTTAGGGTGCTTCTGGAAGAATTTGCCATGGGGAAAGGAAAGCAGCAACAGAATGTGTATACGGCAAACCAGCTGCTATAAGGGCGTTTGCTTGAATTGAAGAGCGTGTCCTCTGTCGTCAATGCTCTTAGGTATTTTTGATCCAGCACTGGGGTCGTATGTCAGGTTGTAGGCCTTACGTTTACAGCGCAAAACGCAGGGGCTAGCAAGCAGAATGACTAGCACATGTGCATCATCCTGCCATACATCTTACCATAAAGTAAGCTGTACACGCAAGACACATCTTTTCATGTACAGTGAGATAGTCTTTTCAAATCTGTGAGGCAAAATTGTTCTCTGCATGGTAACACATAATAATAACAAAATATTGCAAAATATGCGACTTGGTCTTGTGACATGATCGAAATGTGTACCGGCTGCTAAATTCTCCCTGCGTATATGTATTGTACGCCGAGTGGGGTGCATTTTGTCGATAAACTTTTCGCTATAACCGGGTGAACACCAGAACGCTTAAGTACATGCCCATTTGCCCCCAAACTATTCTTTGAAAAGGGGGCACAGAAGCAGGTCTAACTTTAAAAAGTGCTACCCCACCACTTCATCGTGTCAGAGTTGGGATCCAACATTATTAGAGTATGGCACGATTTTGCCAGATATGCACTGGCCCTCTTGAACTGCAGGAGATCGACCTGTAACCAAATTTCTCTTAAACTTCCCTTAAGTTAGAACAATCATCAGAGAAGGTGAAGACAGATCAAAATGACATACCACATCTGCTGTGTGGATGCCTGCAGCAGCGGCGACGATACCAATGGTAGCTCCCGGCGCAGAAAACAGCGCCGATGTGCAGGACGCCATGGCTACAGGGAGGGCATAGTACAGTGGATGCACGTTGGTCAAGACGGCCTGCACATGTGAAGCTTTGTAGTGCCACCCAATCCAGCAGAGCTATACGCACCACAGAACTGTCAAGAGGGCTCGAAGCAAGACAACGAGAACCGAGAATGTAGGTGTAGAATCTTAATTGTCAGGCGTGGTATTTGTTTGCCGTGTTCTTATTTAATTACCTATCATTATTTATTTATTGATACGAATTTGATACGAATAACCCATACGTAGGAACGCAGTGAGGTAAAATGCGAAAATACTCCAAAAGCCGGGAGATGACATAACGAAAGAAAGAGAGGACTCCAACTTAACGTAACAAACAAACAACTTTAAGCAGACGTTTCGCCTGTCATACGACGGGCATCATCAGTGCAAGATTGAGCTGGAGAGCCGACAACCAGTCGCTACTTAAGGAGATGACAGTATTGTTCAGGAAGGGGGCCACGGTTTTTGTTACAATGCAGGGGATCAGCGCGTATGTGCCACGATTCCAGGAGCTTCCTGCGTCCCAGTCTTTGCTCGCATGCCAAGGTCACCGCATTATCGTAGTACGCGTACACCGCAAGCAAAGACTGGGACCCAGGAAGCTCCTGGAATCGTTGTTTGTTGAAAGTTGTTTGTTTGTTAGGTTAAGTCGGAGTCCTCTCTTTCTTTCGCAGTGAGGTAAACAAAATTATTTAAGAGAAGGCCAAAACCAGTTACACACAATGGAGACGGAAGAATACGAATTTTCAGAATTAAAGAGAACACTTCATCTTGAAAGGCGACTCAATCTGATGCCCTGCTAGCTGTGATGAGCTTTTTCTCATTGGCACTTTCATATCTGCATCGGTCCCGAAAGCATATTGCAAAGACACGGCCTTGCTTTTGAATTTCTAGAAGCTTCAGTTGTTATCTGTGCGTGGAAAACAAGAAGTTACAACCGTTACTGGAACACATTCTTCAGTCATTTATTTTCAATGCAGATGCCGCCGTTGAAGAATGGAAGCGGCCGAGAACGTCGGCAACCTGCTGTCGCCTACCGATCCGCTATGTTGATGTCAGCCGCCGATCCACATGCCGCAATGACTGTTTATACTTTATGCGAACCGCAAGCATTGTATGGATGGAACGAGACCTTAACTCGACTCTATGGACAGCAGGCGTCATGCAATTGTACATTGGACACCGCACTGCCCTAGCATTTCCTGGAACGTCCTAGCGCGGAAGACATCGTGCCTGTCATGTCAGGGTGTTCCAGGTAATCAGGTTCAATAAGCAGGCTCATCAAAAGTTTAGCAACTTACTAGGTGAGATGCGATGGGAACAAGCAGCTTGGCCACCACAGCTTCGCCCTGCAGCTCAGTTATGAAGGACGAAGCGACCAAGAGACCAATTTGCGCTGCCAATGGCGTCAAGTCGGGCAGTTGCATCAATTTCTGTATCACTAACCATGAGATTCCCTTGTTCTATGTGAAGGATTTAATATAGATATAGTCAAAACACATACAGCTGTGTATATAAGAGATAAAATTATAAGATTTATATTAGACTGAGACAAACGATACATTACGAAGCACTCTAGATTAGAGAACCAAGGTTTAGAAACTAAGACTAGGGACTGTGAGACATGGGACCCTACATGGAGGAAGGAAACACAGGAGCGGCCCCTCGCATGGTTTTCTATGGAGAGCCGGCGCGTAGGATTGTGGGATATGCCTGTCTACCACGTGACCGCACACGAGACCCAAGTAATATGGCGGCCTCCATGGACGGAAAATAAATTTAGGTATAGATCCGAGTGAATCTTGTGTTGTCCGAAGATTAACATAGAAGAACACGGTGGCATAGTTACGCGGACACTGACCTGCGTATCAAAGCGATGTAAACCTAAATTGAAAAGTAAGTCACGTGGTTGACAGAAAGTAATGGCCGTTTTGACTCGAGCGACCGCCAGAGGGGCCCCACTCATCTCTGTTCGAAACGGCCGCTCCTGAGTAGGGGCTCTAGGAGGTCTGGTGAATCAAGAGCTAGAGACTAAGGCAAGATGAGGGACCCTAGGACTAGGAGATCAAGCACTAGGCTCTGTAAGATGAGGGATTGTACTATGAGGGAATGACGACGAAGGTCAGGCACTGTAAGACTAAGAACTCTAGGACAAGCGATTCTGAGGCCCAAGGACTTGCGAATCAAGGATTGTAAGACTATCAAGGATAGGATGTTTAGTTCCATTTATTAGTTCCATTTGTCCAAGCTTTAGTGGTTCAGCTTTGCACGCTATGGTTTCAGTCGTGAGCAGAGACACGAAAAATAATTCGTTGGCCTGGCACAAGGTCATCCTCGGCGAGGTCTCTAAACAGTGTGTACCGGGCGCCGGGATCAAAGTGCAGGATAAAAAAATTATGTGGGAAAAATTAGTTCAGACACAATCATGTAGTCGTCCCATGAAATGCAGAATCGCCATGGCGTCACATACATGTAGCAATTCGACCACAGAGAGTCCCCCAGCGATGGTGAGAACGGATCGCCATGGAATCCTTCTGGAGGCATACCGCCATGGAATAATGGGAGACGAAGTCACCTTCTCGGGAATGAATGAGAGCAACACAATGACCATGAACACTAGCGTCACCTCGTGGGTGTCCCTGAAAGTACAAGGGCGTAAGAAAGCGCACATGATCGGACATAAGCGATATGGCATAGAGCTCAATCCCAAAGATCGAAGGAGGTCGACTCGAACTCCGTTCCTTGCGATAGTAGCGCATGTGGAAAGAGGAAAACGACCCTCGCAGTTCCCCCCCCCCCCCCCGTTGTCAAAAATTTGTGTCTGCACGAGGCGTCGCCACCATATTCGCCTCTCCAACTGTCTGGTCGCCACCTAGCCGACCAGAACAGAAGCACTCAATGAGTGTCACAGCAGACTACCGGTATGTTTCGCGCTGACCCCAAACTGCCGTAACTTCCCTTCATATGTGGTGGAGTTTACCGGCTTACAGAACTGAAACAGCAAAAGCACTGCTCAATTCCACAGTACAAAAATACCGCGGAGAACGATATTCAATGTGAAGGGGAAGATCTATACGAAAACAACGTAGACGGCGGGGAACAACACGCGACTTACGTTATTTCTAAAATTTTTTAAACACGTCTCGTAGAAGGCACGAAGCAGGTTGATTTATTCATCGGCAATCATTCTTTTCTCCGCCATCTTGATGACGACGCGAGCGCCTCTACAGGTAGTTGGAGAGGCGAATAGTGTCTTCCCTTCTCTGTGTCTCTGTCCCTTGTCTCTGTGCGTGTGTCGGTGTTGCAGCATCACCGTTACCCAATACTATTCGAGTCTAAGATAGCGTGTCTAAATTCCTCACGTTTGACGATAAGTTGATTGGCTTGTGGGGTTGGACCGAACCGCCCAGGACTGTCTGAATACTTTGATGTACCCTCTGTCGGGAGAAGCCTAACGAACTTTTGTAGCTGATGTAATTCGCTCTCGTTCTGTGAAGGGACTTCACTGGCCTCCAGAAGGAATCCAGGTCCTTAGTCAATTCATGGCCGCATAGCCCCTTCGACAGCAACACTGTCACATTTCCCGTGTCACGTGTCGCGCTCATGGAACTCTGCATGACATCCGTTCTATTAGGGGTATATTTTTTTTAAATCCTTGCCCCCATATTTGTTTCCGCGTGTCGCAGGGTTACATGCGCGCACAAAACGCACGCATGTAGGCAAGACGGCTGGTCGCCCGTCGCGAGCTAGATAACTTGCTCTTAAATCAGTATACGCGCTTTGAAACCGAAACCTACAGAGAAGCCGCTGCAATAGTCGAACTGTCGTATTCTTAAACGATCCTCGACTCGAATCCCATGAGCGGAGGAAACGAAGCTTTCCTTTACTTGAGGAGCCATTGAGTTGTAATGATGCGCCTGGACGTTTCCTCCAGCGATGTCCCCCTTCCAGCATTCGTCTTGTCACATGCATATAGTGAACCGTCATTATTATGACCATGTTCGTTCCCAAAAATTTTGGTCATAATGCGGAATTGTCATATTAACAGGGGCTGTATGTCAGGTTATCGGGGGTCATATTAACGAGGGTTCGCCGTATGTGTAGAGGAGCGGCTGGAGTGAATGGCAGAGCCGAGGATCGTTCAAGAATACGTTGCTACTTGCTAGGCTGTTGCTAAGATCAGCTGCAGCTAAAGATCGTCGTGAGACACTGAATGACCAAGGTCCACCTACTTGATGCCGAGGTATTTTTCCCAGCCTATGAAGTAGTCGTTGCTTTTTCGAAATATCCAGATAATGACTAGAGCCATGATGGCTACCAAGATAACGCATTCTTTCAACCTGCACAGACGGGGCCGACACACACGTTTACGTGGAATCCTCTAAAACAGTCGGTTGCGATTTCACTGAGTTCCAGCTGGCCACAGGACTTATCCGTCGGAGCAAGTGCTGCTTCGTCGCGATTTTCGTAAGCTTTGCTCTCGTTCGTGGACAGCGCTATGCCTTATGGGAGATCTCGGGCGACGCCATGACAGGCGATTTCCGGACGACATCTCATGTAGAAGCAACTTAGAGATTGGCTTCGAACGGTTGCTTTAAAGGTCCACTACAGTGTACGAATTTATTCGCGCGCAATAAAAGATGAAGTCACCTCAACAGCAGTACAAAAGGAACGGGCCTTTTGTATTGCTGTCAAGGTAACAGCAAGCATCTTTTGCTCCTTGAGGAGAATAAATTTTTACGCTTTGGTGCCCCCTTGATAGATAACGACGCTCGACGACGATTTTATCGCACGAGATTTAAAGCACAAACGAGATAAATATTACAAGACCTGCAATTCTACAGAGTCTCGTTCGGACCTGGCGAGTCACCTGTCTCTCGTCAAAAATTTTGAGATGACCTATTGGCGACTCGTGCACAGAAACGCTTGCGCCGAAAGAGAAATCCCATACTGTGAGATTCTACAATGACAGACAGCAAACGGGTCTCACCTGAAGTGACCTAGAAATTGCCTTTTTCTCTTGATCACCTCTAAGATGTTTTCCTCAGACATTGCGGTTTCTTTCAATTCGCTGCAACAGAAATCGAAAAGGGGAAAAAATCGCAGCTACTTATAGAAACTGGACTAATTATGGCATCTGTTTTCTGAATTCTCCAGAATTTGTGCCTTGCACATATCTCACACTCTAACATCATGAAATTAATTTCCAGTTTGGAGAAATAAGACGTCATAGGCTGTGCAATCTAATCAAACCCTTACACTGTCAGTCACGGCAACTGCCGGTGCTTCATCTTTAAGTCCGGCTGCTATTTTTAAGTTTGCTTTTTGCAGCCCCTCTTCCTTTATATGATTTTTGTTTTTTTTGTGCTGTTTTTAATTGGTGTATGCATAATACATTTTTGTTGCGCGCATCGTTTCTAAACGTTGTCTCTAGGCTACACTATAAATATGATGACTTGTTAATACATCAGATAATCTGATAACATAACGTGTGCTGCAACCCGAAATTTCGGACTGCGGTCCTTACTGTGATGCTCGTCATTTTTAGCAAGTCATTTTTAGCAATACCTGAAGGAGTACAACAAAAATCACACTTATCAGGATACGTGAGAAACCTTAGAAAATTATGCCCTCGTTAGAAACCTCGTTAGAAAGAGATTATATTCGGCAATAGTTTCCTTTACTTCCTTCTGGACTATGTATCAAGAGTGTATTGTTCATGAAAGAACTGATGTTCTGAGGCTGGAACAACATAGAAGCGACAAATACATACAAAGCCTCAATTACCAGAAGATGAGGGTTCGAGTCCTACAGCTGGCTACCTTTTCAGTGACCTTCATCTTTCATCGTGTATTATTGCAAGGAATACCGTCCACTTACTGCTGTTTGAGGTAACAGAAATACATGAGGCATGAGATGACAACAACTGATGCAGATGCAATGGGGAGACCGACTGCCATCCACGATATGAAAGAGAAGTCGTCCCAGCCATATTCACTGCGAAAGACGAATTGGAGCGTTCGTGTTAATGATGGTGAACAGGAATAACGCGCATATGGACACATATCGGACGTACATGGGACGTAGTGGAACATACGTTGATATCTGGAACGTTATGCGAACGTCCGTTATGTCTCCCAGCAGGATGTACCTTGCAGGTAGAGGCTGGCTATTTCATATGGTTGAAGTAATTACGAAAATTAAAAAGACAGCTATATCTGCGCGCAAAACTGTCGACCAAGGTGTCGCCCTCTACACGTGATATTGCAGAGCACGTGATAGCGTCTAGATATAGCTGTAGCGCAGACATCAGACCATAAAGTACGCCTTTTATGGCCGTATCATGGAAAGACTGGCAAAGATTACAGTTCAAAATCAAGAGTAAAGCTCGTCTCCGACGCCTTGTACATGTGTTAAGGCGTCACAGACACGTCATATGTACGTCATATGTGCGTCATATATGTACGACAAGTTCGATATAGACGTCTTACTAGCGCAGATGGTCTCGCAGAAAGATCCCCGACATGCTACTCGGAATATTCGCCAGACCGCTCACGCTAGCGCAGTAAGCGATGTTGATCAGGAGAGCTTTCTTGATCTGTTGAAAGCGTCTGCAAACAAAAAAAAAAGAACGTGCGCAAAAACTGGAAGATCCGCGAAGATATATGGTACTAGTATGGCTCTGGCAACCGAGCATAAAGACTGCGAAAGAGTGACACGTTGCAAGGAGAAAATTACTTACTCGGACTCAACCGCGATCAGCTTGGCAACGCTGGGCCGTCTGAGGATCGAATTTCGCTTTTTGCTGGGCTTGGCTGAAATAGTATGCAAAATTCTCATCGCACTTCCCCAAACTGTCCCCACTGTCCCCCAGTCTCGAGCTTTTAAGTTATGGATCTAGTTCCTCATGTGAACGTATACTAGCACAGTACACGCCTACAACCCGAGGAGGGAGGAGGAGGAGGAGGAGTGTCGTTGGGAGGAACCCGAGAGGTCTGCCTGCCTGATTAGGTGGCATGTTTCTCGGGAAGGGAAAGGTGGTGGAGAGGAGGAGAGGAAAGGGTGAAGTGGAAGACCGAGCAGAATCCGCTCGGGGGGAGGATAGCTGCGTCCATGGGCCGACTTCAGGGGAACTGTGCCGGCATACGCCTATTACACATCTGAGGGAAACCCAGGAAAAACCCCAGACGGCACAGCCGGCCCGCGGATTCGAACCGCGGACCTCCCAGTCTCCAAGCGCACGCGTTACCGCTGCGCCACCGGAGCTGGTGCCTACAACCCTATATGGCAGATGTACCCCGATTCGCAGAGCTGCAAGGGTATCGTGAAGTTTGCGTCAAAAGTCTGTCAGCAACGAACGGTCTTCCTTTACTACGCACTACCTACTCCACGGGATAATGTTCTGCTTGTCGATATGCTCTGTTGAAGACGATGCAGACTCCGAGGCGTCCACGGCGGAAGTGTTTATGAGCTGAACGTAGTGCTAGGCACGCATGTTTTTATACTGGTGAACACAGTTGCTCGAAAAATGTAATGAAAGCAATCATGACAGCCCACTACACGGGACAACGCTAGCTTCTACGTCTGTGACAAATACAACACGTTCCTCAGAGGTACAACACTATCGGGAAGTTTACTCCCGAAGCCTGTCGATAACCGACGAGCTCCTTCATTACCTGTGCATCTCTTATGGTCTTACCAGTACTTGGATCCACATCCACTTCGGCCTTGTGCTCTGACGTCCCGCTCTCACTTCCTTGTAGTCTAGGATCTGCCGAAGTCACGTGAAAATTCGAAATGTAACGAATGTGGCACAAAGACGCGCTCGACCTGACTAGTCTGGCAACATCTGTGCAACGCGCGCGGGAAGGACGCCAGCATGAGAACGTCACTTACTCTTCACGAAACCGAAACTTACTCAATTTTACCAAGTACTATAGCAGTCTCGAGTTACGCTTACAACGACCACATTACATCCAGTTCGGCTTCAACGGCAACAACGCGTTATTCTAATGATGATGATTGTGATGTTTCATTGCGATAGGTGATACTCTACATCATTACTAGAGGTAATAATTGCTAGACCAAAAGATATAATGACGAGCGTCGCTGTTGAGACCAAAGTCCTACTTTGTCCAGAATGGTGAGAACTGTCATTAGGGCGCTGGTAAGCGATGGCCGTCCATCGAGCAATTTTATCGAAGTGAGAGGTCGAGAGTGAGGCTGATGTAATAGGTTGTGTTCGTTTATTCAACTCGTGCTACCCGCAAGCCGGAGTCGTGACCTATGAGAGTCATCGTACGCCATCGAGAGGGGAGTTGCTGGGCGTCGTCAAGTCTTGGGCATCTCTAGTGTCAAATCCTCGAATTTTAGCACAGGAGTCACTGCCACGGGGATAACGAACAAGAGAGTCGCGCCGTTGTACGCGTATTATTGTCCACCCAAAAGAGTCGACTCGCTCAAGTTGCTCGAGTTCAATAAATGAGTCATCAAGGGCTGATACTGCGGCCAATGGAGAAGGACGCGTTCCAGATTTTTCGTATCATCGTAGGGACGGCAGCTTGGTGAGTCGACTTGTCGCACGGGCTAACATGTCTGAACCGTAAGAGCGAGCCGCGTCCTGACGAACAATAACTTTATTTTAACGATGATTATGATGATGATCCTGACGGGACTTATTACGGGGCATGCGGAGGGCGTAATTCTGCTCCAAAGGCCCAACTCACCTACAGGAGTATCGGAGGAAAAGGTTGTGTCCACTAGAGCCGACGAACTCCTCCCTCGCGTTACATCCAACAGTGTCCTTGACACGGGATCGGCTGTACTCAGCGACGGCGCTCCGGACGCCGTCGTCGACGTCCTCGGAGAGATGAAGACCACGCTGATCGGTGTCAAGATGCAGTCTTCCTCCAGAGTGGTCCTCACCGTACGCTGCCGCTGTTGAACCGCCTTTGCCATAGTAGCGGTGATTATGTCATGTTCCAGTTCGAACACCGTGGTTTCGACCACGGAGGACATGAACACCGTCGTGGCTCCGCCCATGAAGAACTGGGTACTGAGGAAGGTGGTGACTGTTAGGCCTAAGATGATGGCTCGCATGCTACAGCCGAAAGTGTCGAGCAGGTAGAGGGACAGACGGGTGGAGAGAGGTGTATCTTCCGTGGAGGCGATCAGGATGCCGGTGCCCAAGTGGATCAGGATTAAGTTGTCCTGGAAGAGGAGAAGGAGGGCATACGTGCTATGTAAACAACTCTAGACCAAAAGAAAGCCTGTTCGACGCCTGCTTTCTTCACTTCCGACTTTCTTGCCGACTTTTCCTTCCACGGCCGCTGAAAGCAAATCTGTGATTTGGTGGAGCGCAATCTCGGGCGTGACATCTATGTCATGTCGATTATCGATCAGACCTTGCTTATCCCAGCTGGCTATGTTGACAGTGACTCTGGAGCAAAGTTGAAAGACAAGTGGCACTAACCGACATGCTCGCCTGGGCAAGCTCCTCGACGTCCACTACATCGAGGAGTGGAAATAGAAGAAAAGGAAGCATGGAGGCCATGGCTGTAGGGACTGTCTCCAAGAGATCCCAGGTGACCATCCACAGGAAGACGCCCACACACCATAGCCTCTGGTTGCACATGCAAGGACATGGAGATGTCCGTAAGGACTGAAATCCAGGAACTGCATCGATACCATGGTTTCACTCACCTCATCCTCGATAAGGAACATGGGGGCGACGATAACTGGCATGCAGTGCCCGAGGAGTATCCGCAGCCATCCCCGAATCGTCGTCGTTGGTTCGGGAGAAGCCATAAAGGTGTCTACCAAAAGATTAAAAATAAAAGGTGCCTTTACATCGTACTATTGAGTACTTTTTACATACTACTTTGTGCCTTTTTCTAATACTGCGGAACATTATACTCAGCCACTGTGACCCTATCACACAGGCTCTTGGATACAGACTACAAGAGCAAAATTACTCTTTCGGCACGTCCTGTGTCTGCGATATGCAAGATCTAACCTTAAGTGCATGCCGAAAAACTGCAAGACCAACTTCACTCGACACTTCAATGCAAAAACCATTGGGTGTAGGCTGGGTGAATCGGCCAAGAACACAGACCGCGTTAGATCGAGTGTCAGACAGTAGATGTTCAGATAACATCTCTTGACTTACGATGTACCATTACGTTGTACGTTACGATTACGATGTACCAGGCCATTATATCGGACCACGAGCCCTCTTACGTATCAGTCGTCATTTGTATTCGTGTATTAGGTACAGCCCAGTGGTGAGTACCTGAGAGCGCTGACCTCTGCAGCAAGCATCGAGGCAAAAAAACAGTGCCGGGGCCAGTACGTCAGAAATTTTCCTATTGTGTCCCCGAATTCAAAAGTCTTCATTTGACAGAGTATGTGCTCGCTTCGGTTCGAACTGAACTGGACGTACCTTTCAGTCGTGCTTCAGTAGCGCAAGAGGAACGACGTAGGAAAAGTGTGACTCCCAGCAAGAATGCAGTAGCTATCGAAAGGAATACTGGGAGTACCACGCTTGGTGTCACGTGGCTTCTTCTTCCTCTTGTTCCTCGGTTGGCATGGTATTGTTAGTTCACGATCGTATCGTCGAGCTCCCTGCGTGCCTTCCGGTGTGGCGGTATATTGCTCGTGCGCGCGCTATCGCGCTGTCCTGGGCCGGCTTCACGTGGAATTGTGCCGACATTTTCCCGACGGTGCCTAAGGAAAACACCCAGACAACACATCCAGTGTCCGGATAAGAACAAGGGTCGCCTCCGAGCCTCAGCGTGGAACGCGATCAGGTTTAGCACAGCCTTCGTGGGAAACTGTACGACGAAGACGATAAAAACTCGTCGGAAATCGAAAACCCTTGTGGTTCCTCGTGACATGTGGTGTGTCCCGGAGGTCTCACCGCCATTTTATGGCGCGCATAAGGCTTTTAGAGTGATGGATTTGCGCTGTTGTATACAGCAATCGGAAACCAATGAAATCGATGGAGAAAATTACATAAGATTCCCTATAACCGAAATCTCAAAAGCAAGGAGCCCCAAAAAGGAAGTCTGTTTCTTGGGAGGGCGAAGTAATACGACGCCGTATTTAATGGGGGAAAAAAGAAGACCACACGAAGAAAAACAAAAGTGACGGTATTCGCGAAATGGTTTTAGGTTCGTTTTCGAGTCGGCTTATAGCATAGTATTTCGTTTTGTTCTGTAACGCGAGCAAGACTTCGCTGTAAAGTGCCAGGGACGCCACTGGATATGAACTTGTACGACCGCCATCTTTGAGTTGTTGTTTGGATCAATGTAAAACCGTAATTAATCAACATTATGTACACGGTTGCAAACGAGCAAGGGCGACTAACCGCTGTGTTCTCGCTCCGCTCCCAAGGCTGCTTAGAGCTTAGTGCGCTTCGAGGGTCACCTCTTCCCGCCGTGTTCTCGCTCCGCCCCCAAGGCTTCTTAGAGCATAGAGCGCTTTGAAGGTCATTTCTTTCCGCCATGTTCTCGCCCCGCTCCCAGATCTCCATAGAGCTTAGTGCGCTTCGATGGTCACCTCTTTCCGCCGTGTCCTCACTCCGCCCCCAGGCCTCCTGAGAGGTTAATGAGCATCGAACATAATCTCTTTCCGCCATGTTCTCGCTCCTCCTGGGCTCCCCCGGGCCCCCTTAGAGTGTAGTGCGGTTCGAGGGGTCATCTGATTGTTTCTCGAATCGCACTCTACCGCAGCCCGTTCCGTTCCCTCCAGTCAAGGAGGCGCTGGAGCACCTCCCAGCAGCCCTTGGGTGTCCCGAGTCAGCTTCCAACAGAGCGGACGACTGCGGCGACGTTTTAGTTAGTTGCGACAGAGTTAGTTGCGTGACTGAAGCAACAAGAAAGGGCTCTTTGAAGCGGCTCTAGACTCCTCTAATGGGTACCGGAGTTCGGAGCGAGAATACGCCCTGACAGAAGAGGGGCCACGTTACTATAGCCTAAGTAAGGAGACAACTCGCCACACACGTGGTCGTTGTATTTGGTTGTATCGCTTCGTTGGCGTAGTCTCCTTTTGTCGCCCAGTTCCAGGAGGCTCCTCAGTAATGTCTTAAGTAGCTCCGATAGTGCATCGAGCACGTGCTACAGTCCGCACTGTTGCTCGTGCGCAGAGCGCTGCCAAAGCTACTGAGGACGCCGCTAAGGAATTACCTCAACGTTCGTGCAAGTGGTCCATCATGTAGCAATGCGCATGCTCCACCCCGAAACATTTTCTCTCCTTATTTGAAGATCAACCAATCAGGGTACGGCCTTGACAGACGGAGAAAGGAGTAAGCTACAGGGATGGCGCAGTCCTTCGAAATACTGATGGTGAGGCTCAGTCGCCTCTGACGTCATCACTCGGAGCGACACTGCGTTGAGGAGTCCGTATCTGGTTAACTCGCGCAGAGCAGAATAAATCTTCGTCCTTGCGCACAAGCGGCATGGCTGAGTGGATACAGCATCCGATTGTTGCTTCGAGGTCATGCTAAACACTGGCAGGTGGCGGGTTCAAATCCTGCCACCAGCTCTGCTATCCGAAGTCTTCCCTGAAGCCGGCGCCTTCCTGGTGTCCTCTCTCCATCTGTCTACGTCTGTACACTATCTATGGCCACAGTTGCTTCAGGGTGCTAGCTCGAAATCAAAGAACTCTTTATACTCTCGTATTCAGCACGTCAGTGTTCGAAGCCGACACCGAGATGCTCAAACCTTTTAAGCGACCACAAACAAAAAATAAAAACCTGTACCACAGCGCGAAACCTCTCACTTTTCTTGCGCTGCGCGAAGGCTATACACCGCGAAACTTTTCTGAAACGCCTTCTTCCTTATTTTCCTTTCCTGCATTCGATCACTTTGGCCGCTTCCCCAACGTGCCTTAAACCGTAAAACGATTTCCCGTCAAAAACGGCGGACTTCTTTTAGTTATAGCAGACTTATACTCCAATACGGAGGTTGAGGCCATCGGAGGCCAAGGCGCATTCTTCAGGAAGATTGATTGCCTGCCAATGGCCTTTCTGCGGCCTGAACGGGTGGGGCCACGGCAAGACGCGTCAAGCGAACAAAACTGCATGCAAAGGTAAAAAGACAGCCACCCAGCTCGTCTGGCAACGACGGGAAAATCGAAGTCTTCGTCTGACGTGGAATAAATCCACTCACCCGTTCCCAAGAACCGGGGAGAAAACACGTAGAGCCAGGCTTCGCCCGGATGCTCCCATCCGTGATGTGCGTCTAAAAACACCTGTAGCATATTCGGCTTTTATCGGTTTGTATTTCTGCGAAAGTGGTGCATTGTTTCTCGGTCAATCAAACGTCAATCGATCGTGCGTCCTTTCGAGGTTCTGTTTTGGTTCTAAAGTACAGGACGGTGAAGCTGCGCTTTCGTGGCACATAACGCTGAGCCGCAAGAGCCCTTATTTTTCATTCTGAGTGGCATAGAGACGTGACAAGATAAAGAAGCGTCAGGGACGGCGAGACAGGGGACTAGTGTGCGTCCTGGGACGACTTCAGGAGGTATTGTGCCGGCATTCGTGCGGCAAGTCTGCGGCAAACAATGGCAGACCTCAGGAAGCACCAAAAGGTCGTAGGACTCGAACCCACTACCTTCCAGTCTTCAGCATGTCCTTGGAGCTACCTGCGCAGATGCTCTATTTACTGGTGGGCCTCAAAGAAAAGGCGGACTTGACCATATACGTACCACGTTTTTCGTAGCGACACAGCAACAACAATCTCGAAGTAAGGCAGCCGACGAGAAAGGAATTCATGCTGTTGGACACGAGACGAAATTGGTCTAAAAAGTTGGCCCGTGTGGCCTTAAAGGAGCAATGAGGTGACATTTAACGTGACTCGAAAGCCTGCCTCATCTGTCAAGCTGTCCACCAGGTGTCACCTTGCAATATATTTTCGCTCTGCAGTGTATTATAACTGCTAAGTCGGATTAGAAAAACTGTTACCAAAAGCAGTCGCGGACGGCTGACACGATCCTCGCATGACATGGAAAAGGCCCCGCGCCTTTTTGTTTGTTTTGTTTTGTTTTGTTTTGTTTTGTTGTGTTTGTTTGTTTGTTTGTTTGTTTGTTTGTTTGTTTGTTTGTTTGTTTGTTTGTTTGTTTGTTTGTTTGTTTGTTTGTTTGTTTGTTTGTTTGTTTGTTTGTTTGTTTGTTTGTTTGTTTGTTTTCAGCTCACGCGCCGCTTATACATGCTTGAGCCAACACCGCCTAGATACGGAAGCCTCCGCTCTCGTCGACGCGACGTAACAATTAAGAGTCAGCCAATCAGGATCGTGTTTCCAACGGCCGTAGCCAATCACGAACGAGCTTTCAGCGGTCGTGGCCATGGAGAAGAACCACCGTCGTCTGCGAGTTGCGATTGAACGTCCCCGCGCAGTAAATGGGAAATCTTGGAAATGGAGCGCAAAACCGTCTCAATCTTTCTCATAACTGATTTTCTGGAAAGCGTCTTACACTTTTTGTCTAAATATTTCGGTCTGCAGGTTCCACGTGAGCTGCAATCATTTGCGGGTTCTTGAAGTCGCAGAATGGAGAATCGCAGTAGCAGACGAATTCTGGCTCTTAATTGAAAGAGGGAGAGGAGGCTTTGTCTATCTAGGTGGTGTTGGCACGTGCCGCTATACGTCACGAGTCACGTGCCCGGGGACCACGTTACGTCACGACGTCCTCTCCTTCTGCGATGTGCTCTTTTCACGAGGGGAGGATTTTTTTTAAACGTCGTGCGGAACAGAGACCTCCGCGCGTGCTCCGTAGGTAACATGCGCTCACTGTTCTTTCGCAGGAGCTAATTTTATTCGGTGCAGAACACCCTGCAGTGCAAAAAAAAAAAAAAAGAAAACTTTGGGAGTCACCTCAGTCCTCCTTTAAGCCTTACAACTCTGTAGCCTTTCAATTATGGGGGATCTTATGGTTAATGGTTCTTAGGTGTATTCCTGAATACGAATCGTGTCGCAAAATACGAGCAAATCTATCCTCTTCCTTTGGAATGCAAAACTCTTTTTCTTCTACTGTAGGATGCAAATTGTACGCTGTGAAATTTTTTTTTTTTTTTGCAATCATCGCGTTATAAAAGGTTGCGATTCGAACTCCGAAATGCAAAAAAAAAAAAGACATTCAAATAAACTGAAATCAACTTCAAAAAATTCAAATGAACACGAATTGGGAAAAATTTGATAATTATGGAGAATATTGTAAGTTACCAGTAGTAAGTTTAGTAAATAATAATGATAATAATAATAATAATACCAATAATAGTTTAACATTGAATAGTAAGTACTACAAGTACAGGTTAGTGACATTTAGTAAGTAATAATAAAAATAATTTTATTTCGCAGAAGAATACAAAATACACAGAAAACTGGTCTGCCTAAGGCTTGTGGGCTTGCCTAAGCAAAAGGCTTGTGGGCTTGGCCTGACAGCAAATGCGCCGGAGGCATTTGGCAGTTTCAAAACATCAAAGAACACAAACGCAACTAAAAAAGAATATCAACCATACAACAAAAGATTAGTCAACTTCTTCAACGAAGAGCTAAAGGAAATGATATCAAAAGCACCTACGGGGAAACAGTTGAACGCAGTAGGTACATCAAACATAGCAATTTCGCGATGGCAACGACGAATCAGCCTGTTAACGCTGCTAACACAAAGTTAAATTAACCCGACGGATTCACACTGACGTTAATTTGGTAACATATTAGGCGACTGCTGACACTCCAGTGATTTATACAGACCCCCACCCCTACACCCCCAAATGTTCAGTGACACCCCCCTAACTTTTTCACCTGTGTAGCCCCTACACGGGGTGCCCTTGCGATGTCGGCTTTAGACACATGTCGGTTATGGCATACCTATATACCTATACACCTACATACATACCTATATAGTAATACCCCCATATACCTATATATTATTATCACGCCCCCCCCCCCAGTTTTTTTCAACACCCCTCCGTGCTTGGAATTCTGGATAAACCACTGCGTTACAGCCTCGTAGGCGGAGTCGTAGCCCAGAAATATCGCTAACCACAAGGACAGGCCGGCGAACAGCCATCAGCGTCTTCCCTTCACTTTGGCACAGGCCCTCACCAGGAGGCGTACCGCTCGGCAACAACACGCCACCAACCAACCGATCAACCAACAAAGTTTCACTTATGGACGTTCCACCTTGAGCCCGTCTTGAATCGCGGTGGCCGACAGAGGCCGCAAGGGTGTAAATGGATTTTCTCCGACGGAGCCGCGAAATGCACGGCGGAGGCTTCCGTCACAAATCACTCGCAGTGCCGTAAATGTAATCTCTGAAGCCTTGTCCCTCGGGAACTGACAGCCGCATTGAATGTTATCTCACCGAACCAACTGCTGGGGGGCGCTCGTTAGGGAATAGCGCGATGGCGATACCGCTGTGGCTGGCCGGAAAGGAGCGAGCTCGCGTGTTGATGAGCATTCTGAGACATTATTACGACGCATTAGGGATTTTATCGTTGCGCAGCCGTTGAATGATGTATTATGCACAAAATGTGTTTCTCATTCAAAGGATATTATTCTGGAGAGTGGAGCCGTAATAAGTTTAATTACCAGGATTTTTTTTTTCGTTCACCGAAGTTTTTATCTTACGCAAATGCAACAGCAACCGCTTTTAGCGACTTGACACTGTTTATATTCACTGGGTACACCAGCAGCGGGTACCTAAGTAACGAATAAACTTATTGGGTGCCGCTTGCACACAAAGCAATAAACCAAATCAGGTATTACTAGTGACCGCTTGTTTACTAGCTATTACTGATTACTATTACCGATTATAAAAGTTGATGGTAGGTGATGGTCCCGTCATCATTACAGTAATGCGTGCCTACACGGCGACATGATGCTGATGGATGGTGCGTCCTGGGCCAACTTCGTTGGGAGCTATGTCGACATATGCCTGAGGAAGACCCAGCGGGAACACCGAGAGTACACAGACCAGGTACGGTTCCCCTCTCAGTGTTGGCGCGCAGAGCAGTTATCTTAATCTCTGTTGCAAGCGAGTTGTCACCTTATGACACTGCATAGTACGATAAACGTCGGTGACAGTACGCGAACTTGTTTAGCCTTTATATCAATAAATCCATACGCTCCGCCAGGAACAATTCGTAGATTTTTAATTCCACGTGTAGCGCGTTCCCCAATTCAACGAGTCTTTTCCTCACTTTTGGTAAGATTTATTAGTAGCATCATAAATCATTGGAATCCACACGGTTTGAAATTCCCGCCCGGAGAGACGCATGCGTATCGTCAGTGTGACGACAAGGGGGCGTTCCCCTTCACCTGCTCTTAAGTGCGTTGATATTGAAAAACGTAGTAGAAGGGGACAAGCATGTTGATGTGAACTTTAGGATGCCATTGCGTCTCAGGAAACGTGAATGCAGAAACAAACGCGTGTCCACAAAACTTCGAGCGTGCTCATCTCTTCGTTCATCTTCGATATGTTGCCATCTTCACGCGTGAATGTGTCGGGAGAATTAAACAAGATCGACATAAGAGCAGACATCTGGAACGAGATTAGCGATGAGGCAAGCGGAATGTGCAGGGCCCCGACGAGGATCATTTGGGGTGTTATGCGTCACCAACGACCGTAGTTCCCTGGTTTTCTGATTATACCAAATGAGGTTAGTCCAGGTTGGGTTTGTGCACCTTGCCTCACGGCTGTTGTTCCGGCTCACGAGTTAATGTTGAACTTCGCCGTCGGTCGCTCCTGCTGCGGATAAAAATTCTCATCCCACTGCGGAGAATACGAGAGGTGTAGGCGTGGTAGAGGACTCTCACACGTGACCACCTGGACGGGAACGTTACCGCAACTTGAGGCGAGCGAATGAGGAGGCTCTCCCGCTTGCTCCTCTCCGTCTGTATGCCGCGGGCCCTCACGACGTAATACGTATAACCCTAGAAATACGTCAATTTCGAGTGAAGGGGACCGCTGGAGGGTTGTATTGAGTCAGGCGTACCTGCCAGACGTGTTGATTTCAGTTACGCTAGAACGCGAACTTTCTCCTAAAGGAACATTGAGGGGACCCCACATTTTTTTTTTTTTTTTTCGCTACGGCGTGTTTCGCAACGAATAAAGATAAGCTCCTGCGAAGAAAGAACGGCGATGACCTACAGAGCACGCGCTAGGCCTCTGTTCTGCACACTTTTCAAAAATCGACCATTCGTGAAAAGAGCGTATCGGAGAACGAGGGCACGTCGTGACGTAACGCGGTCCTCGGGCACGTGACTTGTGACGTAGAGCGGCACGTGGGCTGACAAGAAAAAAATTGAAGGACGATTCGTGTAATTAATGCAGCGGAAATGTGTCAGCATTCAGCCGACCCACCCACTACCACTATCCACCCCTATAACTATCGCTAACTGCTACTGCTAACTACACAGCCACAACAGCGGTGCAAGCCTTCTTCCACGCCAAGCGGCGTATTTTGAAACGTTACTTTTGCTCTTCCTCCGTCTCGTTCGCCCGCTTTCGGCGCCGAACACCGGCTTCCGCTGCCTGATGTTGCTTGCGTTGTTCCTCGGTTATAGCAGCTCGTCTCTTTCGCTCAGAATCCGTCTTCTTTTGACGCCTACTTGGTCCGGCACTCGTACTCCGTTCACACTCCATTGTGCACTTGAATTCAGCCCATACGCGCCTTGCTCAACCGCAAGTTCACACTCGCCTGCGTATCTGGCGCGCCGTCAAGACCGCTTCGGCAGACGTGCTCCTCTCCGTGACGTCACCGCTGCGGCGCGCGTACATTGGCGTCCGCTCGTGACCTCCTTTCCCTTACTCTCAACTCTCCACTGCCCTCCCCCTCTCTCACGCGGCGTACTTCCCTCTCCGCGTTCTGACCACGGATCGGCACCGACACTTTTCCCTGAAACGCCGCTTCCAATGCTAACGCATTACTAAACGTAGAAGAAGGGGCACGGGGGCCTGCCTACGTCACGCGAGGATCGCGTCGGCCGTACGCGGCTGCTTTTTCCGATTGTTTTTGTAAACCTGGTTGCGCAGTTATAATACACCGCGGAGTGGAAATATTTTCTACGGTGACTCGTGACAGACAGCTCGACGAATGAAAAGAGGGTTTCGAGCCACGTTAAAAGTGACCTCGAGGCTCCTTTCCACTTTCGTTTCTTGAACGCTTTAACGCACGGGGCTTAGCTCTCCGGCATAGAACGACTCGCTCCACCGGCCATACCTGCACGTACGTTCTCTGTTTTACGACGGGCAGGGCTGTAATCGGAGCTCACGTGTCACCTCCTGTTTTCTTTTCTTTCTCCTTCTCCTCCTGCTCTTCTACCTCCATTATAGGGGAAAGAAAAAGTCGTAAAAAATTGCCAAAAGAAGAGTCACTCCTCTGGCGTAACAAGAGCAACGATGTACAATAAAGTATGGCGGGAAAAGGTATATAAAAAATCGGAAGCTTGCAGCGCCCTCTCGTTCCTTTTTTTTTTACGATCCCACATGCGTTATATTCGTTCTTAGTGACCGGTCCGTTGGATGGGAGTGACCCATTATCATTCCGAGACCCCCCTCACCCTTTTTATTGCTGTTCTTTGTGAGGGTGATCGTAATGGAGGCGTAATGGAAACGAGAATGAATATATAAAAAAAGGAAGGCGCTACTGTTAAGACAGTCTGACTCCTTTTTTCTTTTCCGTTCACCAACCTGGAAGCAAGTACGAAGTGTTGCTTTTTGTATGTTCGTGAAAAAGTGGGCTGTTATTTTGTCCGTCCAGGTTTCGTGGTGCTAATGGGCGGTGGAGTTGCCGTTAGGTGCACGAAAATGTCGCTTTTCTAGAAAGGCGTTTGTATTCCTCATGTGGTGCCATCTGGTATTTCGTAAAGCCTACAGACATCTGCCACAATACTGAGGCGAATGAGTGCATGTTGGTATCGAATTTCGCATACAATGTGGAATTATTTTCTTCGAAATTCAAATCAAACCAACGTTTCTTTCAAACCGAATACGGTCAGCCCTCGTTAATATGACCCGAATACAGTCAACCCTTGTTAATATGACCCGAATACAGTCAACCCTCGTTAATTTGACCCGAATACAGTCAACCCTGGTTAATGTGACCCGATTACAATCAACCCTTGTTAATATGACCCGAATACAGTCAACCCTTGTTAATATGACCGAATACGGACATCCCTAGTTGTTATGACCCGAATACAGTCAGCTGTCGTTAATATGACTCGAATACAGTCAACTCTCGTTAATTTGACCCGAATACAGACAACCCTCGTTAATATGACCGAATACGGTCATCCCTCGTTAATATGACCCGAATACAGTCAACCCTTTTAATGTGACCAAGGCCGTTCCCGTGGATTTTGGACATAAAGCGAATTGTCATACTAACGAGCGGAGAGTCGAACCGAACCCCAACCGAAACCCGTTATTAGCCATTATTTTTGGCCGAACCGGAACTGTACCGTTTAAAAAAATGCTGCTATCCGGTTTAAAGAACGGTTCATACGGAACTCAAGGCGCTTTACACGTTGTGCATGAACATAAAAAACACTTTTATTTTCTTTTTTGTCTTCTTCTTCTTCTTCTTTTCTTAGCTCTGTAGCCCTCAAGCATACTTGCCCTGCAAAAAGTCGTGCCCTGCAGGAATGCTCTGGATTTTTTGGAGTCGCGAAATAACAAGAAAGATAGTAACTTAAAGCTGTTATGGCTACTAATGTTTAAGACATACACATTAATATATGTATAAGGATTAGGGATCAACGACACTTTTGGGTAACATTCATGAATTGACATATATTACAATAATAAACTAGTCAGCCTCAGCTATACAGGACGTCCACCCCAACTGCAGAACTGATCGCTGTGCATGTGAGCTTACCTAAGTCCAATAATAGGTTAAGAATACACGTCCAAATTCGTCCCCGAAATATTGGTCATTGTCGGATTATCGAGTTGTCATAATAACGAGGGGCCTTTGCACAGGGCCTCCATTGGGAACAAAATACACAGAGTAGTGGTCACAAAGTGAGGATGTCACGCTAAGGAGCGTCGAGCGTGTATTGGAACAGTTCGGAAGCTGCACGCGCGAACCACAAGAGGAAGCATGCAGCAAAGTAGGTGCTTCACGCTTGCGTCACAATGAGAGGAACGGTGTACCGCTACAGGTGACACGACACTCATTCAAACGAGGACGTACCGAATAAATAACCCGAAGAGTCACGTCAACCGAGAGACATGGCACTGAACGGACCGTTTTTGCGCGGACACGAAAGAGATGCTCTCAAGCCCACGCCTCCATTCGCGCTCTTACGTCATGTCTGGCGTCATCAATGGCGTCATCAAAATTAGAAGTCTCGTGCTGAACGCACGAGATTACGATCGTCGTCGCAAAGTGTACAGTATCATCGGCATCATCATTGTCATCATCATGCATGCGCATCATTCTGGAATGATTAAGCACTGTCGTCTTGTGCACGAAGACTTCTGATCATGCATCACCACCACTGCCACCATCTCTGTCACCATGCACCATCACCCCATTACCATGAGGAACGTCGAAGTCCTTCACCATCCAGAACCGTCCGTTTCGCAACCCCAACCGAGGTCGAGTGTCCACACCAAGTCCGCTGGTCACCTCCTTCACCCGACCGTTCAGTCGGCGCCCTGACCTACACTCGTCCTAGCCCTTCCCGAAGGCGTCTGTCACCGAGACGTCACTCTTCTCCTTCACCCACCATCCAGGAGGACACCAAGTACCAGCTCCGTTCCAAAGGCAAAGCTAAGCACGAGTTCCGAAAGGTCGACAACTTGACGAGGAAGCTCTCCCGCCCCCGGCGTCGTACCACGGAAGAAACGAGTTTTGAAACAACCTCGAATACCATCAGCATTTCCGAACCATGGGACGTCACCAAGACGTCTACAAGTCTCACTGAGAGCTCGGAAGAATCCCTGGGGTCAAGCCTCGGTAGGGCTTCCTTGAAGCCAATCAGCTGTATTGCGTGCCTCGGAGTTGTCGTCGTGCTTGCGTTTGGGTTGTTTGTTTTTTATTCCTATCATACCGGTCGACCTCAGTATGTCGGCGTTACCGATTCTAAGTCTAATAACCTCCACGGTGCTGGGGAAGACATCGTCCGCGACGACGTTGACGACGTCGCCGTGGAGACTACGTCGGCAGCTCCCGCGAAGAAGAACCGGGTGTATATTTTTCGTAGGAGGCAGCCTCCAACTAGTAGCTCGACGTCAACGCCAAACCGAGATGAGGACTACGATGGACTTGAACGCGTTACAACAGTGACGGAGCGTGAACGCAGTAAGAGAGTATTGCTGTGGGAAGGCATGACGCTGCATGCTCTTCACGGATCTCAAGAGACTGAAAGCGTCATGCCCACTAACCCTGATGCAGATCAAACTTCTAGTCAAAGTACGACTTCTTCCACTACTTCGAGACCGCGCGAAATATTCACGTCTAACAGCAGAAAGTCAAGTGCGAAACTTCCGAAAGGCAGAATATGCGAGACGAAAGTATGTGAACTGGAATCGTTCTATTTTGCAAACTACTTGAACTGGAGCGCCAATCCTTGTCAAGATTTCTACGGCTTTGTCTGTAGTCAGTGGAACCTCTTTTACCGTGAGGTCGGCGTATCGAGAGATTTTCTGTTGGCCAAGAAAGTCGAGGAGAGCATCTTCCACGCACTCATGTCAAGGGAGGGCGCCTCTCCTCAAATGCTGGTGCTGGGACAAATATTGAACATGTGCGTCCACAAGCCTTTCCTCGGCGACCCACGGGCTGCTGTGATCAACTACATGAGCACTCTAGGACTTCGAGGTTGGCCTTTCGTTCGTACGAAGGGAAACGGGCCTGGAAGCATTTGGAAACCAGCGGGCTTGATGTTACGACATCTCGGTCTGGCAACGTTGCTATCTGTGAGCGTTGAGCTGGACCCGGAAGAATCGGATACGTACGTCGTCGCTTTAGGTGAACCGAGCCTTCTGGTAGGACAGTATGGAACTAAGGAGAGCTCTCTTCCGTCGTGGTATGAAACGGCGGTCTCAACGTGCTTCAGGGACTTCACAGCTGGAAGATATGTGGATGTTGCGAGGGACGTTATCGACTTCTCCAGCAAGTTGGCTCAAATATCGGTTAATCGCGGCCAGGAAGCCTTCAGTGGGAAATGGTTCAAAACAGTTCAGCTCAGCCACTATAAGGCGTTTCTTCCGTTAGTCTCCATTGTGTTCAACAACATCACTCATGTGCGTGGGTCTACGAAGGTCCTCATCAAGTCCGAACAGTACATCAAGTCGCTAAAGTCTGTTATCCATACAAGCAAACCTGTTCACGTTCTGAACTATTTAGGCTTCCGAGCCATGCTGCATATCTCACCTCTGCTTCCTGAACGCGCAGCTTCCTTGGCCGCTATACAGATGAGGGAATTGACTGGCCTTCCGGAAACGTCCTGGTCAAGATGGCGTCGATGCTTGAGAATGTTCGAGATGGTCGCACCGGTTGTGTTCCAGCAGACGTACGCTCAGACGAAACAAGGTCTTTCGGTGGACCAGGACAGGGTCTGGATCCTTCTGAACGACATTCAAGCAACATTGGTGCTGAACATTAAGAACTCTGCTTGGATCAGCACGGTTGATAAAACACTGTTGAGGAAGAGGTTAAGTGAGATAAAACTGAATGTCTTCCACCGATTCTGGAAGAAGAGGGATCACGCAAGTAATGCCTTACCGTTTGTCTCTGTAATTGAACGCCATGGAATCATTCAGATCTATCAGAGATTGGCAAGGAAAGCTACGGAGAAGAACCTGCTGAAGATAGCCGGGGCCCGACGGCGACCTGAATGGAAGGGGTCTGTGTTCGCTACTACGCCAATCTTCGATAAAGAATCGAACGGCGTCTTCGTTCCCATGGCGATGTTTGATCCCATTTACACGGCAGATAAAGAGTCAATCCTGCTCCAAGTCCCGCAGATTGCTCCAAGGTTGATCGGAGCTCTTCTACAAGGAATTCACCAGAAGTACTTTACGCAGTACCAGTGGACGTGGTCCGGTGAGACTCAGCTGGCCTACCATGACTTGCAAAAATGTATCGAGGACGAATACGGAGTCTCGAAGCGGATTCGCAGCGACCTTAGATCCGAGTTCAATACTTTGGACAACATGGCAGTCTTTCCAGCACTTAAGGTCTTCCTGAAGATGGCGAATCAAGTGAATATTGAAGGATACGGTATTCTGGCTGAGAGGAATATCACGGTGAAGCAGCTTTTCTTTATCATGTACGCCAGAGGTCATTGCGAGACGATGGATGCGGCGCGGAACGAGGAAGTCCTCCAAGAGTCTCCGTACAGTCCGGGTCACCTACGGGTCAATGCAGCCGTTCGCAGTTCGTTGCGGTTTCCCCTTTTCTGGAACTGCAGCTCCGGCTCGGCTATGAACCCTGCGGAAAGGTGTCCTCTCTGGGCATCTTGAACGCGACATATTTTAATGAAATATAAAACGGTACCATTTTGTCTGTGCTCTCATGTTGATGGTCGATTTTTGGGACATTATGTCACATTTGGCTTGTGTACAGTGGCTGTCCACCTGCATGGTCGAGTGGGCACAACATCAAGCGGTTGGTACAAAGACAGGTGGGTGGTGGGCTCGGATCCAACGAGCGCCTGTGCTGTCACGCTTTCCCCTAGGTTTTCCAGCAGTCCATAAGCCAGCAGGCTTCCATAATCTTCCCAAGACTTATATTACACCCCCACAGTGTCCCAACCCTTCCTGTTGTTCTCACTCCAGCCGTCCACATTTAGTTTTCCCGTGGCCACAGTTGTTACGCGGTGCTAACGGTGTCTGGAACGGACTGGTGTCCGGCCACTGTCACTGGTGTCTGGCACTGCCACTGACGACTTGTTTACGACGATAAAGGGACATAATCCCTCCCTCTCTGTAACCTGCCCCCAATATTGCAAGTCACGCAACAACTGAATGCGTGCCAAAGCGAATACGTTTTGTGCTCATTGCCGGTAGCCTAGGATTATCTTGGAAGGTACCAGGATCACTGTCTACTCTGCCTCAGGTTTCACCCCTGGGTGTTCTCCAGTAGACTTTCAAAAACAGATATCTGAACAGTTCTCGCTGAAGTTGGCCCACGACGCTCACACTAACCTCCTGCATCTTTCTCATCTCTGCTGTCCTCCGTTCATCCGGACATCACTTGCCCAGTACCTTCGCGGGCAAACATAATAAACAAGCACAACATCGCTCTATGGCACAGGCACTATGAGACACAAGGAACGGCATACATTTGAAGCACGCTCGATATAGGCTCCTTATCGTAGCGCAACGTTATCGTCAAATGTTATCGGAACAGCTGCCGGTGCTCAAGTGCTTCCGTCGTGGTAAACCGCGGCGACACTGCGCTCCGCGTACAAGGAGTACTCAGGTCAGTTGCATCGGGTTTTATACGAGATGGTTCTCTCGCTACAAGCTTCGTAACGTTTCCTTAGAGTTTGAGGCCCACCTAAGCAGGTGCATTCCTCACATCTGGCCGCGTACAGCTCTGCTACTGCTTGTTGGAGTGAGATGTCTTTCCGAGAGGGAAGTCTTCCTTGAGGAAGGCATTCTCGAGATTGCGTTTCCGTTGCCCTTTTTCGGAGGCACAGAACCACATGTCCGCCTTAATTTTATAAAATAGGGAAATATCTTTCCATTTTATTTCAATTGCAATAAATTGTGATGTGTTCCAGGTCAGTTGGGGGGGGGTAATATATATTCATTCAGTTGGGGTCACCTTATTTCCTCAGCGGCAACCTTCTTGGGCGTTGTTCTGTTTTATTTTGACTGATGAGATTTTAAAATCATGAATCACAATGACCGTTTGGTGTGCTCATGTCGTTACCGTTCTAAGAAAATGATGTCTACAATAGGTGTGTCCCACTCAGGTTATGTACTCTTCATAAGAGTGTATAAATGTGTTTTTATCGTATTGATGTGTTCTCCGTATTGCTGTATACTTGAGTTTTTCATGCTGTTCCACGTGAAATTGCTTATGTAAATCATTGTAGCAGACCCACTACTAGCAGACTGCTATGGGTCTGCACGTGTTCCGTATTTATTTATACCATTGTTCATTATTGAAATAAACAGCCAGGCAAAAGGGATCGCGAAATTATAACGCGAGGAAATCGTTCCGGAAATAAAGGCGGATATGGTGGTCATCGCTTTCTCACTTGCCCTGAAGTGCGAGCGGAAATAGGAGCTGCAGGGCTTTCTGTGGGGTATTCCATGCATACATCTAAGTACTCCTCTTAACGTGTATATATTGCATCATTTGTAACCGTCTCCCTTCTACTTCAATAATAAATGATATTTAATAAGAAAGTTTCGGAAACGAAACAGCCCGTAACAGTAGCAACAAAAAGTAATTATTAGTGGGGAACATTATCCATGTATATGCACGCATATTAATTATTTAATATTAATACAGTCGACCCCCGTTTATCCGGACGGTGCCGTTCCCGGCGAAATCGTCCGGATACCGGGGCATCCGGATAAATGAAACGACCGAATAGAAACGTCCTACAGAGCAAGGTTTAATTAAAACACAGAAATCTCGTCAATGACAGCTGTTACATAGTAGTGTAGGCACTCGATTCCTGCAAACTTTTGCTAATTGCATAGAGTTGAGCCACGCTGTTGCGCTGCTCGAAGAATGTCAGTGCGGTCGCAAAGTGTCAATGTCCGAGCCTTGTTTCTCACCGGCGTCATCGGCACCGTCTTGCTGCACATGATCGGAGGCAACAGCAGCAATCACACCGTCATCAGTCATAGCTGCACACGCGTCATCATCCTTATCAACGTCAACGTAGTCAGAAACCGCAGCATCATCTACGGCAGTCGCAGTGAGCCTCTGCATCAGGAATCGCAGCTCAACGAGCCGTAAGCAGCAGGCCCTCGGGTTGGAGTTTTCCCCTCTAGAACCGGACAGTTCCTCGAGATATTTCCAAATGACTCGACTGGTCAACGTGCGCCAACGCACACAAATAGAAAAGGGGGTCATCGTGCACGGTTGTCTCCCCTACGGAGGAATGTAGGTCCCTGACGTGTGACGGGAATAACCCCAACACAGCGAAAAGGGAGACGAAGCGAGGTCAGCGTCTCCTCTTACTCACGGTAGTCCGGATAACTGAAGCTGGATTACAAGAATTTTCGACTTTGGTTCCCTGGAATTCTTGTCCGAGTCCGGAAGCTGAAGTCCGGATAAACGAGAACAAAATACATGGAGGAAAATCCGTTCCCGTGCCTTTTGTCCGGATACCGCGGGATCCGGATAAATGAAGTCCGGATAAACGGGGGTCGACTGTAATTCGGGGCTGCACGTCGCGAGACAACTGCGATCCGAGCAGGGGATTACATAACCAGTGTGTCGTTAAATCTATAGCACAAATACCACGTCGTCATTGAACACACAGCACTCTGCATAAATGTAAAGAACGAACAAAGATAAATAATATTTATATCTCACTATACGTCTACAGTACCGGCCTACCCGCGTGCCCGCAATCAGAATCAAGGAGGAGTACCCTATAGGTACCTCCATTCATATCCTGATACATTACCCCTAATTCCGCTGTAGTGCAGAGCTAAAATCAGCGTACCCTTTCACGGAACACAAAATCTCTAGGAACAAAAGGATAAGTCTAATCAAGAAGATAAGAGAGCGCAACCAGTCTTATCGGACACAACATCGGATATTTTTCGGCTCTAATCTCACTACGTTTTTCTTTTCAAGGCTGGCGCGTGCAGGGTCAGAGCGAGATATGACGCTCAGTCGGTCGGGATTTCCACGCAGGGAAATTGTGGCTCGGATGTGGCCAGCCGGCCTACGTCTTTAGGTGAGTCAGTTATTTATGCTAACTAACCAGCTGTACATGAAAGCTGCAGGAGAAAAAAAAAAGTTATGTGTATGCCTGCGTATGTGTATTTATGTAGTGTTATGTAGTAGTTAAATGCATGTGTATGGCTATTTCACACGGACGTTTTTCCTTTTCCTTTCTTTTTTTTTTTTTTTTCGTCCGTGTTTTTAACGGCGGCAAAACGGACCCTTTGGAACGTACGGCACTTCTGTTCTCCTTCTATTTCTGAAGCAACCGGACGACAAAAACGGACGTGCGAAAGAGCCCTAATATGCAGAGCCGTTTCGTGGAGGGGGTGCGAGAGGGGCGCCCGCCCCCTGACCGTCCCCAGAGGGGGCACCTGACGGCTAGGGTCCGGAAGCTAGAAGGGTTGGGCAATAAAACGAGAGCTGAGGGAATTTTCGCTGTAAGAATTTAGAATATAATTTTTCCGATTCGCTTATTTTCACCGGTTCACTATTTCTCTTTTTCTCTTTCCCTTTTTTTTTATATCTTAGAATTATTCCGTGTATTCTTAGAATGTTCCGTGTTAGTTTTGACGTGCAGAACATGTAAAACGACATATTACCAGTTCTACGTGCATATAGCTAAGGATGGCGAGCACGTATGTCAATTTGACGCCGTTTTTTCTTTCTTTTTCTTGCTGGCTATTGTGCAATATTTAGAAAGTGTTTCTGGGAAAAGGCGCTTCACGGTTATTGGCTCGGCGTGTGTTGTTGAGTTTGAGTTTGCGTGTGTTGTTCTTTGACACGTTTCCTTATAGCAGCTTTTTCTATACGCAACAACTCTATTGGCCGTAGTAGGTACAGTATATGAAACGAAGAGTAATGTTTGTGCTGCCGCAAAGTACGCGGGTGTGTGGCGAACAATACTGTATATGTACTTGCAATCCTCGTTTCTTTGAGTGAGCGAAAGAACCCGTGTTCCACCACGGACCAATCGCTGTAGCGTCGCTCATCATCAGCGTAAAGCGCTGTCATTTCTCGGTTTTCAATTATTAATTAATAAGCCCTTTCAAGTTATTTCAGTTATTGCGTAAAAATTAAAGGCCCGAACATGGGCCCAGTCGCAATGTGTAGTCCTTTTGCCATTCGGTTTCCCACAAGATCGAGACAGTTGCCAACAGATTTCACATGCAACTAATTTTGTTTAACGATTTCAGTCTCGATCGGTTAAGAGGGTATCATACCTGTTTCGGTGCCATGTATATTTTCTATGCGAGAAACAATACAATTTTTCTCGGCAAATAATGAACCGATTTCAACGGGACCGGTCTTATTTGTTATCTTTTGATAATATAAATAAATACTATTTTCCAAAATGCGTGTATTTCTTATTGTTTTTCTAAAGACGTTGCGCAAAGTGCGAAAATCTAGTCACCCACCTTTATTTTTTCGCACTTTGCGTAACGTCTTTAGAGAAAAAAAATAAGAAATACGCGCATTTTGGTAAATGGCGTTTATTTATATTGTCAAAAGCTATCAAATAAGACTGGTCCCGTTGAAATCGGTTTATTATTTGCCGACAAAAAAAATGGATAGTTTCTCCCATAGAAAATACGTGGCACCGAAACAGGTATGGTGGTGGTGGTGGTGATGGTGATGGTGAAAGGGCTTGCCGTTGTCGGCCTCACGTATGTGGGCAACGTCACGACTGACGCCCTGGGGAAATGTGCGTCCTGGGCCGACTTCTAGGGCCGAAACAGGTATGATCCCCTCTTAACGCTATCCAACAGCTAACAGTCTTCGTTGTAAAAGTCACGCATCTTCACGCCTTCCCCTGTCAATCAAATGTAATTTGCCGCATTCGAATGACTTGCGGTTTTCAGTGTATTGGGCAAACGTCGCGCCGCATAAACGAACGTCTCAGAGAGTATCCTGCTGACGTGAGAAGGTCAGATTCTCAATCTGTAATTGTGAGCCACTTAACGGCTTAATCTGGCTCAACGAACCCTCACAGCGCTTCAAAGGGTCTTCTCAACAGCCTTGACAGTGCCATTGAGCATGCTCCAGTGACGCGTGCAGTAGCGCTGCTAAGGAGAGCCTTAGGATACGGCTTTGTAACGATAGTTTTACCCATTTGGAATCTGTCCACTCCACTGACTATCGACCCTATTTAGCATCGTTCATCACCTCATCATCAGGGCACATCTCATTCCGTCCCTTGTGCCTTGGGGTAGTGGGCCGCACCCCATGTGTCAAATTTCACCATTCATCATCATTAATTTACCTGTTGTTTTTGTTGTTGGAACCTGTCCATCAGTCATAAACATAGACCCTGATGACACCCAAAGGTTTCTTTAGGAGAAGAAGGAGATCCGCTTGTTCCGGAAATGTCACTAGCAAACTAGCAAACCGTCTCTCGCTAACACTGGGCATTTGAAAAATTTCATTTCCCCTCCTACATGACTACGTAATTTGTTATGTAATAAACCTTGAGTTGTGTTTGCGCTTCTCGTCGGGTTCGACTCATTCTGTCCTCATTAACAGGATTTTAAGTATGGGTGTTAGTCGCCACGAGTTCGCTTGCTTTCTCGACGCTCTATCTGGGCGTCCTCATTTGTGTCCTGGGTGTCCTGAGTGCCGCTGCGTTGCGTATTTTTGTTTACGGCTTCACTTATACAACTTACAGTGTTTTATTTATCTATTTATGTCAAGGGCTCTTCGGGCATTATATGACGGAGGGGTAAAATTAACTTTTCATACACAATTCATACAACGCAAGATTAAATACAACAGGATAAAAACGAAATACAAGACACACACGCACGCACATAAAGAGACGATGATGAGATTGGACAGCTGCCTGCCAGCAGGCTGGGCACACTGCCCCTGTGTATGGTCATCAAGCGGGAGTCAGGGCAGTCCATAAGTATAGGTGGCGCAGGTCAGCGCGCACATTGCATGTTGCACAAGACAATACAGGACAATACACACTGAGCAGTACAATAAATGATGGCTCAAGCTAATAGATGTAGGACAGATGCTCTGAAATCTTCTTTGTCGCGTGTGAGGACAACATTTTCGGAGAGGTTGTTATGCCAGGTGTTATTATTAAGGTGTGCTGCCCTATTATGCCAGGATTGGTTATTAAAGAACGTAGCTACTTTACAGAAGCAGTTGCTTATTCTTTCTATGCTCTTTTGTTGCACTTGTGCTCTAAAGTCGCTAAAAAAAAATCGCGACATCGTGGTGTTTACCCTCCCCGAACATGAAGTAGGCCCGGTCCAGTTTTGCTTGAACAGCTGAGCCCCTGATTTTACGTCGTATCGTCCGCGGCAGCAGTCAACTGTTACGGACGACCTTGACCATTGCGTGCTACATCCCTCGCAGCATCTTCCGCCCCCTCCCCCCCCCCCCCCGAAAACCTGTTGAGAGAGAAGGCGATAACTGCTCTCACAATGCCAATCCAGCCGCCTGTCGTCTGCTAGGCGATTGGCTTCAGGAATCAGGTCGCTGTCTCGGTGAGTTTGTTTACAGTCTCCTCATATAGGTGAAACGTCGCTACGACTGAAAACTTTTTTCTAGTTATTTCGTTCGTATAGTCGTTTCGTAGTGTCGCTAGAAATAGTTTCATTCGTGAATGAAAGTTTCCTCTAGTTTCCTGTCGTTTCCTGCATTCCTCTAGTTTCCTGTAGTCCGAGTCTGTAGCCTACTTCGTAATATGTGTTTCTGTGTTGGCTTGACGCTGGGGACATATACCTGAATTTGAGAAAAATGTTATGGACAGAGCAAAGAAATGTATAGTACAAGACAGGACACTTGTGCTATTTCGTTTCTGTGCTATATCCATGTGTCTCTGTTCTGTGTAGAAGATGTTGATGAAGATGTAGAAGAAGTTCTAGGTAGAACATAAAAGCAATCGCCGTTTTTCTGTACCCAGCTCATGCGTCTTGACAAGCTGGCTACCTTCACGAGAAACTTCTCTAGTAACATGTTACTCAGGTATACATGGTTTGGGTTGCAGAAACAATATTTATGTTGAGCAGTCCACGATGGGCGAGGAGATATCATGCGTGATGGTCTGTAGATCCCCTCTGCCGAATATCTGAGGTGGCCCAGCTGATTATTTTTCGTAATGGCACACAAACGACTTGAGCGAGGACCGATGTGTTTATGAGAAGGTGTATTCTGTGCCGTTCAAGGATATAGCGGCTCTGATGCGACACCGAATGGTGTGTATTGAAGCCACACCTATGTTTTCGAGAAATGTTGCATCTACCTAATGTAGAACCTGCTCTCTGAACTTGTTAATCGTTATACTGCTTCCCATTGGTTTGTTTTCGTTCCACGTTTTCCACCTCCGAGATGTTATTTGTGGAAGGCCGTGGCATCGTGCCATGTTTTGTTTTGAACCAAAGTGTAATAACGGTGGTAGGTATGCAGGCTGACTGCATGGTTAGGATGACCATTACATTCAACGATGAAGATATTATTAGATCTTTATTATTATCTTTTATTATTATGAGTATTAGGAGAAACACGGAGACAAAACCCTTCGTGCTATATCTCCGTTTTTCTCCTCATGCCCAAGGAAAATGTCAATTTCACGACCATAAGTGGTTAGATAAGCTACTAGCTAGATATGATATAGACTGGATTAATAACTCCCCTTCCTCCGTACTGTCCTCTATCAATCTATCCGCGTCTGTCTCATGGTCACAGGTGCTTCGCGGTGTTGACGACGGTGTGACACTTAGAAAGCATTCTTCCGTCCGACATAGAGACACATTCATCATTCGTGACCGCGTCATAACCGAGACACAAAAGCGTGTACAGTCCGTCGCGAACATAACCCAGCCTATAAGACATTCCGTGTTCCAGGAAGAATATGGTACGGCTGAGCAAGCAACATTTACTGGAGCGGCCTCGTCGAAAACGCTCCTGCTAAGACATGGGAGAATGTGCCAGGATTCAAGGTAATTATATTACTGCGTTCGCGGGCGGAAGTAAATTGGGCGAGTGAGAAATGCCAGGCCTCGTATTTAGGGCTCCACACCTGCAGGTGCAGTAATGTGGAAGTCCTTTTTTTTTTCTCGCGTACTCTCTACAAATGAGCACTGTGTTCGATCTATAGGAGTATGCTAGTAGCGTTACGGAAGATCCTTTCCACGTCATAGATACAACAGCATGCGAAAGCTGCGTTAGTGCAGCTTTACTCAGAACTGTATTCACCAGACCTAGCCCAGCCCAGCCCAGACCAGACCAGCCTAGCACAGACCCCCCCCCCCATCACCCAGCGCACATCTCACCAGACCTTCACCCTTAAAACATAACTTCACCGCAGAGCACGGTGAAGGCCAACCATTGATACAGAATGATACCTTTATCCCTCCTGTGATTTGTGGAAACGCGGGGCGTACGCCTTTTCGTGACAATTAACGTGACTGCGTAAGTGTCACAAAGAGGCGTACGCCTACGGTTTTTAGCCAATCAGGGGGCAGAACGATGTCATTCGGGATGGTGGTTGGCTAAGAGCGTGCTATGTGGTGAAATTCTTCTGTTCTGTTCTTTCTGTAGAAAGCGGGTCTTGCTCAACGACACCCTCTAACACTTTGCTCTCCCCGACGAACTCATGCACCCTCTACGCATCTCCACCCTTTTTCTTTTTCTTTTTTTTTTTTGCTACAGTCGTGACGACGCCCACTTCTGTGTGCCCAACAAGAGCGAGCCGATCCTTCCATTACCCCCCCCCCCCCCTGTGTTCTTACACTCTAAATACAGAACTTAACCACATGGCACGCTGTAAATCCTCGAATCAGAAGCGATAATATACTATCATTCGTGGCAACGGTTGGCGCACAGCGGCGTGCTATGTGGTGGAGTTCAGTGTTTAGAATGTAGAGTGAAAGGATCCATCTCTAGGTACGAGCTCGAAACCGAACAGTGCCTCAAACCTCCTTTCGCGGATCCAACGTTCTGCGAATCACTTTTTACAGGCAGGCGAAAAGTGAATTGGGTTCGATCAAAAACGCGAAAATATTTTCCGGGTATAAGGAAAGAAAGAAAGAAAGTCTATAGTATCTAGGTATGTTATATGAGCACCTATGTAAGTATCTGTGCATATAAGTTTATTTGCAAGAAACTTCCATACAAAATTCCGTAAGATATTTGCGATTAGTAACAAGCCCTTGTACGTTGTACACTCAGACGTTGATGACAAAAAAAAAAAAATCGGTTATTGTTAGTATTTCGCCAGTTTATTATTCCTTTCTTTCGTTAGTTAGTGTTTCAGTCATGACATGTTATTGAGAACATTTAACGCATGTTACGTAAATCGTTTGATATGTTAATTAGTACGTTCGTCTGTTTGTTAATAATGCTACGTTGCACACCTGCTGGTTAGTATGTTAACCTTGCAATGTTAGTAATACGGTGCGCTAATTTTTATCTTGATAACGACATGTAGAAAGTGGATCTCTTTAATTAGTATGTTAAGTGTATTACGTCGATGGTTCGATATGTTAATTAGTACGTCCGTTAGTGTGCTGGTAACGTTACCTTGCGAATAAGCATCCAAATTAGTGTGTTGTCTTGCTTGATTTATTACTCAGTATGTTAAATAGTACAGCGATCATCTTACGCTAATTAGCCACTTTAGTATTTAGTATGGTAATCAATATTATTGTTTACGGTATTGTTATGTTTACGGCATGTTATGCCATTGGACTATCGCATTCAATCATGCTACATCAAGCTTCTACAAGCTCATCTTTACCTGCTTATAGTCTCTCCTATCTATTATCATGGACGATCTCTTTATTATCAACGATGTTTCAGCAATGGAGCTGAAGCCCAAGATTGTTTCAAGGACCACGAATGGCCCGTCTCAAACTCCAGAGGCTTCACGGCATCGCATCAGCATCACGTGGAAGAATCTTTCCTACAGAGTGACAGTGCGAAAAGGTACTTGCTCTTATAGTGTGTCACGCACTTTACATAAATCAACTACGCGTGCTATCACGCGGTTACGCAAAGGTTATTGCACACGTACTCATTACTACGCGGTACTACACTCACTAGGAATCACACGGTAACTCGCAGTCAAGCGCGACTGTGTAGTCTCAAATCCAGGGAATCTAGTTTTTTCCGCTTTCGGTTTTACAGATTTCTGAATATACACTCCTAGAAATGAACTTCACTGCATAGGACGCTACTAGCCAACCATCATCTTGAATGACATCGTTAGCAGCACTGATTTGTTGAAAACAGGAGGCGTACGCCTTTTTTGTGACACTAATGCTGTTCATAATTGTCGCAAAAAAGGCGTACGCCACTCGTTTTTAACAAATCAGGGCAGGTAACGATATTATTCGAGACTGTGGTTGGAGAGGAGCGTGCTATGCGGTGAAGTTCATTTTTAAGATTGTAGTTGTTTCATGTTTAGTTTCGAAATTCCAGGATCGATGTGCCCGTAACCTGTTAACATAGCTTCCAAAAGTTGTGGGTACAGAGCCTTCTCATTGGCCATCTCTGATGACGTGACAGTTATACAAGACTCATTCTCAATCCATGTGTCTCTTGCCCGATATCCTTCTGTTTTCTCCCATCCTTAGGGCGCCTCCTTTTCTTCATAGTTTCACAGTTTGTTCTGATGGCGTATATTTTTCTTTTCTTTTTTTATCTTTCATCCGCTCAGAACGCAGATACCTTCTGCACAAACTGGCAGGCACTCTCGAGGCCGGGCAATTAACCGCCATCATGGGACCTTCTGGCGCCGGAAAAAACCACCTTACTAAACATCCTCTCCGGATTCCAGTAAGTTCCTACGCTACTCGAACTATTTACCCCTTTTACAAACGAGGCTCACTTTGTTTGTTGCCTGGCACAGCGATAATTATAGGCGCGTATCTTCCCCGTGTTTGATTGTGTCTGGTCTTTCCATGTGGTGGACGTAATAAGAATGCTGTATCGCGTATTAGATATGGGCGGTGATATGTTTACTATAAAAGAGGAAAGTTTGGCCACACGAATACTGTGTCGCTCTTTCTCAGAAAATACAATAAACATTAGACATCTGTGAATAATTATTTTGATACTTTGATTGAAAATCGAATCGGATAGGAAGCGAATAGTTGTATAAACTGACATTATACAAATGCAGCGCATGTATGTATATAAACTTGTGTACAACATGTACGCGCGATTTATTCACACGGATCAGAATATGAAGTAGCGCTCGCTTTGTTTTTATGCCTTCTCTTGTGACGTCTTCGGCCTTACGTACCCAACTTCGGAAACATTCGAATACACGTATATTGGACATGGAAGACACGTCAGTTCGATTACAAATTCGAATATAGAATTCCGCATTCTATTCGGAAATCGTATCGAATATAGTATTCGAAAAATTCAAATATTCGCACATTCCTAATAAACACGATGATAATTTGATGGGAGCTGTAACGTGCTGCCGTCTGCTATGTCGTCTGCTACTTCGTCTGCTACTTCGTCTGCTACGTCGTCTACTACGTCGTCTGCTCTCGTCTGCTACGGCAGTGTGCTCGCCTCTGTCGTAAAAACTGAAATTAAACTATCCAGTAATATTACAGATCACGAGGAGAGGACTATGGGTAGGAGTCAGTGCACGTCTATTAAATCGTGCTTAGGCTGACTACCTCTGCAGTCATTAGTGAACGATGCAAGCCTTCTAAGAGCCTCGTTCATTGCTCTTACTTTTCGCTGTTTCCTTTTAGCCCCAAAGGCTATGAGGGAGAGATATTTGTGAACGGTGTCGTCCGACGCAGAAGCACTTTCAGAAAGCTCGTGAGTTACGTCATGAACGGGGATTACCTCCTGCCTCATTTAACAGCCAGGGAAAGTCTCCAGGCAGCAGCTCAACTCAAGCTGGATCCCAAAGTCTCTGACGAAGAGCGAAGGCTTCTGGTAAGAAAAATGTTCCCTCATGATATTGCGAGACCATTGACTTCAAACTTAGCAATAGTTATATGTTGGTCGCGTAGTTTAACAGCTTGTTGCTTGTAAACCTATTACAACAAGCTATACATGGCAGAGGGAGCGCTAAATATTTTTTTTAATTTGCTAAAAAAATTGTGGTAAAAGGCTCGGAGCGACATCTGGTGGGATATTATCCCAATTTGTCAAGCAACAGTGTTCTATGTTCCCGACTGGCTTGCTGCTCATGATGACTACGTAGCCGACGCGTAGACGACTTCTTTTAGAAACAGTGTTATGCGCATGCTATGCAGTTTTGCCGCCGTATTTGACGAGCAATGCGCTATTTTGGCAGTGTTGCCCGTAATTTTCAATTTTAATTTTCTAAACAACCTTGAGCGCGATTGGGACGAAAATTGTGTCGTAAGAGTATTTAGGGCTCAGGCTATAGAATAGATCAATTTGCTGAGATTGCATCTCTACTGCTTTACTGTACATTTAAGGTCTCCTTGCATCAGTGATAATGTCTTTGTAACAGACCGGCTTAAACGAGGCAATAATACAAGTAAATACAATAATAGGACAAGCACTAGGATTCTTATAAATCTAAAGACAAGGACCCTTGAAATGTTATAATTAGCAAACAGGAAAAACATGAGTCTGTCTTTGGACATTGCGCTAAAACCGTTTTAATGCGGTAACTTTATAGGACCATCGTTGGTGGTCAATTTTTTGTCACGTGGTCACTGTCACGTGGTCCTATAAAGGCACGGACAGCCATACACAGTGGCTGATCCTATGAAGATATCGCTTCAAAAACATCGACATTCTGACAAAGAAAAGTCAATGGTTCACACCAGCAATGGTTCCTGTCCTTGCAAGCGTTTAACAAGAAAGATAATAATAATAATAATTGGGGGTTTACGTCGCGAGACAACTGAGATCATGAGCGACGCCACAGCAGTCGGTCTGTGGATTGCTTTTGCCCACCTGAGGGTTCTTTAACGTGCGATGAAAGCTCATCACACGGCACCCCATATTTAACGTCCCTCGCGGAAGACGGCGTGTCTAAGCAACTTGTACCCTGCCACCAAGTTGCTGGCGTCCTCGGCCGGGTTCGAACCCGCGATCTCGGGATCAGAAGGCGAACACGCTACCGACTGAGCCACCGAGGCCGGTAACAAAAAAGAAATTGTGTTGACTCCAAGACGAGAGCCAATGCAGAACAATGTTAATGACAGCAGGCCTGCAAACGGCATCACTGATAGTCATGCATATTACGTGAAACGATCTCTTTCGACAAAACATTTCTTCACCGGCTAGGTGGACAAAGTGCTCTCTATCTGGAGCCTAGAAGAATGTGCAGACACCGTGAACAACAAACTTTCTACTGGTCAGCGAAAGCGTTTGTCTGTGGCTCAAGAACTGGCCAGCAATCCGCCTCTGGTGTTCCTGGACGAACCCACAAGGTCAGGTCCCGTAACGCAACGGTCACCTCACGGGTGACAAGAAACGCAAAGCACGATACGGGTTCTCTCTGTAGCGGACTGGACAGCTCTAATTCCCTGCAATGCATCTTGACGCTGAAGGAGTTCGCCGCAAGAGGGCACACCATCGTGTGCAGTATCCATCAGCCTAGCTCGAAAATATTCCAGTTGCTGGATAAGGTATGTCGACGTCTTTCCAACAGCGCCCAATATTTAAAAAATTAGATTTTGGCAAGTGATAAACAATTTCACTGTATTTATTTCGAACTTTTTTTCTCTCACTGTCGATAATTTGCGCCTCAAACAATCTTGCGGCCGGGGCGACCGCCCCTACGCCCCCCCCACCCCCACCCCCCAGGCTGCGGCACTGAACGTACGGCACATTAAAACTCACTAATGTTTACGGCGACTCTAAAGTTGCGCAATAACTCAAGGATGTCGAAGTTGACGTCTCCCTATGGAAAACCTGCAAGCTGTGGTGAGTCTTGGGAATACGTGTGTAAGGCGACTGTTTCCGGTCTATGTTCGCTTCCGCTACGTTCGCGTTGATGTCTCGCTCGCGAAGTTGTCGACGCGTTAAAACCGCCTCGTAGCCTCGCAGATGATGACGCCGATCGGGCGTCCGTCGCCAGGAAAGCTGTCTACGCGGCATAAGTGGGCGCAAGGATTTCATTGTGCGTACATTTGACATCGTTTCAGCTCTATGTGTTGGCGGACGGACGCTGCATATACAGCGGCCCCACCGAAGACTGCGTACCTTTTATGAGTAACCAGGGTTTGGAATGCCCGCCCTTCTACAATCCAGCAGACTTCTGTAAGTCCTTCTCCTTCGACTTAATTCAATTATTAGTCTTACGTTTCCTTCAGTAATAGAGCTAGCGTCTGGGGACTTTGGAGACGTGAAACAAGATCTTGCCAGCATATTCAGCGACGTCACACGAGCCGTGGTTGCCGTGCCTGCGTCATCGACTGAAGAAGTCGATGAAGACAATCCCTCGAAGACACCGCTCCTTGCGAACGTACGTATAAGCCTGAATCCTTCCGGCTGATGCAAAATCTTCATCCGCGTCTTGCATACACGACTGCGGAAGCAAGAAAAACCCAGGAGAAAGCGGGGAGGGACGTAAGAGCCACTGGTGTAGAGAAAAGCCTCAGAATTTGGGCAACGCGGTCCACGACGAATGCCTCAACTACACAATCTAATCTGTCTCGCAACCTCGTTTTCCTTTCTTCTTGTGCCCGCAGTCGTGTCTGCGACATGCACTACCGTGCCGGCACCCAGACTCCTGGACGAGTCCCTTCACTTACTCCCAGTTGTCCGCCAGATGGAGCAAGCATCGGAGCGAGGCCGCAAAAAATGGGAGATTGGTTAGAGGCGGAGAGGACAGTATCATGTGCGACCAATTTTTCCTCTCAGGAATCCGGAGACCTGCCCCCAGTACAAGGTGCCCCGCTATGTGTCCAGCTAAGGGTGCTCCTGAAGCGGAACTTCTTGTCAATCGTCAGAGAACCGGTTAGCATCAGTTGTTGACACATCTTCGGTGTCTCAAGTTTCGCCCACACAAAAACATACGCAATTAACTAATTAATTAATTTCAGCTTGTCTTCCATCTTCGACTGGCAACGCACATCATTGTCGGTCTACTGATGGGACTCCTGTACTACGACATCGGCAACCGCGGCGACTCCGTCTTCAACAACGCTACCTTCGTCTTTTTCTCTCTGCTAGTCCTTCTCTTCACTGGCATGATGCCCGTAGTTCTCATATGTGAGTACAAAGGTCGCTTAGAACGTTAGTCAATTGCAGCCCAATGAGCTTCAGCACGAGCTGAAATAAGCGAAGTAAGAAGTGGACACATTTATCGATCTCTAGACTATTTCGACTGCCTTGCTATCCGATTGCAGCTCCATTATTCGGGCGTATCTCGATCTCAAACTCGGGTCGTATTTGTGCAATCATTGGGCTTCGCAAAATTGGGCAAACTTTGCTGCTTGCGACACTTTGAAGAGGCGAGGTGGCGGAGCGGAGCAACGAGTGCGAAACCTTATTCGCCACACTGCTGACGTCAGTAGTATAGGAGTGACGTCACTTTTTGTATGTTAGGAAGAGCGGCACCAAGAAATGACCGCGGTTACATGCAATGACAACATCAGTTGGCAATAGTAAAAAATGGTAAAGTAGTAAAACTAAAGTAAAAGAAAACAATGAGTAAAAAAAAAAGCAAAAGGAGCGCAAGCCAGTAACTCCCAACGATTTCAGCGTCTAGGTTCGGCAAAACTAGCATTCCTAGCGCTTACTCTAAATGGAAATCTATACGCGTCAGCGTTCGGGGACATGATTTGAAAGGCTTTTTCCCTGCTTCACCTTACAATGAACTTACGATAAACGAAATTGTTGCAGTTCCCTTAGAAGCGTCGGTCTTCGTGCGGGAGCACGCCAATGCCTGGTACTCCCTGAAGGCGTACTTCTTTGCCAAGACGCTGGCTGACGTTCCATTTCAGGTAATACATAGTGCAGGCATTGCTCAGAATTGCAAGAGGGACTTTATATTCCAGGTCGTCTTCCCCGCAATATTCGTAGCCATCGTATACTGGATGACTGCTCAACCTCCAGAGCTGGATCGATTCGGCCTCTTCGCACTGATGGCGGTCCTACTGTCTTTCTCTGCCCAGTCGTTAGGAATGCTGATTGGAGCGCTAGCCAGTGTAGAGGTACGTTACATTGTTCATTGATAGGGTTCGGATCTGTTTGTGGGTTTCATGTCTGTGCACGCTGAAAACTTCAATTCAGTGTTGCGCTCTTCATTTGGCTATACTTTGAGTATCAGAAAGGGGTACGTTGTAGTGGGTGAGGCAATTAAACATAGAAGGACAAACACAGCACAAGCCTTACAACGCCCACAGGGTGCGGGTTCGAATCGCTCTGCTGGTAACTTTTCTTCAACTGCTACCATTTCATTCAGAAAGGGTTGTTTCATGTGTACTAGTCTACATAGGTTTGCTCCTATAGAGGTCCTAGAGGTCTAGATGAGGGCCATGTGCTTCCCCCAATGTTTCCAGACGAATTGTCGCAAATTCACGAATTTTAGCAAGCGACACTTGGACAGGCTGTCACCTCTCTCCAGTCAATTAATGTACGTCCCTGGATTTCAGAGTGCCGTGTTCCTGGGCCCAGCTCTGACGGTCCCGCTCCTCCTCTTCAGCGGTTTTGTTGTGACACTCCGTGCCATACCACGCTACCTCCAGTGGCTCTCGTACGCGTCGTACGTGCGTTACGCGTACGAAGGCAGCATGCTTGCGGTGTACGGGTTTCAACGTCAGGAACTTCACTGCGATGAAGCGGTCGACGAAACGGCTGTATGTCTGTTCACGGAGCCTCAGGCCTTCCTCTCCTTTCTGGGGTTCGACGCGGAGGGTGTCTATCTCGACGTCATTGCTCTACTAGTAGCAACGGCGCTCTTTAAGGTTGCCACGTATGCTGCTCTTAAGTTCCGGACTAGACGCTTCCGTGTCACTTGAGCGGTGCTTCAACACTAACGAGTGGCATCAGCATCATAACAAGGACATCAGCACCGTAATTGGCCCTGTTTTCTTGTCTTCGAGACGTCTACAACGCAGTGCTCTTGGCCGTGCGGCTGTGCCCAATCCAGGCACGTAGTGTCGGTGGAAGATCCTGACAGGGCGGTTCTGTCTTGCTACAATGAATTGTACATTGGCAAGTTTCGGCTGTTTTGAACAGGAAGTCACGCCCTTTTCATTTTTTGAGACTGCAAGGACAAGGCCAGGAAAAGATAAAAGGTGCATAGCTCTTGAAAGGTCAGACTGAAAGACAGGGAAAGAACAGAGACAATAGCTGTGTTGGAAGACAAGGACGTGGGTTTGCCATGCAAGACTGCAAGCTTTACAGCTCCCACACTTGAGATCTGCACTATCAAGGTCGACTTCAGTCTACTATCTGCAAAAGTCAGCGACCATTGTTCAATACTGCTCACCAACTACATGGTATTCTGTTCTGGAACTTCTTGACGAAGATCGAACTGTAATGTTCTAATGTAGTTTAGTCCATTTCATCTCACCGAATCTTCAGAAGACAAATGGGGCAGGCGAACGATAGCCCCATATTATATTTTACCTAGCTACGAAGTCATCATGGCGGAAGTTGACTAGTCCTCCCATGTCTGCAATAAGTTCCTTCGTCAGCACGCTCAGAGGCTGCGGAATCAGCAGCCATCTTGGTTTTTACCATAAGCCGAGTTGAAAGGACATGATTTGACACGTGATCGATGCACATCACCAATTAATGAGACAAATTCGCGTCACGTGATGCCCCAACACCTAAGAGTACACCTCAATGCCCCTCCGTTGTTCTATTCTTACAACTGTGAGTAAGACATTGCAAGCGCCAATTTGCATAAGAGCGACTCTTGACCATGCCCGAAGCACCATACCGTGACTCAATTTGTCCACGTCCTCCTTTAGTGCAAGAGGTGATGACACGGTTCGTCTGACAGACGAAGCGAGCGTATAATGATGGATGAAACAGCAGGAAACAGATACGACATCACTTTCGGCCGACATATTTTCCGTCTACGGTCGTTCTCAATTTTAATTGGAAAACACACGCAAGCGTTTTGGCACTGTTTCGATCATTTCGTGTCGCTGTCCGGCTATCGCTGTCATGCTGAACTCGGTACGCTCCCATCGTGCGTAAAAAGACGTTTGAAGAATTTCTATCATGCAGGCTGCAGCAGAAGGTTTAGAATTTTGTTCCCGTGGGCAAGAGAGGTTCCGACGCCGACGACCTCTTATTGGGCACACCTTTGGAAGGGCGCGTTGGCTCCAGAGACTGTCTCCTCTGCTCTCCCTGCAAGAAGACGCTAAGTTACACGCGCAATTTAAAGTGCCACTACGGACTAAATCTCGTGTATTCAGAATCCTACCAAAGTTATGTTGCTGGAACCTTCTTGTCTCACTTTACATTCTTGCAAAATATTTTGGCTCTGCGTGACACAAAAGCTAGAGAAAATTAATTTTTATTGTTGAGAACTGTGACGTCATGTTAGGCTCCGACGGAGCGTCTGGCTCTCATCTGGCAACGTTGTTACCCTTCGCGTCTTCTGGGGGGCTCACTTTTTGCTCTCCGTTAGCGGAGCCCCACGTGACATATCCACCGAACGCTACGAGGGAAAGGACATCTATCCCATTTTCCCCTCTTTCGATCAGCGTCACGTGACTTCTCCACCACGTGACCCTCCCCGGACGCCGGCGTCGTTGCTAGGAGACAAGTGCCCTCTCCAGTACATGACATCTTTGCAATTTGTGGGCTTATGATTACATCACCCGCTCCTCGCGTCATCGAAACTTGTGAAGGCTCAGCAGATGTTCAAAAATTGACAGAAATGCACAGTGTTCGTAAACAGGATTGAAATTTCGCGTATAGAATCCTTGAGGCACTTTCTTTTCATGGACTAAAGAAAAAATAAACGCTGTTTTCCGAGTCCGGAGTGGCACTTTAAGTTACATCAGACGCTTCGCCAAATGAAAGTGCGCCTCACTTTGTGATGTATGTAATGTATGTAAATGTCACTGTGCTCCTTTCAGATATATGTCACGCAAACGTGCCACGCTAGTAGGGGCATAGCAGTAGACAGACAGGTTCTGTTGGCGGCGTGGTTTAACAGCTTGTTGCTCGTAAACCGAGCGCAACAAGTTCTACATGTGAATGCCAAGAATTGGAATTTTGAATTTGCTAGTAAAATTGCGATGAAACGGCTCGGGGCGACATCTGGTGGCAAAAGATTTAAGGACGATTAATGTAACTAATGCGACGGGAATGCGTTAGCATTCAGCCGATCCGCCCACTACTTTCCACCCTAACTATCATTAACTGTTGCTAACTACACAGCCACAACAGCAGCGCAAGCCTTCTTCCATGCCGGCGGCGTATTTTGAAACGCTGCTTTCGCTCTTCTTCCATCTCGTTCGCCCGCCTTCGGCGCCGAGCAGCGGCATCCGCTGCCTGACATTGCTTGCGTTGTTCCTCGGTTTCGGCAGCTTGTCGCCTTCGCTCAGAATCAGTCTTTTTTTGATGCCTACTTGGCCCGGCACTCGTACTCGGTTTACGCTCCGTTGTGCACTTTAATTTAGCCCATACGCGCCTTGCACACCCGCAAGGTCAGACTTGCCCGCGTATCTGACGCGCCGCCAAGACCGCTTCGGCAGACATGCTCCTCTCCGTGGCGTCACCGCCGCGGTGCACGTACATTGGCTTCCGCTCGTGACCTACTTTTCCTTACTCTCAACTCTGCAGTGCCCTTCTCCTCTCTCACGCGGCGTACTTCCCTCTCCACGTTTTGACCGCATCGACACCGATACTTTTCGTTCAAACGCCGCTTCTAATGCTAACGCGTTAATAATCTCCAGTTCGTCAAGCAACAGTGATCTATGTTCCCGACTGGCTTGCTGCTCATGATGACTACGTCGCCGACTTCGTTTGTTTTAGATCCAGTGTTATGCGCATGTGATGTAGTTTTGCCGTCGTACAATGCACATTTGGTGGCAACTTTGACATAGTGTGGCCCGTAATTTTAATTCTCTAAAAACTAGGAGTGCAAACCGGACAAAAATTGTGACGTAACAGTACATACAGCTCAAGCTAGCGAATAGGTACATTTTCTAAGATTCCAGCCCTACTGATTCACAGTATCTTCAAGAAATGATAGTTATTTTATTTCGTATTACAAATAACCATCGCTCAAAGGCTCCGCACGCAAAATATAAATGCCATCAGTGGAAATTACGCGCTGTCGCGAATCTTTGAAAGAACACGCAAAACTGCATAGTTTCGGATTCTCCAAGAGCAGGTGACGTCACCGAGAGCCCCGCCGACTGTATCCTAGCAACAGTGCGCGCACTTTCGCGGTCTTCACACGTTGGAAGACCGAGAGCAGCTCAGTGCTCAGGAGACGAAAATCGACCTTGGAGGGGCAATGTTGCCAGACGGGTGACGGATATAGCGTACACTATGACGTCATACTTCTAAAAACTAGAAATTACTGTTATGACACTTCCGCGTCACAAACAGAATGTAATGCGAGACATGTGAATTGCAATGGCATGAATTGAGTAGGGTTCTGAAGACACAGGATTTGGTCCGTAGTGTTATGCTTGTGGTTGGGAGCCCAAAGGATGTAGTGGCTCAGACCATAGCCAAGACAATATAGTAATGTCGTATATTATTAGCGACATCAATAGGTCGCGCTACTGTGCAGAGCCTCTGTTAGCGCCTACACAGATAAAAGCACCTAACATTAGATCTGGCAGCAGCAAAAGACAAGGACAGAGACAAGAAGGTGACGCTACGACTGCTCACTCACAACTACGTACTCGCAACTTCTCGCAACTAAAAGGAAAATTTAATTGTACCGAGGCGATACATGTACAGCTCCCTCCAACGTTAACTTTAACGCGGCGACAGCATGGCGGAGCAGTTGGAGAGCCACCCTATCGTCGCTAAGTCGAACTATAGGGAGACAGCGTTGTGGGCCATCCCACTCGTGCTTGGGGGTGTTTGTCGAGGAGCCTCCTCCTTCTCACGATTACCCTCCTCCGCGCATTCGGAGCGGAGCGTCAGTTTCTCGACAAACACCCCAAGCATGAGTGGGATAGTCCACATGGGATAGCTCTCTCCCTATAGTTCTACTTAGCGCCGACAGGATGGCTCTCCAACTACTTCGCCAGCCGTCGCCGCGTTAGAGTTGACGTTGCAGAGAGCTGTACGTGCCTTGATACATGTACATGCGATACATGCCTTGGTACAATACAATTTTTCTTTAAGTTGTGAGTAAGCAGTCGTCTTGTCCTCTGTCCTTACCTTGTGCTGCTTCCAGTTCTAACGTCAGTTTACCAACTACCCCGTCTTTATACTCTTGCGCAGTATATATAAGCACCTACCCGTACGCGCACGCAGTGTATGGTCGTGCTCAGTCTAGACACCCTGGGTTGACACAGTAAGAAGGGCCAGACGAAGAAGAAGAAGGTGTTCAACAGGAACTCTCCTACGTAGCTCATGGTGCGAGTCCGTACTTTCCTACATACGTTGAGTGAAAGTGAAGCTGACACATTTGTGGGAATCAGAACACTGTGAAGGATGACGTCTACACTCTTAAAAATGAACTTCACCACATTGCACGCTCCTAGCCAACCACCATCCCGAATGACAACGTTCTCGCCCCTGATTTGTTGAAAACGGAAGGAGGAGCCTATTTTATGCCGAGCATAATGGGCACAAAATGGGCTCCTCCTCCCGTTTTCAACAAATCAGGGGCGAGAACGTTGTCATTCGGGATGGTGGTTGGCTAGGAGCGTGCAATGTGGTGAAGTTCATTTTTAAGAGTGTACAAATGTGTGAACATGTTACGTCATCGTACTACTCTAGAGGCTGTCGATAGTCATATCGACCGCAGAAAGAACTCGGGGATTGTAGCAGTATTTTCACAAGGAGGTGTGTGACGTTATATGGTTTACGGCCGTGTACAATCGTAGAAGATATAATATTGGCATTAAAGCGTTTTGGAGGAGGGTGTTCAAAAATCCTCGACGAAATGCGCTGTGTTGTTCTTCCTTGTTTTGTAAGAGTTTTCTAAATTGTTCTCACGTTTTCGGGTGTATGGGATACCCTTCGCAATCGTGCTGCACGGGATATTTGCTGATGTCGTGCTCGTAGTACCGCTTCAAGTGCGTCTTGCCGTAAAGACAGGAATGAATACCGAAACGTCCCACCTTCTTCCAGCCAACGAAGCCGAAAAATGCTTTCAAAAATCCTGCACGGGGGGAAATACCTTCAGAAGGTTGTTCGGTTGCATCGGATCGGGTTGCGTTATAATGGACTATATTTGGTCACAATAGGTTATCGTGGATTACATTGGATCATTTTGGATTGTGTAGATCGAATTGGATTCTAATGGACCACGTTCATCGTACTACATCACCTTGGATTACACTGGATTACATCGTAAAATAGTCCTGAAAATGACCAGGCGTGCTTGTCTGGTCTGCTAGGTAGTCACTTATGATATTGTTGCGTTGCCTCTGTTCGCGAACTTGTGCGGACAGGGCTATGGGCCATGTGCGACCGTAGACAATTATCACCATGTAGCCCTGGCACTGACTTACCTGCTGTAAGGAGTATGGCTGCAGTGGCTACTAACGTGCTATGGCTCTCAGCGAATCGCGGTGCGTGATCGTCCCTGGTTGTTCTGTTCTTATAGACCCCAGCTTTGACTGCATCCTGTGCGTGCATTAGCTGGCAGTCCACCTTCTCGCCTGCGCACTGCGAATGCGAAAAATATTCAGCGAAACTTCGTTAATTCGAACTTGGTTATTACGAACTCGAGTTACTTCGAACTTGGTTATTGCGAATTCAAGTTACTTCGAACTTCGTTATTACGAACTCGAGTTACTTCGAGCTGGTCAATCCGAACTCTTTCATTAGGAATCAGTTATTACTATTGTTAATTTTGCTAATTCGCAACCTTGAAACCATGAACGTGGAATGCCGTTTACCACGAAAAGTTCCTCGTCATAAAATGTTTGTTAGAAGCACCCTCAGAATTTCTCTCGTAGAAATTCTCGTCGGATTTCTCTCGTCAGTAGAAAATATTCCTTAAGAAATTTTGCTTAGGATTCTTTGAAATGAACTTTCCGAAGGATTCATCTGCCAAATATTTTCCCTCCGTACGTGTAAGTGTACACTGTGCACATTGCTTGGTTAGTTCATCGCTTACACTGCATCTGCAAGACAGGTAGCAGTGGCACAGTTTCTTCGGACGCAGTGTTACCAGACGGGATGCTATCAATCCGAATTCAGAGTCATGCAGTTCCACTGAAAAATTTCCAAGAAAAATGTTTCTTCTTACGACGAACAGTGTTCTTTTTTTTTTTAAGTCAATACTCTACGCGTGCCATTTCATGCTCACCTGTACAGTTGATATCATTACGTATGTCCAAATCGCCAAAGTGCACTACCAGAAGCAGTAAGGTAGACTGCTGAGGAGTCAACAGCGTAGTATCAGTGTCGCTGTTGGCAACCCCGTGTGTACACTGCGTCGCTTGTACCGTGAAGATGGCGGGAGCGATGCCCAAGTTTGAGACCTGCACTCGAATGTAGGAACCCGCATGCGTACTTCGACTGGACACGCCGTTGATACGCCCTTTTGTGCTGCGCATGCGCAGATAATTTGGTTACAATATTAGTAATCAGTCTTACGCCAAAAAAAAATCAATAAAAATACAGACGTGGTGTGTCGGAATATGTAGCTATTGACATCGCTTAGCGGCAACCAGTCGCTCGTAACATCACCTTGCGTATGTCAATCTCTAATAGACCTCTACCCGAGAAAAGTCATCATGACGTTGGTAGACAAACTGAAACCGAAACAAATCGGAAGGGGAGGGCTGAGTTCCATGAATGGGTACTTCTTCGCTGCCTCCTATTGAAAGAAAAGTAGGACCAAAGGTAATCCCTTCAAGACAGCGGCTCTCGTAGGCGACCTTCTTCGCCAGTAGCTTCGAGCGTAGTCCAACTCTACCAAATTTGAGGCGCAGTCGAACACTATGACGTCATTTGTTTACAAGCAGGGGGAGGTGTATACTCAAGAGTTCTTCGTTGCTTTCTGCCACGAGTACTGTCAACAACGCCATCTGGATTGGAAGAAGTCTGCATTCTTGTTGCCAGTTGCCGTGTGCAACAATGGCAGATATATTGTCCAAGTGTCTCAGAGAATGCTTTGTTCCTACAAAGGAATCCTGTCAGGGGAATTGCCGCCTGCAATGGAACGTCAGCGTACAACTGCGTCCGTGCGTGACTGTCGTCTGTTATGAGAGATGACCAACATACGGACAGAAAGCGTTTCTAGCGTATGTCACGGCACGTTTACGTTCGAAGAGCCTCGTCCTCTTCTCCAACGAGCAGCGTAGCCTCCGCCATCCAAAAACGGAAGCAGACGACAAGAATATCCAACCACGTCGACAAAACTTTCCACCGTGATTGCCCGCTAGAGTATCCAGACACACCCGTCGCATACCGAAGACGGCCAAGTGCTTGAGCAAATACCTTTCTCGCACTAGAGTGAGATTATCCGCATTGATCTCCATGACAATGAGGCTCATGTGAGGTTGGCGGTAGAGGAAAGTCAGGAACCGTTCTCCGCTACTCGCATTATACAGGATAGGGGCCTCGGGAAGACTGTGCCGGTAGAAACTAAGCAACACTGGCGTTGGACGGCCTGCTTTTCGCTTCGCCTGAAAACAGCACACACAGAAAAAAGAGAGCCTTTACCATCACGTTTAAAATTAGGAGAGAGAGAGAGAGAGAAGTGAGAGAAAGCAAGGTATTTGTAAGGACCCTCTCCCAGCGTTCAGATATGCCTCTACACTCTTAAAAAAAAAGAGTGGACAGTAACTCCTTTTTGGGGAGTACATACTCCCTTGCCACATATATCACTCCCTTTGGAGTGTACAATTACTCTCCTGTAGGGAGTTAAAGGGTATCCTCACTCCCTGAAGGGAGTGAGGAGACTCCTTTTTTGGGAGTAGTTGTGTTCTTCAAAAGGGAGTGATATATATGGTGTACTCCCCGAAAAGGAGTTATGACAAGGAAGATGAGTTAAAGTACACACTTTTTTAAAGAGCAGAACGCTACAGGATAATTCACAATGGACCGTTTACGGTTGCGCTTGCGTGTATGCATCCGCTGCCAGCGCATCATTGCAACGGAACATGCTTCTGGAACGAAGGTAGACCTCAGACGCTGTGCGCAGCCGTAAACGCACTAATGTGACTCAGCCTTAAACCGCTAAAGTAAGCGCAGTTCGGGCAAGTCTTGGCGCTGAAAATAAGCTCACATTACAGAATTAAATTAAATTAAACAGAATTAAAGAAACGGTCGCATCCCTTCCAGTCGACATTCCGAAACTATGGTGTCATTTTATTCCTCGTTGACCACTGACCGAGAATTCCGCGCGAAATACTGGCGCAGTTTGACTGCTATTCGATGGAACACATGACAAGAGCAGGCTCCGGAGGCTGAGAGTATGCCGGAATTCCCTCTCTGGAAAAGGGCGAAAACGTCATTCCCTACACCACCAATCAGAGCACGGCATTGAGAAAGTGAACGCTGCGGCTGTGCTGGCGTCTGGACGGCGCCTTTCTCATCTGAGCGAGGCCCCCTCACTCCTCCTGTTAGGGAGTGACGTCACGCTGATATCGTTGTCGCTAGAGCCTCCGCGGCTGTGGAAGCTGCGTTGATCATTAAAATTCGTTTACTTAATATCTAAGCACTTTTCGGACGAAAAAAATTATCCAAGTTGATCGTCGGCCGATGCCAAACATAGTAGTATGTGTTTCGCAGATGGGTTTCTGTATGCGACCGTCCATTTAAGCTTTGTTCTTTTTTTGTCTGCAGTGTCGTATAGAACGTGAATGATCCTCACCTCCTCTCTCACAAATATATCTTGCGGTTGTTCTTCGAAGCACCTGTAGTGGCGAAAATAACTGGTAAGTCAGGAACAAATCTTTCACTCATTATATACGGTGTTAAAGAAGCAATGAAATGACACTTAATACTGTTTGAAATCGTGCCTGATTAATAAAGAAACCAATCAACAGCCACTATACTAAATATTTTACCTGGACGGTGTCTCGACACAGCGTCAATTTCATTCTCAAAAACACCCTCAAAAACTTCGGAGAAGCGGTGCAGCGTGAACGTGGAGGCCCGCCACGATCTCCTGGCGTGACGTCATCAGGTCCGTGTGACGTAGCATGACCCGCGCAGCCGTGAGCTCCCATTTCTCTCTCAAAACTCGTCCGCGACGGACATGGCAACTCGTGGGGTATCCTATACAATCAGCCCTGCTGACTGAGGTCTTCCCTGTATTCTGCAGCAGACTCTTTCAGAAGGATGTCAGAAGTCCTCCTCCTGAAGTCGTCCCAGCACGCATACTAAGACCCCTTTCTCCGTTGCCTTCATTCCGTCTGTCCACAGCGCATTTATTCCGTGTCAGCGCCGCGAAGCAACCGTGGCTATGAGCAACGTACAGATTTGGACAGACAAAGAAAGGACAGCAGGAAGGAGTGGGGCCCACGGGGATTAGTATGCGTCCTGGGCTGACTTCAGTGGGAACTGTGCCGACATGCGGCTGGAAAGTCTTCGGAAAACCCAAGGAAAACCTCAGACAGCACAGCCGGTGACAGGATTCGAACCCACCACCTCGTAGTATTCAACACGACCTTGGCTACTGGCAAGTATTCTTCCGAGCTTTCGTTTGAGTTCCTAGAATATTCCTTGACTGCAGTGCCTTTCACACAGAGTTGCGTCCCATAGGTGGCGCTTCATGTCACGCGTGACGTAACAGGCGCTTACTTGTTGTACGTAGGATGGCAATGATTGCCCGTTTTATAAGTTGTAGTATCGTTCAGGCATTCGGATATATCTTTGAATGTTGGCACGCTGCTCGGCACAAGCAGGATATTATCGGATCCTTCCTGCAAAGTCGACGGCTACGTTATTTTACCCGCGAACGATCCATTATGTCACAAAACTAATATTATTTCTTATCATTAATTGATATGTGAGTTTAAAAAATCAACCGTGGCTTACAGCGTAGACAGACGGCAACTGCGAAACGGCGACACCTGGCGTCGGACAGGGAATTAGAACTCGTACTTTCTTGTAGTTTTTCAGGACCAGATCGGATTCGGAAGCTTTGTCCGACAGAAAACTTGCAATCACCTAAGGGAGATACTATAAAGTCGACATAACGTATCGTTACTAGATATCATTCATAGAGTGCAATTTCCTGCAGCCAAAGTTCGAAAATTGCACACTTGTTAGTTCAGACGGGACCTTGCTTCAACTGTTGTGTGTCTCAATCAGCATTTGCGGCTCAGTAGTGACATGTAAGTTTCCGCGGTCGAATTCAACCAAGGACGCCAGCAATGTGATTGCGTGCTGTCACGTTGCGGGAGTACTGCTTGCGACACACTTGTCTGTAAACTCCAGCTCATGGAAAAACGGTGGCGATTAGGGCTTGTTGGTAGCAATTCATGTTATAAGAGCTAAAACTACAGAGAAAAAAAAATACTAAAAATGACGGACAAAAACAACACTACACACGGCACTGTACTTGGAAGAAAGTGATTTTAATCACGAACCGGCTTTTTTTTAACACCTCATTCCCCATTGCGGACCAAACCAGTCAGGTAGCGGAAATAATTTTATCCTTTTGGAACTCCCTTTCCCTCTAAATTCCCTGGATATACTATTCTTACAAAATGCACGCCTCTTTAGAGGGAAAAGGAGTTCCAAAAATATAAAATTACTTTCGTTAATTAACTGGTCGGGTGGACAATGAGGAGTGAGATATTAAAGAAAAGACGGTTCGTAATTAAGGTCACTTCGTTGAGACTACAGTGCCGTGTCCTGTGTGCTTTTTGTCTGTCATTTTCAGACATTTTTAGCAGTGAAGTTTTAACGCTCGTGGGCCAACGGTCCCCTACCGGCGGTGTCGCGCGCGAAGGAGCTATACCAAAATTCATTCCGAGGGGAGGCCGTGTAGTTACACAGCGCCATCAATCGAGAGAGGTACACTTGGGCGTCGTCTGCTGCAATGCTCGCACTGCCGAAAGCTCCTCCCCTCGGAGTGGATTTTGGTATAGCTCCCTCGTGCGCGACACTGCCGATAGGGGATCGATCCTCCACGTGCTGAATATCACAGACAAGTGCGTTTTCACGAGGGACACTGCGGTGCTTACGAGCTCATTTCGAGCGCTCTCTCGAAACTCGCGATTTTTCACCGAACGCCGTGTAATTTTTAATTTTAAAAAAATAATTTCTCTCTTATCATCCGTGACGTCACAGTTGAGCCACGTACAAGACACTTTTGCGTTTATTTGTTCATTTTTTAATGCTTGGACTGTACCGTGTTTTGTTGATCGGAATCTTCGGGTTGTTCAGCGCTGAGCGAGAGTTCTTCCTTGGGAGGCATGACTTGGTTCCATCTCTTGGCGGCGTGTTGAGTTTCGACAAAGAGTTTAATGTACCAGTTCTGTTTGATAACGGGCCGGCTGAGCAGACACACGAAGTACCTGAATAAAAAATAACGAAGTATTTCTGAACATTATCGAATTTTTGAATATGAACTATAAAATAAATGCATTGTTTTAAAGGCGTAAAATTGATCTCCGGACATGACGCGTATTAATTGCTATTGCTTGCTTGCCAACCGAAGATTCTTTGAATAAAGTATACGGACCTTGCAAGAAGAAAAAAAAAAGCTTACCAAAATTTGCTGTAATTCAAGCAATGCACAGTGCAGTTATTTCCTGGCTCACAGTTGCAACAGTATCCCTGCAGAAGTATTATAATTCTGTTTCTTATCAAGTTCGTGATTACACCGACGGCTTCAATGTTTGCAAAATGAAATATTTGAACAACATTCACCTTCGGCTGAAGCAGACTGGCCGTGTGATGCCCGCAGATATCGATGTCGCACGATGTTCGTACTTTATACGATTCAGAGATTTTTTCGTTTACCGTCTGCAAAGGATGTATAGTGCTTGTTAGTAGTTCGGCAGAAGAATGCCCAAAGAAGCTCAGCTTGATCAACGCCAATGGCTGGTCGTGAACCGAATAAGCCTCCGCCAATCACCTTTCGTGCTTTCGGCTACCGTAACCATGGAAACGGGCCGTCATCAGCTGTACGTACAGCCACTGGCAGTCGGAATTCGAATCGTATCGAACACATAATTATTCGCTTCGATATTAGAAGAAAAAAAAAACGCGAATAGTTGCACGGCCCTAGTTTCTATGGCTATGGCTACGGCTATGGCTGATGAAAGCGTGACTGTGATTGGTGGGAGTCTCAATATGACTGTTGATTAGCCTTGATCATGATGCGAGACCAACATGTTTTATACTGTGGTACTTCACTGCATCAACCTGCGATAGCGCAGTCCATATTACGTTCTTGTGTCTTATTCTTCTATCCATACCACTTGTTGTACCCTTTCCTTCCACATATCAAAGTAATCTTACCGTGAGGTATCTGAACGGATAAGCCAGCAGGAGATTATCCCGCCGCAGTCTTATCACGATGGTATTGAAGAGCCGAGACGTACGCTCGAACTCAGGTTCATACACTCGGGTGACATGGACGAAGCCGGTCCCTTTGGATCCCTGAAAGACACAGATACTACCATATCGACTTGTTGAGGAAGATTCCTATCTAACCGATGTCTTGTTGAGCATCTCATTATAAATCAGATCAAAATTATTGATAACAAGGTGATCCAACAAACGGCAATACGACATCGTCTTACCCGAGACCGAAAATTAAGAACAAAAATATTTGTACGAATCATCTTGTACAATGCCGCTACGACTGAACAGGTACGGAACACTAAAAAAATGTCGTTATGGAACAAATCTCGTGCGCTCAGAATGTCAAAGCAATCGATGTGTCTCACATTGTATTCTCCCAAAATATTCTTTCTCGACGTGACACGAAAGTATCATAAAATTAATTTCTAGTTTTGAGAAATATGACGTCATAGTGTGCGTAATCCCGCCACTCGTCTGGCCACATTGCTCCTTCAGGGACGATTTCCGTCTTCTCACCACAGCTGCTGGCAGTTTTCCAAGGTGTGGCGGAGAGCGGAAACCGGGAAGGTCTGCCCGCCATTGTTGGGTGACGGACGTCAGATCTGTCAATGACGTAGCTTATACACTAGGAGAATCCGAAACTATCAAGTTCTGTGGGGTTTTCCCAAAAAATTCGGGGAAGCGCGTACAGCATATATTGAGTATTTGAGCGAGTCTTGAGCCTTGACTGAGACTGATTGAGCTTGACCGAGTCGTCGAGTGAGTATTTATTTATTTATTTTAATTGCCCTCAGGGCTTATTGCATTGAAGAGGGGAGTGGTTTTGCAAGCGAAAACAGGCTACAGGGGAGTGCATAATAATAAACATACATTATATACGACAGCACAGTATATAGTTGTTTATATATCATGTGCTATACATTGCTGTAATGAGACACAGTGGATATGAACACAAAGCGGCGTCAATGAGCGGTGTCAGTGATAGCAGTGAGTTTGCCAGGAAGACGATTCCGCTCTACTGACGTTTTTGGAAAGAAAGAGTTTAAAAATGCATTAGCTTTGTGTATTAAGTCTTTGAGGAAGGCTGATTTATAATACAAAACAAAATAAATACTTTTTTTTATTACGTACTTTGAGAGGGGGGCAATGTTGTGCTACTGCGACGGACGCTCACCTTGCCTGTGTTGTTGATTAAGAGCAACACTTGAATCTTCCTCTGGCATTTCGTAAGGCTCTTATGTATTTCCGGCGGCTGGTAGACGTCGGTGTCACATGGCACTATGAGAGCTTTCATACTGACATCCATCGCACCCCTCACGGTTACTAGGATCGATATCACAACCCACAGCCTCGTAGCCGACCTCATCCCGTACATGCCCTAGTGCGTCACCGACATACCGACAACTTCTGATCTTCTATGCTAGGCGACTTGTTAGTGTCAACCATGGAGCTCATGAACCGGAAGTGTCGGGGCTTCAGGTGTTTCGCATGTCATGAGCATGTAAGTAGCTTCGATGATAGGTCTTGCGCGGGTCAACGTTCATGGGTACAGCTCATAAAGATCCCGAACTAATGTGGTCAGCCGGACGACGGCGCGACGCACACCACATCGTCTGCAACTTCGCTTCTGCTTTCTGAAGGCCTTCTTCCTCTTCTTCTCCTCTGTCTGCGTTCCCATTGTCGTCTGCTAGTTCCTCTTCTTGCTATGTGTATGCCGGGCTACTACTATATGCTCCGAGAATTCCGTATTAATTATTCGGAATAAAACATGGGAAGAGGGGTCTTGCGTCGCCACAAAAGTGCCACTGCGACACTGCTGATGCAGAGGCACTCAACACTGACATTTTTTGCTCTCTATTTCAAAAATTACAAAATATATATTGGAGTAGAAAAAGCAATGCAGTAAAATGTAAAAAAAAGAGTAATTATTCCCCTTATGTGCCAAAACCTCGCCGTTGTCAGGTAGCATGTAACACCTAAAGGGGGCGCGCTGCTCTGTCGGCCTCTGCCACTTGTGACATCATGTTTTGGACTCAGTCTCATAATGTTCGTCCTTTTGGTACATTACTGCGCACATAGCTTCGTCACTGAAACCTACATCGTGTGGTCGCTTTATCCATACAAATAAACACGTGTGGTCACAACAAATATCTGAACTTGTGTTTCAGTGTTTCCAATATCTTCAGAAACAATAACGCTAAAGAGATCCTCATAGAAGAAATTATACAAAGAGGTGTAGACCACAAATATGCAGCACCATTGACATGAGTTTTTTTGTTTTTTTTTTGTTTTGTTTTTTTTTTACCGGGCTTGCGGCACGACCGTTATGAGATGGTCGGTGCGTAAATACTAAACTTTTTGGACGACATAGAATTTCCGTTCTCACTATGAGGCTCGTCAACCAAATTACCGGGAGCAATATCGCCACTGAAATAAAGTTGCCGGGCATCTCACGGTGATACAGTATGCAGCAGCGTTTCACGCAAAAAAGACGCTCGCTTTTCACATGTAAACAGAGCACAAATCTCGCTACCCGACGGCTGTCACACAAGGTACTTTCTAGGGAGGACGCATCGCGGCGCCACCAGTTTGTCGCACGGTCTCTTATGCAACCGAAGAATGTTGTACGTCTACTAGCGCCATTACCGACTGAGAGTGCTCTTTCGTCGCTCAGTGTCAAGCCTTGCGTAATTTCGAAAGGAACACATGGAAGCGCCCACCGCAAAAACGTTGAAGCGAACATGAGATTCTCATATTCGTGCTTCAAACACGTTTCTTCCCATTTCCCTTTACAGCGATGCGGCGGCCACCGTTTTCCCATTCGGACCAAATTCAGCGGCTGTAGATTTCACCGTGTGATCGCGAGGCGGGTTCATTCGTCTCGGGGAATTGGCGAGCATGAGACCGAAGTTGTGCTATCCAATGAGTAAGTGGAAATCTTATTTGGACTCCTACTAAAACGATTGATTTAATAAGCAAGCAAAATGCTGGAAGTCTTAAATGCGTGCTAATGCGCTGCAGAAAGTATCAATTTACGTGTTCTGCTGTTTGTGAATCTTAAAATTCACGTTGCTAGTCTGTACTATCAGGTTCACCCGCGTGTACGCGCAATGCCGGTGAATTCTGTACCCGGTATCAGTCATTCGGTACTAATTTTTTTGTTTGTTTTGTGTTAACATTAAAGCCATTTTGGTTGAGACAGCTCCAGTCACTGTGACATGCACAGTTAACCGGTGTAGTTGATGCCCACATGCTTTGTTGTTGCTTTTTCCTTGGTTCTCACGCAAAGATGTAGGTAGCTGATTGTGTACTTGATGTTGACTTGACGTAAGAGAGTTGATTTTGTGATTTCTATATTTAGAAATGTTCGTCTGCAAACATTTCCTACTATATTTAAATGCGTAATACACACCTGAAACGTAGCAGTTTTATTTTGTCACCAGCCACGTTTTGTTAGGATTCCCTACAGAAGCTACATTATAATGTGTCACGTACAACTTATGTACATTAGCACGTGAACTTGAAAGTGCTTTAAAAATGCTTTTATGTGATTTGTTTCACGTTCCAGCCAATGTCTGCGACTCGCAACCGGCCGGCTGGCAAAGTTCGCAGATGGCAGTGCAGTCGCACAACTGGGTGATACTTCCGTTATGGTGACTGTCGTTAGTAAAACAAGGCCGACGTCTGCATCATTCCTACCACTCGTGGTAAGTAGCGGTGATCGTGGCGTAAGAAAAATGTCCCATAATAATTGTGCTTTATGGGCAAAGCATTAAGCAGTGAGACATGAAGTTCCGTATCAAGACTCCAGAGTAGAAGGAAAAAAAAAGTGACAGCTGAAATTAGCCATTTTTACCTGAAATATTGAAAGAAAGATATATTAGATAAAGATTAGATAAGATAAAGATATATTGGATAGAGAAAGGTAGAAAGAAATATTGTTCGAGAGACAAGTCCTTGACATAATTCCTCCAAAAGTGATGAATCTTTTTGTAACCGGTTGTCATCACACACATACACGTAGAAGATACTCTTGGGTACACTTTCTCAAAATGCTTATAGTTTCTAATTTGCTATGTGATCCGCCTCCATTTTTTGCATTATTTATTTTCTGAATGCCTTCTCAATTTCTTGAACCCAGCAGTCCCGCAAAAGAAACTACACCTAAGGGGACAAAATAACAAAAAACTAACCGCAAGCATACTGGTTGTAGTCAGTTTATCTTGTCTAAAGACAATTTAAAGGCAAAAAAAGTCATCTGCATGTTTTGGCATTCTGCCAAACGTGTTTTAATGCCGCAGCTTTATATTGTCAAATTGCGATCTTAATCTTTGGGCCCTTCACCCTCTCCACAACTGTTACGGACGGACCTACACCGCTGTTGACGTTGGTTGGCCCCATAAAGTCGTCCCTTTAATGAAATGAAGTGATTGGAAACTGTTCTAGCAACCTACGGGTTTATTTCGCATGATGGTCAGACTATCGCTTTTAACTACGAGTTGTTTTTTTTCTGCTGCACCTCAGGTGGACTACAGGCAGAAAGCGGCAGCTGCCGGTCGGATTCCCACAAATTTTTTACGCCGTGAACTTGGACCCACGGAGAAAGAAATTCTTACGGGCCGTGTCATAGGTATGCGACGTGGTAGACATTTAATAACTTGATGTCACCGGTCTGCGTGACTGTTTTGATTGATGCGAACGTCTTTCGTTTCTTCTTAGACAGGTCTCTGCGGCCACTGTTTCCGCCGGGTTACTTTTATGAGACCCAGGTAACAGAAATGGGAATGATAAATTTGTTGTCATTTTTGTCCCTCTTTTTGAAAAAGAAGCATACAGTGCAGGCACACACATGATTCTTTTCTTACAGTTGGTTTGCAACCTGCTTGCAGTTGATGGCATCAATGATCCTGACATAGTCAGTATAAATGCGGGTAAGGATTTGTATGTTGTATTGTAACTTAAACCTCATTGTAACTAGACCCACACATGTGCAAGACACATAATGAAAAGTCATTAGTTGTCAAAGCTTTGGAGAAATTTTTAAAAATAATGCGACTTTGAAAGTTATGCAAAACTGCACTGAACTCTCTCCTACATATAACACCAAATGCTGGCAAAGCAGGCCTGCAAGCAACCTTGTGCTGCACGTTGCCAAACATTATTTAGCTATTTGATTTATTTATTTCTTAGGCCATTTATTTAGGTATGCTATTGCATATTTTGTACATTTCCTGCATTTTAATTTTGCGAGAGCCTTTAATAAAATACAGATTTGTATTCACACACAATCATCATGTAACACTTGTCACCAAACATGGTCGCATTTGGTTATTGCATTTATTAATATATGTATGCCTAAAATTACACATTTTCGCTTCAACAAGCACATGTGCGTTCATTCTTTGCAACACTGTCTTGCTTGCTCGTATCAATTACACTTAAAGGAACAAATACCCTGCAATTAAAAAAATTAACAACTGTGTCGTTTTTTAAAAGGAAAAAAAACTTCGTTCCAGCTTCCGCGGCCCTCGCGCTGTCCGACGTGCCGTGGAAAGGCCCCGTCGGAGCAGTCCGTGTCGGCCTCGTTGACGGCGATCCCGTCATCAACCCGACGCGGAGGCAGATGACGCAGAGCACGCTCAACCTCATCGTGGCTGGCGTTGAGCTTAACCAGGTTGGTGAGTATCTTGCTTCCCGATCCGGGTTAAAGGGGCAGTGAAAGCCACCTCCATAGTTTTTTTCATAGCGTCTGGCCCTTTTGCAAGAACAGTGATCTCAGTTGACGTGTAGCGCGAGAAGAAGGTGTTTGATTGGCACACCTTCTGGGAACCTCTCAGCTCTAGAAAGGCCATAAGTTACTGAGTACAGTCGCCGTAAAGGTCATAAGTTACTCCAATACAGTCGCCGTAAAGGTCATAAGTTACTGAATACAGTCGCCGTAAAGGTCATAAGTTACTGAAGACAGTTGCTGTCCAATTTTTCGGTCTCGGCGGGTACGAAAAGATAAGTCCGAAATAGCCTGAATAATCGAGCAGTCTGAAAAAGCTAATTTCACTTCAAAATAAACTTTACTGCTTTACTAAGCAAGAGTAGGCTGGAAAAATTTGTCAATGCTTTCCTAACGCGCTTCCAGCTCTGCCTGATAACATCAGCTTCTATTTCCTGAAGCGACATTTCGTCACTGTACACTGACAGAGGCACCGCCGTCATCAATTCCGCAAGTCGGCTTCACCTAACGCACGCATGCTTTCGGTGAAGCTCGCTTTACAGCGACTCCCGGGCGGACAGCACGTGCTGGGCCTTTTGAATGAAGCCGTTGTCCAAAAACAAATACTTAAAAGAGTTACGACACACCTCTTCTGCTCAGAGGAATGGAAAATGAACAAGCATTGCCAATTTGGCAAATGGTCTTTTGTGTTATGAATTTATCATATTTTATTGTCGTTGCATTTTGCTGTGCACAAAATGATCCTTTGCATTGCCGTTCTCTAATATAAAGTGGCCTCTCGTATTTTTCCTCCTTGTAAGAATGGGCTTTTTTTATTGCCATTTTTTACCGTGAGACTTCCTTTCAAGATTGTTGTTTCCTGTCTTCCAGTGATGTTAGAGGCGTCCGCGGAAAATGTGCTCCTACAGGACTTCCAAAAGGCGGTGCGTCTGGGAGTGAAAGAGACGCAGGTCATCGTTCGACACATCAAAGAGTTCCAGAAGGCGCACGGGAGGCCGAAACGCGAGGTCGAACGCTACTTTGTACCATCTCAAGAACTAGTGGATGCTGCAAAGCTGTAAGTCATTTGCAGACGACAGCGTGTGACGATCCGACTCCTGGTAGGAATACGTTGGGGGTTATGAGTTCTAATTACACCTCAACATTTCAGGCTCTCCGAGACAAGGATTAGGGACATCCTGAGTAATCCTGAGCACGACAAGGTACCGTTGTCCTACTTGCATGTGACTTTTTCTCTTTTTTTTCTTTTTTTTTTTTTTACACACAGTTAATTTGGCAAAATTTATACTCGCAGTGAATGGATAGGGCCTGACTTTTTCGGGTTTTATTTTTGGCCAAATTCGGGGGTAAATATCGGGTGATATTTTTCATTCGAAAATTCGGGTGTATTCGGGTTAAATCCCGTTACGGCATATTCTGTCGTCAGGAATTCGGGTGATTTTTTTTTAAAATAAAAATTTGTCTTAACATGGAACTAATGTTTAGCAATGTTATCAAACTTTATTTTAATGCACGCTTATGAGTGTGCCACGCGACCCGGATGTTTTCGGGTAGGTTCGGGTTAAACCCAAATTTTACAGATTTCGTTCGGGGGGTAAATATCAGGCGGATACGGGTTTAACCCTAAAAAGTCAGGCCCTATGAATGGATCACTTCCCTAGTTTTGTTGCATAACTACTACCGCGGAGCGGGGGTAGCATCAATTAAAAAAAAATTCCTTACTGCTACCCCTCCCCCCTTGTACTTTGCCGTAAGCTTTTACGACTTTCGTTATTTCACAAAATCTGCTAGCGCGGTACTGTCGCATTCCGAATCCATGCACCGACCTGCTACCTTCGCCCTCATATGTTTCTTCTCGCCCTGATCGTCATCACAAGGTCGTTGTCAAGCTAAGACTTGTCCTCAATCATTCATTCGTCGTACTTCAGAAGAATGGAACCACCTTCCTTGTATGAACACCCAATCCCCTCAGTAATACCCTAGAGCCTGAAGTTTTAGGGTTTAACCCGATTCTTCCCCGAATTGAAGGTTTTCCCTTTAGGGTGAAACCCGATTTTCACCCGGCAAATTGTCCCTCGCAGAGACGTCTGTAGGAGTGCGCACTAACTTGTTTGGCAGCAAACGCAGTTACATCACCGTTTGTGTACCCACCCATTACAGTTAGTTAGAGTACCTGAACCCGATTTCTCCCCGAATTTAGCATACTGGAAGTTTTTTTTTTCACCCAAATTCGCATGAATTTAGAGCACATGTTCGCTTACAAAATTTTTATCCCAAAATTTTGAAGAAAAAAATTTCCCAAAAGCTCTAGTACTAATGCCCATGTTACCAGATTTTTACCCCCAAATTTTGAAGAAAAAAAATATTTCCCACAAACTTGATGCTCTAGTACTAATGCCCATGTTACCAGATTTTTACCCCCAAGTTCTGAAGAAAAAAAAATTCCCAAAAACTTCATGCTCTAGTACTAACGCCAATGGGCCCTATGTGTAAACGTACGAATAAATAAATGGCTTCACATAGATGTGTACATAAGTGTTGCACATTTAGTTGTCCTTTTTACGTCGCACTAACCTCTCACGCCATCCCTTCCTAATGTGTTTCCCCACAGGTTTCGAGAGACGTGGCGTTGTCCGAAGTTAAGAAGGACGTCGTGGAAAAATTGCTGGGTGAGCGAGTAACGATCCTCTGTCGGGCGACAGCTATGCGTTAAGTGCGGCCAGGCAAGAAGTGATTTTCTGATCCCAGGATTTCTCTTCCACAGAGAGCTTTACGGACACGGAAACGTACATCCTCGGTGAAGCCGTGACGGAAGTGACAAAACAGGTGTTTCGACAGAGTATCTTTGAGAACGGAACAAGGTATGACGTTTCTTTATTTTCATTTTATTTGTTTTTATTTTATTTATTTTTATTTTATTTTTGTCTTTATTTTATTTATTTTTATTTTATTTTTTATGTGTTTTTATTTTATTTTTTATTGTCATAATACACCAGATTATTCCACTGAATGCTTCGCTGTATAGTGTTCTTTTCATTTTCGTTTCTTCTAGAATGGATGGCAGAGGCTTGACCGACCTCAGGAATATCAACTGCCAGGTGGACCTCCTGCAACCTTTGCACGGGTCTGCGCTCTTTCAACGTGGCCAGACTCAAGTTGGTGTGCTTTTTGTCTTCAAAACTGGCATTGATTAAAAAAAAAAAGAAAAAGAGAGTTTCGTGTCCTGCTCTTAGGAATGATACCTGTCTTATGAATCATGAGCCTCCCCCTTTGAATATGTACTGTATCCCTATCACATTTCCAGAAAATGCCTTTATTTTCTTGCACTTGCATTATCCATTTTGTCATGCAGGTGATGTGCACAGTTGCTTTCGACTCGTTGGACTCAGCGCTTCGCTCAGATCCTGTTTCTGTCATAACTGGGTAAGTAAATTTTTCTTTCTGTTTGGTGATTATCATTTGTGATTGTAGTATCTTCACAAGGACATCAGTGAAATTTATTTCTGTTGGAGCACGGTAGTGCCATCTTCATGTTTTTTTTTTTTTCAACATTTCATCAGTCAGTAGCCTGAGTAGCTTTTGCGCCAATCATCATTATCATCATCATCATCAGTCAGTGCTAAGGGAACGTGTCTACAAAGCACCGTGAAAATCGGATACCCGGAAGGACACAAACCTTCAAATCCTTTCCGTTTTGAGCACCAGTAGTCTATTTAACAATGATCTAATGGTAATCACTGTTTATATAAATTATAAGTTATTAATAGCTCTTACTACAAATTTAATTATCGTCTAATAGCACGATCAAGCTGCACACTAGCAGCTTTTTGCCTGACCTCCCCACCAACTTGTTTGGAAAATAAAGAATTGAATTGAATTGAATCACTTTTTGGCTTTCCAGTGGGTTGAAGGAGAAGAACTTTATGCTGCATTATGAGGTGAGGCATCTACACATAGTTTTGACTCACTGAATGTATTTACTGTTCAGTAGAACTTGGTGTTCCTCCTATACAAATACCGTATCCCGTATAATACCAGTTCCCACCATACGCAACCAATGAGATCGGCCGTTCCGGGCCGTCCGGTCGTCGTGAACTCGGCCACGGGGCCCTGGCGGAAAATGGACTGCGGCCCCTCATTCCCAAAGATTTCCCATTCACCATACGGCTCACATCTGAAGTCCTCGAGTCAAACGGTGAGTTTCATTCGAGTCAAAAGTAGATGCGTGCTTCCAGTCCCAAGCCTTTTAAAGGAGCAGTGAGATGGCATTTAGTACATTACCCGTATCCCTACTCCACTTATGCATAGAGCCTGAAGTTTTAGGGTTTTACCCGATTCTTCCCCGAATTTGCACCCCGAATTGAAGGTTGCCTCTTTAGGGTGAAACCCGATTTTTACCAGGCAAATTGCCCTCACTGGGATGTCTGTAGGATTGCACAAACTTACTTGTTTGGCAGAAAAACGCAGTTACATCACAGTTTGCACCAAGCCAGTACAGTTAGTTTGAGTAACTGAGCCAGATTTCTCCCCGAATTTAGCATACTGGAAGTTTTTTCACACGAATTTAATGCACATGTTTATTTACCCAATTTTTACCCCCAGAGTTCTTGAAAAAATATTTCCCGAAAACTTCAGGCTCCACTTATGCATCATGCGAAATATTTTCGGTGGTCGGTGAGTCGTCACTGCACGATTTAATTTTAGAAATTTTCTTATAAACGAGCCATAATACGATCAGGGTAATGTAGCGCCAGCATAACAAGCAGTCGCACAGTGTCAATTTCAGCTGAAAATTTGTCCCCCACGGACACAGTGTGGCGCTACTTGCAGCGTACTCTATACATACATAGTGGCATCAACATCATCATCACTCACTAAACCTCTTCCTAAAAAAGGTGAGGGGAAACAGATCAGAGCCTCTCTCTCTCTCTCTCTCACAACAGACGTCAGCTGCAGCCATCGTACCTTGCGCATGCTATTCGTAGCACAGTTTGCCAGGGCTAAACACGAAAAATTTATGGAAGGGGGCTTTTCGCTTCTCCTTTAATGCAGCAATGAGCAACAACCACGTTATGTCGCGCATATATATTGTGCCCCCATTTCGGGCTGTCGACAAAAGGATTTTCTCAAAAGTAGCCCCTCGGACATTCTAGGATCGTCGTCGATGGCTAGCGTCTGCGGGGGAAGCCTGGCCCTGATGGATGCGGGAGTTCCCATTTCGGCCGCTGCCGCCGGCGTAGCCATAGGACTTGTGTCGACTCCAGATCCGGAGTCTCCTTATCAAGTGAAGGACCACAGGTTGCTTACGGACCTCTTGGTACGATTGCACGGGCTGGTTGCTAGACTGCCGTTAAAACTACCGTATTTGCTCACATAATAGGTGTACCCCCTTCCCTGTGTGCCTCATTTTTGGGTCAAAAAGAGAGACAGATAATTCTCATAGTAGGTACAGTGCTCTAAAAAAATGTAATAAAGTACCTAGCTTCAAAAATGTAACAAAGTAGTAACTTAGTATCACCCTGAAGTGTTACCTGATTTAACTTTTTCGGTGACCGAATGTGAAGAGTGACTGACGTCCAGTGCTTTTTTAATTTTTTTTAAGGGAATTGAGGATTACCTTGGTGACATGGATTTCAAACTGGCAGGCACAAAGAAGGGCATCACAGCCTTGCAGGTAATCTTGGCCTTTATATGAAAATTTGTATAAGTTACTTGGTAAATTTATTAACTAAGCCTATTATTAATTAAGCCTATCAGTTTTGGCTATAGATTGCATTTTTCCGCGTATCTCCCGCCAGGCAGATATTAAAATCCCGGGCCTCCCACTCCGTGTTGTGATGGAAGCGTTGCAGCAGGCGACAGGTTAGCTCCCACTTTCTTATCCCTTATTCGTTACGGCTGTTTCTTACGCTCTTTATTGGTTTAATTTAGTCCAACGACCAAATATTTACGAGGATTAACTGATGTGGCGCTGTAACTTCAGGCTTGTGATGAAATTACCCGCCTCTCTTGCAGATGGAAAGGGAGAAATTTTGAAAATTATGCACGATGTCATAAGCAAGCCTAGGGCCGTGAAGAAAGAGAATTGGCCTGTATCAGGTATGTGCCTATAGAAGGAAGAGTGGAAAACAGCGATTACAAATCCTGGGGAGTAGTCAGAGTAGTAGTAAAAAATTGCCACTATAACTGTGGGGGAATAGTCATTATTGTCCTGGAATGTAGTCATAATAGACTTGAAAAGTGTTCGCTATACAGTTGTTGTAATTATTTATTTTATTTATTTTTATTCAATTGATCAATCACCAATGGTCACTATATGTAGTTATTATATGATTGGGGAAGATAGTTGTCATATTCCTGCAAAATAATGAATAGTCAGCATTGTCCTGAGAAGTAGTCATAATAGACTCGAAAAATGTTCGCTGTACAGTTACTGTAATAATTTATTTTTATTTTTAATCAATCAATCAATCACTAATGATCACGAAATGTAGTTATTATATGATTGGGGGAAATAGTTGTCATATTCCCGCAATATGATTATCGCTGATTGTTAATTTCTTTGACAGAAAAGTTAGAAGTTCCCCCTCACCATAGAACAAAGCTCATCGGCCTCGGTGGGTACAACATCAAGAAGCTGACGGCGGAAACAGGTATGAGCGTCGAGGCAGGGCCGGTCGGAATTGATGTAGCCAGTTTTGTGGTTGTGAGAGCCTGGAATACTTGGATTATTATTATTTTTTTTTTCGTAAGTAATTTTCTTAACAAGCTCCTTGGTACAGGTGTTCAACTGACACCGTTGGACGAGACGTCTTATCAGATATTTGCTCCAAATCAAGATGCTATGGCTGAGGCAAAGGAAATTATAGAGCAGATATTGAAGGAAGAGGTACGAGCTTTTTTTTTTTTTCTTTTTTGTTACTATTTTTAAGTCTCCCGTTATTTTCAGAGAGAGCCACTACTGGAGTTTGGAGCGATATACACTGCAAAGATAGTGGAATTGAGGTAAAATATTTAACAGTTTCTCAATTTTTGATTCTCAGTTTAACTGTCTCCTCTTAAATGTTAATTCGCATTCGGTGACAGAGGCAGTCATTCAATAAACTAATTTTATGTCCTCGCTTCTGAAGGGAAACTGGCGCTATGGTAACGCTGTACCCGTCGATGGTACCCACACTGTTGCATAACTCTCAGCTTGACCAAAGGAAGGTGAGGCCCATCGAAGCTGCAGACGTCAACGGTAGAATAAAGGATGTTATGTGACAGTTGATTGATTCTTTTACATGACATCCAGGTGAACCACCCAAGTGCTCTAGGCTTGGAAGTCGGACAGGAAATCTCAGTCAAGTATTTTGGCCGGGACCCCGTCAGCGGCAGGATGCGTTTGTCAAGGAAAGTGCTTCAAAGCCCCGCTTCAAGCATTGTTAGAAACCTGGGTGGAAAGAACGATGCATCGTCGCAAAACTCAACGTGACACACGCAGTTTAAGTTCGCAATTTCATAGGTGTAAATATATGCATGAGAACACAAGATCTGTACAGGAAATAAAATTTTACATAGTCGTGTTCACAGCCATAGTGTTGGAACAACTCTGTACTACGCCAAGGTAAAGAGTTTCTATAATTACCTTGCTTTTCTTTTCCATTGTAAATTTGAGATATTTAGGTTCATAACCTTGGCATTCATGTTTCGTGGTGGCTTTCTATTTTTACTATTGTTATTTTCCCGCGATCTGTAGTCGCTTTTGCAGTCTTTATTTTTTTGACGAAAACTGTCAAACAGAACTGCACGAGGGCATCTCAATCCCGGAAAAATTGTGGGGTCCCCTTCTTGCGCA